>NC_135956.1:90961520-91301602 GCF_053455715.1 Rhinoraja longicauda
GTGGCTCAGGAATGCTCTCTGGTTGTGGTGGGATGGTTCAGTTGCCTGATAACAGCCGGGAAGAAACTGTCCCTGAATCTGGAGGTGTGCGTTTTCACACTTCTGTACCTCTTGCCCGATGGGAGAGGGGAGAAGAGGGAGTGGCCGGGGGTGAGAATGGCCCTTGATTATGCTGCTGGCCTTGCCGAGGGTCGTCTAATTGAACCAATGGCACATAAAACACCTCCAGACACCTAACCTCCGCTCAGTCCTCCTAAACCCACCTGATCTCCTGGTTGCCAAACTCTTTCACTCCCCCTCCCACTCCCATACTGACCTTTCTGTCCTGGGCCTCCTCCGTTGTCAGAGTGAGGCCCAGCGCAAATTGAAGGAACAGCACCTCATATTTTGCTTGGGCAGTTTACACCCCTGCGGTATGAACACTGACTTCTCTAACTTCAAGTAACCCTTACTTTCCCTCTCTCTCCATCCCTCCCCATCCTAGTTCTCCGACCAGTCTGACTGCCCCCTTGATGAAATTTTATCTCTGTCTGCCTCGTTGTCACCTTCCCCCCAGCTAGCAATGGTCTATTCTACATTTGCCTTGAACTTTGTCCCCTTTGATCTCTCGTTTTCACACCTTACCCTTACGGGCGGCACGATGGCGCAGCGGTAGAGTTGCTGCCTTACAGCGAATGCATCGCCGGAGACTCGGGTTCCATCCCGACTACGGGCGCCGTCTGTACGGAGTTTGTACGTTCTCCCCGTGACCCGCGTGGGTTTTCGCCGAGATCTTCGGTTTCCTCCCACACTCCAAAGACGTACAGGTATGTAGGTTAATTGACTGGGCAAATGTAAAAATTGTCCCTAGTGTGTGTAGGATAGTGTTAGTGTGCGGGGATCGCTGGGCGGCACGGACCCAGTGGGCCGAAGGGCCTGTTTCTGCAATGTATCTCTAAATCTAAAAAATCTAAATCTTATCTCCGTGTCTCTCTTTCCCCTGACTCTCAGTCTGAAGAAGGGTCTCCACCCAAAATGACGCCCATTCCTTCTCTCCGGAGATGCTGCCTGGCCCGCTGAGTTACTCCAGCACTTTGTGTCTATCTTCGGTGTAAACCAGCATCTGCAGTTCCTTCCTACACAACCTGTTGTCCAGTTGCTGCTCGATTCTTGCCACGGGTCGTTAATAGGGTTGCTATTAAACCATAGAAAATAGGTGCAGGAGGAGGCCATTTAGCCCTTCGAGCTAGCACCGCCATTCACTGTGATCATGGCTGATCATTCACAATCACTAACCCGTGCCTGCCTTCTCCCCATATCCCTTGATTCCACTAGCCCCTAGAGCTCTATCTAACTCTCTTAAATTCACCCAGTGAATTAGCCTCCACTGCCCTCTGTGGCAGAGAATTCCACAAATTCACAACTCTCTGTGTGAAAAAGTTCCCTCTCGCCTCAGTTTTATATTACAGCGCCAGAGACCCGGGTTCGATCCTGACTACGGATGCTGTCTGTACATCATATGTTGAAAGACTGGAGCGACTAGGCTTGTATACACTGGAATTTAGAAGGATGAGAGGGGATCTTATCGAAACAAATAAGATTATTAAGGGGTTGGACACGTTAGAGGCAGGAAACATGTTCCCAATGTTGGGGGAGTCCAGAACAAGTGGCCACAGTTTAAGAATAAGGGGTAGGCCATTTAGAACTGAGATGAGGAAAAACTTTTTCAGTCAGAGTTGTGAATCTGTAGAATTCTCTGCCTCAGAAGGCAGTGGAGGCCAATTATTCTAATGCATTCAAGAGAGAGCTAGATAGAGCTCTTAAGGATAGTGGAGTCAGGGGGTATGTGGAGAAGGCAGGAATGGGGTACTGATTGAGAATGATCAGCCATGATCACATTGAAGCTCGAAGGGTCGACTGGCCTACTCCTGCACCTATTGTCTATTGTCTATTGTCTATTGTCTACAGCGTTTGTACGTTCTCCCCGTGACCTGCGTGGGTTTTCTCTGGGTGCTCCGGTTTCCTCCCGCACTCCAATGACGTACGGGTTTCTAGGTTAGTTGGCTTGGCACAAATTCTTAGACTGTGGCCCCTGGTTCTGGATTATTAATAAATGAAAATTCCTTCGTGCTTCAGAGAGTTTCCCCAGTGATGTTCCGCCTGCGATAATGTCAGTATCTTACCAGCCCACTGAATGAAAGTTGGTGAAGAGGGAATGCCAGGGCGGAGGGGAGATGAGGTGGAGAGGTTGATGGTAGGTGACAGTGCGGCACGGTGGCGCAGCGGTAGAATCGCTGCCTCACAGCGCCGGAGACCCGGGTTCCATCCTGACCACGGGTGCTGTCTGTACGGAGTTCGCACGTTCTCCCCGTGACCTGCGTGGGCTTTCTCCGGGTGCCCCGGTTTCCTTCCAGATTCCAATGACATGCAGGTTTTGTAGGTTGTACAAGAAAATAACTGCAGGTGCTGGTACAAATGGAAGGTATTTATTCACAAAATGCTGGAGTAACTCAGCGGGTCAGGCAGCATCTCAGGAGAGAAGGAATGGGTGACGTTTCGGGTCGAGACCCTTCTTCAGACTGCGGGGTCAGACTGCGGGGTCAGTCTGAAGAAGGGCCTCGACCCGAAACGTCACCCATTCCTTCTCTCCTGAGATGCTGCCTGACCTGCTGAGTTACTCCAGCATTTTGTGAATAAATACCCAAGGTTTTGTAGGTTAATTGATTGGGTAAAATTGTCCCCAGTGTGTGTAGGATACGGGGTGATGGCTGGGCGGCGCTGACTCGGTGGGCCGGAGAGCCTGTTTCCGCACTGTATCTCTAAATTCTAAAGTTGGGAGAAGCAGATTGGGCACTCGCTCGGCCCACTTGCCCAAACCCTCCTCACTCTTGCCCTTTCTCATCACCCTTCAAGTTTCTGAATGATGACACAACAGTAAATCTAACCACGAAACTGGTCATAATTATAGTCATAATCACACTTTATTAGCCAAGTATGTTTTGCAACATACGAGGAATGTCATTTGCCGTTCGGTCATAACAATAAAAAGCAACAGGACACACAAAACACATTTTAACATGAACATCCCCCGCAGTGACTCCTCCACATTCCTCACTGTGATGGAAGGCGGAAAAAAAAGTTCAATCTCTCCCCTTCTTTGTCCTCCAGCGGTCGGGGGCTTCGAGCCTTCCGTTGACGGGACGATCTTGACTCCCGTAGCCGGTGGTCGGGCCCCCCGCGTCGGGGCGATCAAGCTCCTGCATCGAGGGGGAATCTCAGCTCCCCCGCGCAGGGCGATCGGAACCCGGGTCGGGGCTCGTCGAACCTCCTGCGACTTTGGAGCTTCCCGACATCAGTCTCTACCCGAGACTGCGAGCTCCTTGATGGTGAAGTCGGCAGGCCGCGGTTGGAGCGTCGATCCCAGGCAAGGGATCACAGGCTCCGACGGTAAGTCCATGGCCTCGCGGTGGGGCTCAAAGTCAGTCTCGAGCAAGGCCGCCAGCTCCACGATGTTAGGACGCAGAGCGACCGGAGACACGATCCGGAAAACAATCGCATCTCCGGCAAGGGAAGAGATTGAATAAACGTTCCTCCCCCTTCCCCGCCACTCCCCACATAAAACAAACCAGAGAACATTAACACAAACTTTTTATAGCATACTTAAAATGACAAAACAGACGCAAAGAGACAGACCGTTGGCGAGGCTGCCACCGCTGACGGCGCCACCCAGTGGAACTTTAACCACAAAACTGGTTAAGTCACTATCGAGGGTGTTATACCTACAATAAACCTGCAGCACAGAAATATATATACAGAGATATATCAGCTCTGTGTCCATGATTAACGTTCACACGAGCCCCCTCTTTAGTGCAACTTCATCATCACAGTGAGCTGGGAGAGGGGGGTAGACACTAGATGTGGAAGGATGGACACAGAGTGCTGGAGTAACTCAGCGGGTCAGGCAGCATCTGTGGAGAACATGGATAGGTGACGTTTCACAGAGTGCTGGAGTAACTCAGCGGGTCAGGCAGCATCTGTGGAGAACATGGATAGGTGACGTTTCACAGAGTGCTGGAGTAACTCAGCGGGTCAGGCAGCATCTGTGGAGAACATGGATAGGTGACGTTTCACAGAGTGCTGGAGTAACTACATTCAACAGTTTCATTCTGCCTCAGTTAAATGCTTAGGTTTAAGAATAAAATGAAACTCTTTTTCTAACCTAAAATAATCTGCTTTGGGGAATGAATTCCCTTCATGATCTATTGATGTTGTCTTAAAGTGACCCAATTCTATTGTAACCTACATTCCTACGAAATGATCACTTGTTCATCTGTGAATAAAATCATAAGAGGAATAGATCGGGCAGATGCACAGAGTCTCTTGCCAATGGACAATAGACAATACGCAATAGGTGCAGGAGGAGGCCATTCGGCCCTTTGAGCCAGCAACACCATTCAATGTGATCATGGCTGATCATTCTCAATCAGTACCCCGTTCCTGCCTTCTCCCCATACCCCCTGACTCCGCTATCCTTAAGAGCTCTATCTAGCTCTCTCTTGAATGCATTCAGAGAATTGGCCTCCACTGCCTTCTGAGGCAGAGAATTCCACAGGTTCACCACTCTCTGACTGAAAAGGTTTTTCCTCATCTACGTTCTAAATGGCCGACCCCTTATTCTTAAACTGTGGCCCCTGGTTCTGGACTCCCCCAACATTAGGAACATGTTTCCTGCCTCTAACGTGTCCAACCCCTTAATAATCTTATACGTTTCGATAAGATCCCCTCTCATCCTTCTAAATTTGGAAGCACAAGAGTCTGCAGATGCTGGATAGAGTGCTTGGATAGAGTGGATGTGGAGAGGATGTTTAGTAAGAGTCTAGCACTAGAGGGCACAGCCTCAGAGCTAAAGGACGTTCTTTTAGGAAGGCGATGAGGAGAAATTTCTTCAGTCAGCGGGTGGTGAATCTGTGGAGATCTTTGCCACAGAAGGCTGTGGAGGCCGTCAGTGGATATTTTTAAGGCAGGGATAGATAGATTCTTGATTAGTACGGGTGTTAGGGGTTATGGGGAGAAGGCAGGAGAATGGGGTTAGGAGGGAGAGACAGATTAGCCACGTTTGAATGGCAGAGTAGACTTGATGGGCCGAATGGCCTAATTCTGCTCCTATTACATGACCTTATGAGTACTTGTGCTGTGACACCAGGTTAAGCGGTCAACCAAGAAGCCAAGCCCAAAGCCAAAGTACTATATAAACTGCTTCTACACACTTCTGCTAAGGACAATAACTGAGTCCATATGCAATAATCAGCTACCTACATGTTAACATAGACAACGGATGGTGTAGATGCCAGTGTATCATTGGGTTATCAAGTGGGACCTTCACTGGTCTTTCATTGAGTTTGGCCCACGACATCTCAGGAAGGCTCAACTGTTGGTTCTGGAGTCCCAGAACAACCCCCCTCAATACCAAGCGCAGGCTCGGCGATCATTTCGCTCAACGCCCCCCGCTCAGTCCGTCTTAACCAACCTGATCTCCCGGTGGCTCAGCGCTTCAACTCCCCCTCCCACTCCAACACTGACCTTTCTATCCTGGGCCTCCTCCATTGTCAGAGTGAGGCCCAGCGCAAATTGGAGGAACAGCACCTCATATTTCGCTTGGGTAGTTTACACCCCAGCGGCATGAACATTGACTTCTCTAACTTCAGATAGTCCCTGCTTTCCCTCTCTCCCCATCCCCTCCCCCTCCCCAGTTCTCCCACTACTCTTCCTATCTCCGACTACATTCTATCTTTGTCCCGCCCCCTCCCCTGACATCAGTCTGAAGAAGGGACTCGACCCGAAACGTCACCCATTCCTTCTCTCCAGAGATGCTGCCTGACCTGCTGAGTTACTTCAGCAATCTGTGTCTACCTTCGATTTTAACCAGCATCTGGAGTTTTTTCCTATCCCCTCCATCCCTGCTCTCACCACCAATGCTACCAGTATCTACTAAATAAAGGAAAGTGCAGACGATAAATTCACTCTCTTTAACACGGATATCAAAATCTACAGCTGAAGAAGGGTCTCGACCCGAAACGTCACCCATTCCTTCTCTCCCGAGATGCTGCCTGACCTGCTGAGTTACTCCAGCATTTTGTGAATAAATCGATTTGTACCAGCATCTGCAGTTATTTTCTTATAAGACAAATTAAATGGCTGATAATGAATGATGACTTCTTGCTAATTGCAGTCATTTGCAAAGGTCGGTTGACTCATTTGATTTTAAGGGGAAAAAAATATAGCTTAAACTTGTGAGGCCAAATTTAGAGAACTGCGAATATATACGCAAAACACTGGAGTAGCTCAGCGGGTCGGGCAGCATCTGTGGAGAACATGGATAGGTGACGTTTCACAGAGTGCTGGAGTAAATCAGCGGGTCAGGCAGCATCTGTGGAGAACATGGATAGGCGACGTTTCACAGAGTGCCGGAGTAACTCAGCGGGTCAGGCAGCATCTGTGGAGAACATGGATAGGTGACGTTTCACAGAGTGCTGGAGTAACTCAACGGGACAGGCAGCATCTCTGGAGAGAAGGAATGGGTGACGTTTTGGGTCGAGACCCTTCTTCAGACGTTCGGTTTTGGTCACTGCTACACGAAGGGTATCATTAAGCTGGGGAGGGTACAGAGAAGATTTGTGCGGATGTTGCCAGGAATCGAGGGCCTAAGCTACAGGGAGAGGGTGAGCAGGCTGGGACCTAATTCACGTTAATCCCTTTATTACACGTTATTCCCTTTATCCTGTATCTGTACACTGTAAACGGCTCGACTGTAATCACTTATTGTCTTTCCGCTGGCTCGGTACACGTGACAATAAACTGAACTGAACTAATTCCTTGGAGTGCATGTGAGGGTGAGTGATGATCTTATAAAATCATGAGGGGAATGGATGGAGTGAATGCACAGAGTCCTTTACCCAGAGTAGGTGAATGAAGAACCAGAGGACACAGGTTTAAGGTGAGAGGGGAAAGATTTAACAGGAACCTGAGAGGCAAACTTTTCACTCAGTGAGTGGTGCGTATATGGAACGAGCTGCCAGGGGAGGTGGTTGAAGCAGGGACTACACCGATCAGCCAAAACATTATGACCACTGACAGGTGAAGTGAATAACATTGATTATCTTGTTACAATGGCACCTGTCAAGGGGTGGGATATATTAGGCAGCAAGTGAACAGTCAGTTCTTGAAGTTGATGTGTTGGATGCAGGAGAAATGGGCAGGAGTAAAGACCTGAGCGACTTTGACAAGAGCCAAATTGTTCTGGCCAGACGACTGGGTCAGAGCATCTCTGAAACGGCAAGGCTTGTGGGGTGCTCCCGGTCAGCAGTGGTGAGTACCGACCGACAGTGGTCCGAGGAGGGACAAACCACAAACCGGCGACAGGCAGGGTGTTGGGCGCCCAAGGCTCATCGATGCGCGAGGGCAACGAAGGCTATCCCGTCTGGTCTGAACCGACAGAAGGTCGACTGTGGCACAAGTCACAGAAAATGTTAATGGTGGTGACGGGAGGAATGTGTCACAATACACAGTGCATCGCACCCAGCTGTGTATGGGGCTGCACACGGAGGACCAACAGCATATTGGGCAGGTGGGCAGAACGTTTTGGCTGATCGGTGTATAACAGTATTTAAAGGACAGGGATGTAGATAGGAAGATTTTAGAGGGATATGGGCCAAAGGTGGGCAAATGGGACTAGCTTAGATGGGGCATCTTGATCGGCTATAGGGCTGGTTTCTGTGCTGTACGACTCTAAACAATTGTTAAGTGGTTTAAAAGATTTTATGCTGTGGGTCTTCCAGATAGACAGCTACTGCCATCCCCAGAAATACATTTATTCATAAATAAATTATTCAGGATAAAAAATATTCACAAAGCAAAAACTGTCAGATCAATTGATGAATAAGATCATACCAATGGATTCAAGGTTGTTTTTGCTAGGAGATACAAAAGGAATAATACCAAAGCTAAGTTTGGATAAACATCAAGAAAGATTTCTCAAAATATCATTAGCAGTAGCAAAAAAATGTGTTGCGGTCACATGGAAAGAACAAAATGAAATAAGATTTGAAAGATGGCATGCAGAAATGCGGAGTTGTATCCCATTAGAAAAAGCAACGTATAATCTGAGAAATGGATATGACTTCTTTTTGAAGGTGTGGAACCCATTCATGGCAAAGCTAGGATTAAGAATAGGAAGTAGTTAAATTCAGGATTGCTTTGATACCTAACAAGAATTTAAAAAGAAACTACTCGGAAGTGACTCCCTCGGGACTCCAGGTTTTTCTTTTTCTTTCTTTCTTCTGCTTTTTCTTTTTCCTTCTTTTGAACTGGGGGGTGGGGGGGTGGGGGGGAGGGGAGAAAATACAGAACAATACGTGTATAATCGAAGTTATAGGTCAGTGACTATTGTTTACTAAGGAATGTAAAATGTATAACGTATGGGTTCTGTTAAAATTGAAATAAAATATATATTTTTTTAAAAAGCAAAAACTGTCTTCAGGCATTCTCAGTGTCTGTACATTCAATAGTGTCATACTCAGTAGCTTTGATTAGGCAATAGACAATAGACAATAGGTGCAGGAGTAGGCCATTCGGCCCTTCGAGCCAGCACCGCCATTCAATGTGATCATGGCTGACCATTCTCAATCAGTACCCCGTTCCTGCCTTCTCCCCATACCCCCTGACTCCACTATCCTTAAAAGAGCTCTATCCAGCTCTCTCTTGAATGCATTCAGAGAATTGGCCTCCAGAGAATTAGTTTGGAGAAACGGCGTGGAAACAGGCCCTTCGGCCCACCGAGTCCGTGCCGACCACTGGTCAGCCATTCACACTAGTTCTGTGTCATCCCACGTTCTCATCCACTCCCTGCACACTAGGGGGCAATTTACAGAGGGGCCGATTAACCTACAAACCCGCACGTGTTTGGAGTGTGGGAGGAAACCCTCGCGGTCACAGAGAGAACTTGCAAACCCCACACAGAGGGCACCTGAGGTCAGGATGGAGTCGGGGTCTCTGGCGCTCGGAGGCAGAGGCTCCACCCGCTGCACCACTGTATCACTCCCAGTGTTCCCACCGGTCTTTAAACAAAACACCCGTGCCTCTCATGTGGCCCCCTAGGGTGCTATACCTTTCCTTGTTTGAGGGGTGTCCCCACCGGACTCTGCCCCCCAATGTCCAGCAGCGGAAGGACCCTAGACTGTGGTCCTCCCCCACAGAGCCTTGGTGTTGGCTGCACTGAGCTTCAGTGCGTCCCTCAGCAAGTACTCCTGCTGTCTGCAGCGGGCCAGTCGGCAACATTCCCTAGACAGACACAAACCGCTGGAGTAACTCAGCGGGACAGGCAGGAAAAATGCTCCCAATGTTTGATGGCACGGCGGCGCAGTGGTAGAGTTGCTGCCTCACAGCGCCAGAGAGCCGGGTTCAGTCCTGACCATGGGTGCTGCCTGTGTGGAGTTTGCACGTTCTCTCTCTATGACCGCGTGCGTTTTGTCCGGGTGCTCCGGTTTCCTCCTGTGTTCCCAAAGACGTCCAGGTTTGTACGTTACCCCAGCTTTTTGTGTCTGCCTGTTTATCTTCTTCGTTTACCCCATCCTGATTTGGTGCCTTTCGGAAAGCCTCTAAAGTGCCTGCCGCTGCAGTTTGCCTTTCATAGGTTCACGAGGTTAATCTTATAGAGACGTATAAAATTATGAAAGGACTGGACAAGCTGGATGCAGGAAAAATGTTCCCAATGTTGGGGGAGTCCAGAACCAGGGGCCACAGTCTTAGAATAAAGGGGTGGCCATTTAAAACTGAGATGAGAAGGAACTTTTTCACCCAGAGAGTTGTGAATTTGTGGAATTCTCTGCCACAGAGGGCAGTGGAGGCCAAATCACTGGATGAATTTAAGAGAGAGTTAGATAGAGCTCTAGGGGCTCGTGGGATCAAGGGATATGGGGAGAAGTTGGGCACGGGTTACTGATTGTGGATTATCAGCCGTGATCACAATGAATGGCTGTGCTGGCTCGAAGGGCTGAATGGCCTCCTCCTGCACCTATTTTCTATGTTTCTATGTTTCTATGAGAGAATTCATACCACTGGGCTGTAAACTGCCCAACGAAATATAAGATGATGTTCCTCCAAGTGGCGTTTAGCCTTACTCTGACAATGGAGGAGACCTAGGACAGAAAGGTCAGTGTGGAAATGGGAAGGGGAATTAAAGTTTGTTTACATTTCACGCTCTTCTCTCATTTCTCCTCATCTCCACCGCCTTTTGGCTTTTCGTCTTTGGCCTTTGTTTGTCTGAAATGTTTCTTAAGCGTTGGGATAGTCCCAGCCCCAATGAATGAATGAATGAATGAATACGTTTATTGGCCAAGTATGTACACACACAAGGAATGTGCTCCGCTCACAAGTAACAACACGAACATACAGTAAGCAACTACCTCCTCTGGCAGCTCGTTCCAAAAACCCACCACCCTTTCTGTGAAAAAGTTACCCCTCAGATTCCTATGAAATCTTTTCCCTTTCACCTTAAACTTATACCTTCTGGTCCCCGAATCTGGGCAAGAGACTCTGTGCATCTACCCGATCTATTCCTCTCATGATTTTGTACACCTCTATAAGATCTCCCCTCATCCTCCTGCGCTCCATGGAATAGAGACCCAGCCTACTCAACCTCTCCCTATAGCTCACACCCTCTAGTCCTGGCAACAGCCTTGTAAATCTTCTCTGAATCCTTTCCAGGTCTTTTTATGGAGGAAATAGGGACTATCTTGCAAAAGCTACAATCAAATTCTTAGGTGGTTACTTGCATTCAGTGAATGATAAATGTAGTGAAGGGTCAAATTTTTTGTACGCTACAAAGACCCACTCATTAGGGCGGCACGGTGGCGCAGCGGTAGAGTTGCTGCCTCACAGCGCCAGAGACCCGGGTTCCATCCTGACCACGGGTGCTGTCTGTACGGAGTTTGTACGTTCTCCCCGAGACCATCCTTGGTTTTTCCCCCGGGTGCTCCGGTTTCCTCCCACACTCCAAAGACGTGCAGGTTTGTAGGTTAATCGATCTCTGTAAATTGTATAGGATAGCGCTCGTGTATGGGGTCAGTGCGGACTCGGTGGGCTGAAGTTCACAAGTTGTAGGAGTAGAATTAGGCCATTTGGCCCATCCAGTCTACTCCGCCATTCAATCATGACTAATCTCTGCCTCCTAATGGCGGGACTGTCATATATTGCAAGACTGGAGCGACTAGGCTTGTATACACTGGAATTTAGAAGGATGAGAGGAGATCTTATCGAAACGTATAAGATTATTAAGGGGTTGGACACGTTAGAGGCAGGAAACATGTTCCCAATGTTGGGGGAGTCCAGAACAAGGGGCCACAGTTTAAGAATAAGGGGTAGGCCATTTAGAACTGAGATGAGGAAAAACTTTTTCAGTCAGAGAGTTGTGAATCTGTGGAATTCTCTGCCTCAGAAGGCAGTGGAGGCCAATTCTCTGAATGCATTCAAGAGAGGATTAGATAGAGCTCTTAAGGATAGCGGAGTCAGAGGGTATGGGGAGAAGGCAGGAACGGGGTACTGATTGAGAATGATCAGCCATGATCACATTGAATGGTGGTGCTGGCTCGAAGGGACAAATGGCCTCCTCCTGCACCTACTGTCTATTGTCTATTGTCTAATCCCATTGTCCTGCCTTCTCCCCACAACTCTTGACACCCACCCGTTCTAATCAAGAATTTGTCTATCTTTGCCTTAAAAATATCCGCTGACTTGTCCTCCACAGCCCTCTGTGGCAATGAGTTCCACAGATTAACCAGCCTCTGATTAACTACCCTCTGAATTCCTCCTTGCCTCCTTTCTAAAAGAGTGCCCTTTAATGTTGAGGCTGTGCCCTCTGGTCCTAGACTCTCCCACTGGTGGAAACATCCTCTCCACATCCACTCTCTCTCTGCCTTTCATTATTCTGTAAGATGCAGCTAGATGCAGGAAAAATGTTCCCAATGTTGGGGGAGTCCAGAACCAGGGGCCACAGTCGAAGAATAAAGGGGAGGCCATTTAGAACGGAGATGAGGAAAAAGTTTTTCACTCAGAGTTGTAAATCTGTGGAATTCTCTGCCTCAGAAGGCAGTGGAGGCCAATTCTCTGGATACTTTCAAGAGAGAGTTAGATAGAGCTCTTAATGATAGCGGAGTCAGGGGGTATTTGGAGAAGGCAGGAACGGGGTACTGATTGTGGATGATCAGCCATGAGCACATTGAATGGTGGTGCTGGCTTGAAGGGCTCAAAGGCCTCCTCCTGCACCTATTATCTATTGTCTATGGAGTCATAAGCGCTCCGGTTTCCTCCCACACTCCAAAGACATACAGGTTAGTAGGTTAATTGGCCTCGGTAACATTGTTAATTGTCCCGCGTGTGTGTAGGACAGTGTTAGTGTGTGCGCGGGGATCGCTGGTCAGCACGGCCTCGGTGGGCCGAAAGGCCTGTTACTGCACCGAATCCCAAAAATAAACGACAAAAACTTTAACAGAAACCATCTGTGCGTAATGTTGTCCATTCTTACTCTGGACAGCAGCAGTTTCATCTGCTTCCCATTCTGGTTCAATCGATCCAAGTGCACTGGAGCCTAAACCCTTTCAAGCTCCCGGTAGTGGATCGTGTTGCGGATTGTGCAGTCAATTGGCAGAGGCTGATACATGATGTAAAACCGCTGCTCTCTCTGTAAGAGAATACCATGGATATAGAGTTACTTTAAAAGGCGGTGGGAAATGTAGAACATTAGTCACAGCAGAGTTGCCTGGAGTGGATCCAAGCTTACACATTGTGAAATCTGGATCCTTAGAGATACAGCGCGGAAACAGGCCCTTTCGGCCCACCGGGTCCGCGCCGACCAGCGATCCCCGCACACACTAACACTACCCTACACACACTAGGGACAAATTTTTAAATTTACCAAGCCAATTAACCTACAAACCCGCACGTCTTTGGAGTGTGGGAGGAAACCGAAGATCTCGGAGAAAACCCACGCAGGTCACGGGGAGAACGTGCAAACTCCGTACAGACGGCGCCCGTAGTCGGGATGGAACCCGGGTCTCCGGCGCTGCATTCGCTGGAAGGCGGCAACTCTACCGCTGCGCCACCGTGCCGCCCTAATGTGGCGTGGCCTCACAGCGCCAGGGACCCGGGTTCCATCCTGACCTCGGGTCCCCTCCATGTGGAGTTTGCACGTTCCCCCTGTGACCTCTGAATGGCAGGATAGAGTTGGACGGGTCGGAAGAAAAGTGCTGGCAAGGGGAAAGTGTGTTTTATTGCCAATATTACAGCCTCCAATACAATATGTAAAAACAAAAAGGTGCTTAAAGCCCTCAGTGTGGAGGAATAATGCTTCTACGTATAATTAACAGCAGGGCTCATCAATCTGAATGATTTAATTAAATGTGAAAAATCTGATCTAGTTTAGTTTAGTTTTTTAGTTCAGAGATACAGCGCGGAAACAGGCCCTTCGGCCCACCGGGTCCGCGCCGACCAGCGATCCCCCCACATTAACACTACCCTACACACACTAGGGACAATTTTTACATTTACCAAGCCAATTAACCCACAAACCTGCACGTCTTTGGAGTGTGGGAGGAAAATGAAGATCTCGGAGAAAACCCACGCAGGTCACGGGGAGAACGTACAAACGCCGTACAGAAGGCACCCGTAGTCGGGATGAAACCCGGGTCTCCGGCGCTGCATTCGCTGTAAGGCAGCAACTCTACCGCTGCGCCACCGTGCCGCCCTTAATAGAAACCTGAGGGACAACATTTTCACACAGAGGGCGGTGGGTGTATGGAACGAGCTGCCAGAGGAGGTAGTTGAAGCGGGTGGCTATAACAGCATTTAAAAGATATTTGGACTTGTGTGTGGAAGAGAAAGAGGGTGAATGTGTAAGATGGAACTGCAGACGCTGGTTTACACCAAAGTGGACACGAAATGCTGGAGTAACTCAGCGGGACAGGCAGCCTCTCCGGAGAGAAGGAGTTGGTGATGCTTTGGGTCGAGACCCTTCTTCAGACTGAGAGTCACGGGAGAGGGAGACATAGAGATATGGAAGTGTAAGGTGTGAAAATGCAGATCAAAGGAGACGCAGTTCAAGGAAAATGTAGAATGGTTCATTCAAACCCGCTGAGTTCCTCCAGCACTCTGTGAAACGTCACCTATCCATGTTCTCCACAGATGCTGCCTGACCCGCTGAGTTCCTCCAGCACTCTGTGTCTATCCTCAGTGTGACTCAGATATTGGTCTCACTGGCAGTCTCTGGTCATAGGCTTGGCATTTTGCAATGGGATTGTCGACTTTTAGAGATACAGCACAGAGACAGGCCCTTCGGCCCACCCCGTACACTAACACTATCCTACGCACACTGGGGACAATTTAATTATTTTACCAAAGCCAATTAACCTACAAACCCGTCTATCTTTGGAGTGTGGGAGAAAATCGAAGGTCTCGTAGAAAACCCACGCAGGTCACGGGGAGAACGTGCAAACTCCGTACAGACAGCGCCCGCGGTCGGGATGGAACCCGGGTCTCCGGCGCTGTAAGGCAGCAACTCTACCGCCGCGCCACCGTGTGTAAATGTAAAATGAGTTATACCATCTGGTGGTGCTGGGGCCGTGAGGAGGGAGACGAGAAAGATGTGGCCGCAGGATTCGTGAAATAGACAATAGACAATAGACAATAGGTGCAGGAGTAGGCCATTAAGCCCTTCGAGCCAGCACCGCCATTCAATGCGATCATGGCTGATCACTCTCAATCAGTACCCCGTTCCTGCCTTCTCCCCATACCCCCTCACTCCGCTATCCTTAAGAGCTCTATCCAGCTCTCTCTTGAAAGCATCCAACGAACTGGCCTCCACTGCCTTCTGAGGCAGAGAATTCCACACCTTCACCACTCTCTGACTGAAAAAGTTCTTCCTCATCTCCGTTCTAAATGGCCTACCCCTTATTCTTAAACTGTGGCCCCTTGTTCTGGACTCCCCCAACATTGGGAACATGTTTCCTGCCTCTAATGTGTCCAATCCCCTAATTATCTTATATGTTTCAATAAGATCCCCCCTCATCCTTCTAAATTCCAGTGTATACAAGCCTAATCGCTCCAGTCTTTCAACATACGACAGTCCCGCCATTCCGGGAATTAACCTAGTGAACCTACGCTGCACGCCCTCAATAGCAAGAATATCCTTCCTCAAATTTGGAGACCAAAACTGCACACAGTACTCCAGGTGCGGTCTCACCAGGGCCCGGTACAACTGTAGAAGGACCTCTTTGCTCCTATACTCAACTCCTCTTGTTACGAAGGCCAACATTCCATTGGCTTTCTTCACTGCCTGCTATACCTGCATGCTTCCTTTCAGTGACTGATGCACTAGGACACCCAGATCTCGTTGAACATCCCCTCTTCCTAACTTGACACCATTCAGATAATAATCTGCCTTTCTATTCTTACTTCCAAAGTGAATAACCTCACACTTATCTACATTAAACTGCATCTGCCATGTATCCGCCCACTCACACAACCTGTCCAAGTCACCCTGCAGCCTTATTGCATCTTCCTCACAATTCACACTACCCCCCAGCTTAGTATCATCTGCAAATTTGCTAATGGTACTTTTAACCATGTTGTGCGTTTAAGAAACAGTTGGACAGGTACATGGGCAGGACAGGTTTGGTGGGATATGGACCAAGCGTAGGCAGGTGGGGCTAGGGTAGCTGGGACATTGTTGGCCGGTGTGGGCGAGTTGGGCCGAAGGGCCTGTTTCCACACTGTATCACTGTGTGACTCTATGACTCTGATTGATGATTTCTGCTTTTGCAGGATAGTGCTAATCAGTGGCAAGAGGTCCTTTTGCTCTGTGTTCTCAGTCATGTCCTATCTGGACAACAGCCAGGCTGGGTGAGTACATCACATCTCGCACCCAGCACTATGGGCACCCCATCTTATACTCTTCATAAGGTCACAAGTGGAAGGAGCAGGACTAGGCCATTCGGCCCATCGAGTCTACTCCGCCATTCAATCAAGGCTGATCTATCTCTCCCTCCTAACCCCATTCTCCTGCCTTCTCCCCGTAACCCCTGACACCCGCACTGATCACGAATCTGTCTGTCTCTGCCTTAAAAATACTGTTGTGGAATCTCATGTCTTAAAATAAAATCTGTTGATGTGTGGGGGGGGGGAGGGGGGGCGGCAGTAAAACTGCTGCCTCACAGCGCCAGAGACCCGGGTTCCATTCTGACTACGGGTGCTGTCTGTACAGAGTTTGTACCTTCTCCCAGTGACCGCGTGGGTTTTCTCCGGGTGCTCCAGGTTCCTCCCACACTCCAAAGGCGTGCGGGTTTGTAGGTTAATTGGCTTCTGTAAATTGATAGACAATAGACAATAGGTGCAGGAGTAGGCCATTCGGCCCTTCGAGCCAGCACCGCCATTCAATGTGATCATGGCTGATCATTCTCAATCAGTACCCCGTTCCTGCCTTCTCCCCATACCCCCTGACTCCGCTATCCTTAAGAACTCTATCTAGCTCTCTCTTGAATGCTTTTTAGAGAATTGGCCTCCACTGCCTTCTGAGGCAGAGAATTCCACAAATTCACAACTCTCTGACTGTAAGTTTTTCTTCCTCTGCGTGTGTAGGATAGTGCTAGTTAGTGTGTGGGGTGATCGCTGGTCAGTACGGACGTAGTTGATCGAAGGGCCTCTTTCTGCACTGCCTCTCTGAAGCCTATAGTTTTGGTTTTCACAACAGCCCAGTTCATGAGCTACATAAAATATCTCTTATGACTTGAAACGTCCGTAGCTGTTAGACAATACTCCAAGGAAAAATGAAACCATGGAAACATAGAGAACTGTGGACTCTGGAACCTTGAGCAAAAAAGCACAGGGTGCTGGAGGAACTCAGTGGGTCAAGCAGCATCTGTGGAGGGAATGAACAGACAACGTTTTGAGTCAGGAAACTTAAGACTGATTGGAGTGGAGTGTAGGGGGTGGGGGGGGGTGGAGAAAGCTGGAAAATAGAGGTGGGGACAGGATTAGCGTAGAGGGGAGAAAGGTGCAAAAACACAAAGTGACGGAAGAACTCGTCAGATCAGGCAGCATCTGATACAGTGAACAAGGGCGGCACGGTGGCGCAGCGGTAGAGTTTCTGCCTTACAGTGAATGCAGCGCCGGAGACCCGGGTTCCATCCCGACTACAGGTGCTGTCTGTACGGAGTTTGTACGTTCTCCCCGTGACCTGCGTGGGTTTTCTCCAAGGTCTTTGGTTTCCTCCCACACACCAAAGACGTGCAGGTTTGTAGGGTAATTGGCTTGGTAAATCGTAAACATTGTCCCTAATGTGTGTAGGATAGTGTTAGTGTGCGGGGATCGCTGGTCGGCGCGGACCCGGTGGGCCGAAAGGGCCTGTTTCCGCGCTGTATCTCTAAAGTAAAAAAACTAAATTCACACAGTCATTTATCCAGTGTGAGGGAATCAAAAACTAGAGGACGTAGTTTTAAGGTAAGAGGGGCAAGATTTAATTGGAACCTGAGTGGAAACTCAGAGCATCGACACAAAAAGCTGGTGTAACTCAGCGGGACAGGCAGCATCTCCAGAGAGAAGGAATGGGCGACGGTTCAGGTCGAGACCCTTCTTCAGACCAGAGATCCCGACCCGAAACGTCACCCATTTCTCTCCAGCGATGCTGCCTGTCCCGCTGAGTTACTCCAGCGTTTAGTGTCTCTGCTTTAAATCGGCACCTGCAGTTCCTTCCTGCACACTTGACTCAGAGGGTGGTGGGTTTTTTTTGAACGAGCTGCTGGAGGAGGTAGTTAGGACAGGTACTACAACGGCTTTAAAAGGACATATGGACAGGTATGTGCATTGCAAAGGTTTGGAGAGATATGGGCCAAACACGGGCAGGTGAGACTACCTTAAGTGGGGCATCTTGGCTGGCAGGGACATGTTGGCCGAAGGGCCTGTTTCTGTACTGTATGACTCTATCTGGGGAGGGGATGTTTTAGAGTCACGGAGAGATACAGTGTGGAAACAGGCCCAACTCTCCCACACCGGCCAACAATGTCCCAGCCACTCTAGTCCCACCTGCCTGCGTTTGGTCCATATCCCTCCAAACCCGTCCTATCCATGTACCTGTCTGTTTCTTAAACGATGGGATAGTCCCAGCCTCAACTATCTCCTCTGGCAGCTTGTTCCATACACCCACCACACTCTGTGTGAAAACGTTACCCCTTCGATTCCTATTAAATCTTTTCCCCTTCACTTTGAACCTAGGTCCTCTGGTCCTCGATTCCCCTACTCTAGGTAAAAGACTCTGTGCATCTACCCGATCTATTCCTCGATGTTTCGGGTCGAGACCCTTCTTCAGACGAACCAAAGTTTTGTCCATTTGCTCCACAGACGTTGTCTGACCTGTTGAGTTTCTCCGGCACTTTGTGTTGTGTGAGATGGCCATTATGTGTTGAGGAGATTGTTTAGACAGGTCCTCGAATAACATTTAAGGGCCTGTTCCACTTCGGCGATTTTTAAGGCGACTGCCGGCGACTGTCAAAGTCGCAGCAGATCGCCGAAAAACCTTCGTATTTTTTTAACCCTACGACAATGTCTACGACTCCCCCCTACGACAACCTATCACCTAGGCAACGGCAAGCTGCCGACAACCGGCGACCCAGTTGTCGCGACCTAGGACGTCCACCTATGACAAATGCGGATGACACGAAGCTGGGGGGCAGTGTTAGCTGTGAGGAGGATGCTAGGAGGCTGCAAGGTGACTTGGATAGGTTAGGTGAGTGGGCAAATGCATGGCAGATGCAGTATAATGTGGATAAATGTGAGGTTATCCACTTTGGTGGCAAGAACAGGAAAGCAGACTATTACCTGAATGGTGGCCGATTAGGAAAAGGGGAGATGCAATGAGACCTGGGTGTTGTGGTACACCAGTCATTGAAAGTAGGCATGCAGGTGCAGCAGGCAGTGAAGAAAGCGAATGGTATGTTGGCATTCATAGCGGGGGGATTTGAGTATAGGAGCAGGGAGGTTCTGCTGCAGTTGTACAGGGCATTGGTGAGACCGCACCTGGAGTATTGCGTACAGTTTTGGTCTCTTAATCTGAGGAAAGACATTCTTGCCATAGAGGGAGTACAGAGAAGGTTCACCAGATTGATTCCTGGGATGGCAGGACTTTCATATGAAGAAAGACTGGATAGACTCGGCTTGTACTCGCTGGAATTTAGAAGATTGAGGGGGGATCTTATAGAAACTTACAAAATTCTTAAGGGGTTGGACAGGCTAGATGCAGGAAGATTGTTCCCGATGTTGGGGAAGTCCAGAACAAGGGGTCACAGTTTAAGGATAAGGGGGAAGTCTTTTAGGACCGAGATGAGAACGTTTTTTTTCACACAGAGAGTGGTGAATCTGTGGAATTCTCTGCCACAGAAGGTAGTTGAGGCCAGTTCATTGGCTATATTTAAGAGGGAGTTAGATGTGGCCCTTGTGGCTAAAGGGATCAGGGGGTATGGAGAGAAGGCAGATAAGGGATACTGAGTTGGATGATCAGCCATGATCATATTGAATGGCGGTGCAGGCTCGAAGGGCCGAATGGCCTATTCCTGCACCTATTTTCTATGTTTCTAAATCCACTCCTCATTGTCGTGTAGTCCAATCCAACCGCTAGTTTTAACTGAGTTTAGTTTGGATTAAATTAGAGATACAGCGTGGAAACAGGCCCTTCGGCCGTGCGAGTCCACGCCGACCAGCGATCCCCGCACACTAACAGTATTCTACACCCCACACTCGGGACAATTTACAATATTTACCTAAGCCAATTAACCTACAATCCTGTATGACCTTGGAGTGTGGGAGGAAACCGGAGCACCCGGCGAAAACCCACGCGGTCACGGGGAGAACGTGCAAACTCCGTACAGACAGCGCCCATAGTCAGGATCTAACCTGGGTCTCTGGCGCTGTGAGGCAGCAGCTCTACCCGCTGCGCCACCGTGCCGACCATTTCTACAAAGCAAACTCCCAACACAGGGAAAAAGACCAAGTATTTCAAATTCTCCCTTTTAAAAAGGGATTTTAAAAGATTCTTAAGAGATTGGACAGGCTAGATGCAGGAAAATATGTTCCTCATGTTGGGGGAGTCCAGAACCAGGGGTCACACAGTTTAAGAATAAGAGGGAGGACATTTAGGACTGAGACGAGGAAAATCTTTTTCACCCAGAGAGTTGTGAATCTGTGGAATTCTCTGCCACAGAAGACAGTGGAGGCCAATTCACTGGATGTTTTCAAGAGAGAGCTAGATAGAGCTCTTCGAGCTAACGGAATCAAGGGATATGGGGAGAAGGCAGGAACGGGCTACTGATTGTGGATGATCAGTCATGATCGTATTGAACGGCAGTGCCGGCTCGAAGGGCCGAATGGCCTCCTCCTGCACCTATTGTCTATTGTCCTCTATGTTTCGGGTCGAGACGCTTCTTCAAACGAACCAAAGGTTGTCCATTTGCTCCACAGATGTGGTCTGACCTGTTGAGTTTCTCCAGCACTTATTTTCTGTTTCTATGTTTAAAAAACATTTCAGCCAAAACAAGACTATTTCAAGCCTCCAATAGCAGTTTCATGTCACAAGCATTTATCAGAATGATATCATTGTACATTGGCAGACAAAGCAAACTCTAGCATTTTGCTGCTGAAACAACATTATAAATATAATTTTCAAGTGGCAAATGAAAACCCAAGACCAAAATAAGGCTTTAATTCAAGGTTTTGATATGAAGTAGAGAGCAGTCATCTTACCGTCCTTGTTTTCGGGCGCCCTGAGAGGGTCAACATTGAGATGTGGTCTCGTTCTGCGTGAGTGGTGCTTAAAGCAGCTAAGGTTGTGAAGACACTGTATTTTAGTTTAGTTCAGAGATACAGCGCGGAAACAGGCCCTTTCAGCCCACCGGGCCCACGCCGACCAGCGATCCCCCCGTACGCACTAGTTCTATCCTGCACGCACGAGGGACGATTTACAATCTACCAAAGCCAATGAACCTACAAACCTGTACAGTAGTACGTCTTTGGAGTGTGGGAGGAAACCGGAGCACCCGGACGGAAACCCGGGTGCTCACAGGGAGAACGCACAAACTGCGTACAGACCGCACCCGAGGTCAGGATCGAACCGGGGTCTCTGGCGCTGTGAGGCAGCAACTCTACCGCTGCGCCACCGTGTCTATGAGGAGTGCGTGCTTGATAACTGAGTGGTGATGAAGGCAAGTGATCATAACGGCTCATCCACAAACTGTCAAGAAGTAGACATGAACCCTGGTACTACTTCCAACAGGTAATCATTTCCTCTCCCCCTTCACTCTTTCCCACTGAGGTCACAGATTGCAGTAAAATAGAGTTCTTTTTAATGATGCTTCGTTTAATCTGTCTAATGTGCCTCAAATGCTTCTCAGCCTGTGATTTAGGAAAGTTTGGAAAAGGGGACGTACAACGAGATCTGGGTGTCTTAGTGCATCAGTCACTGAAAGGAAGCATGCAGGTACAGCAGGCAGTGAAGAAAGCCAATGGCCTTCATGTTGGCCTTCATAACAAGAGGAGTTGAGTATAGGAGCAAAGAGGTCCTTCTGCAGTTGTACAGGGCCCTAGTGAGACCACACCTGGAGTACTGTGTGCAGTTTTGGTCTCCAAAATTTGAGGAAGGATATTCTTGCTATTGAGGGGGTGCAGCGTAGGTTTACTAGGTTAATTCCCAGAATGGCGGGACTGTCATATGTTGAAAGACTGGAGCGACTAGGCTTGTATACAGTGGAATTTAGAAGGATGAGAGGGGATCTTATTGAAACGTATAAGATTATTAAGGGGTTGGACACGTTAGAGGCAGGAAACATGTTCCCAATGTTGGGGGAGTCCAGAACAAGGGGCCACAGTTTGAGAATAAGGGGTAGGTAGGCCATTTAGAACTGAGATGAGGAAAAACTTTTTCAGTCAGAGAGTTGTGAATCTGTGGAATTCTCTGCCTCTGAAGGCAGTGGAGGCCGATTCTCTGAATACATTCAAGAGAGAGCTAGATAGAGCTCTTAAGGATAGCGGAGTCAGGGGGTATGGGGAGAAGGCAGGAGCGGGGTACTGATTGAGAATGATCAGCCATGATCACATTGAATGGCGGTGCTGGCTCGAAGGGCCGAATGGCCTCCTCCTGCACCTATTTTTCTATGTTTCTATATTTCTAACATAAATAATGACGTTGCCAATTATCTACCTTTAGTTATGTTACAGACAGTGGGCAGTTGAGTATAGATGTTGGGAGGTTATGTTGCAGTTATATTACATCATGGTTCCACCAAGATACAGCACACAATGCCACACGCCATCCTTCTTCCCTGTGGCTATCAATAGACAATAGGTGCAGGAGGAGGCCATTTGGCCCTTCACACAGCACCGCAATTCACTGCGATCATGGATAATCATCCCATTCCTGCCTTCTCCCCATACCCCCTGACTCCGCTATCTTTAAGAGCTCTATCCAGCTCTCTCTTGAAAGCATCCAGAGAATTGGCCTCCACTGCCTTCTGAGGCAGAGAATTCCACAGATTCACAACTCTCTGACTGAAAGGTTTTTCCTCATCTCAGTTCTAAATGGCCTACCCCTTATTTATAAACTGTGGCCCCTGGTTCTGGACTCCCCCAACATTGGGAACATGTTTCCTGCCTCTAGCTTGTCCAACCCCTTAATAATCTTATATCTTTCAATAAGATTCCCTCTCATCCTTCTAAATTCCAGCCCAGTCGCTCCGTTCTTTCATCATATGACAGTCCCGCCATCCCGGGTGCAGAGAGATTTATGAGGATGTTGCCAGGACTCGAGGATCTGAGCTTTTGGGGGAGGTTGAGCAGGCTGGGACTCTTCCCTGGAGCGCAGGAGGATGAGGGGGGATCTTACAGAGGTGTATAAAATCATGAGGGGACTAGATCGGGTCGATGCACAGACTCTCTTTCCCAGAGTAGGGGAATCGAAGACCTGAGGACATAGGTTCAAGGTGAAGGGGAAAAGATTTAACAGGAATCTGAGGGGTGATGTTTTCACACAGAGGGTGGTGGGTGTATGGAACAAGCTGCCAGAGGAGGTAGTTGAGGCTGGGACTATCCCATCATTTTAAGAGACAGGTGCATGGATAGGACAGGTTTGGATGGATATGGACCAAACACAGGCAGGTGAGACTAGTGTAGCTGGGATATGTTAGCCAGTGAGATCAAGTTGGGCCAAAGGGCCTGTTTCCACACTATATCACTCTAACACTCTCTGGTATAAATATAAAACTGTCCTGAAAGTGTGTAGGGTAGTATTGATGTGTGGGTAGTGTGGACTTGGCGGGCCGAATGGCCTGTTGAGAGTGCCTCTAAACTAAACTAAACTGAAACTAAGCATCTCCGGAGATCATGGAACTAGGAGGAGAATCTTCACTTGTATACACTGGATACACTAGGCTTGTATACACTGGAATTTAGAAGGATGAGGGGGGATCTTATTGAAACATATAAGATAATTAGGGGATTGGACACATTAGAGGCAGGAAACATGTTCCCAATGTTGGGGGAGTCCAGAACAAGGGGCCACAGTTTAAGAATAAGGGGTAGGCCATTTAGAACGGAGATGAGGAAGAACTTTTTCAGTCAGAGAGTGGTGAAGGTGTGGAATTCTCTACCTCAGAAGGCAGTGGAGGCCAGTTCGTTGGATGCTTTCAAGAGAGAGCTAGATAGAGCTCTTAAGGATAGCGGAGTGAGAGGGTATGGGGAGAAGGCAGGAACGGGGTACTGATTGAGAGTGATCAGCCATGATCGCATTGAATGGCGGTGCTGGCTCGAAGGGCTGAATGGCCTACTCCTGCACCTATTGTCTATTGTTCACCAACAGACCGGTTCCACCAAGATGCAGCATAGAACGCCACAGGAGATCCTTCTTCCCTGTGGCTATCAAACTGGATAACTCCAGCCCCTTCTGTCGTGGGGTAGACTGAGACTGACTCCCCCCACCCCCACCCCCCCCAATCTTTGCACATCCCCCAGTCCTTTCCACTTTAATTCACTTTAATTTCATGTTTCTTGTACCTCGTTGTGTGACAGATGCTGCATTCTTGAGCAATAAACACAAAAAGTCCCTTTGTGGAGGGACTCTGGGGATCTGGCAGCATCGTTGAAGGCTAGACGGGTGACGTTTTGGGTCCCTTTTTCAGACTGCGTGGTGGGATGGAGGGGGGGTGGGGGAGAAAGCTGGAAGAGAGGTGGGGATGGAACAAAGCCAGTCTGAAGAAGGGTCTCGACCCGAAACGTCACCCATTCCTTCTCTCCAGTGATGCTGCCTGTCCCGCTGAGTTACTCCAGCATTTTGTGTCCATCTCCATGCGAGTGATAGGTGGATACTGTTAATTTGGTGGGGAGAAGGGAGGGAATAATTTTACAGATAGGTGGATAAAGACCACCACCTAAAGAAGATTGAGGGGGGATCTTACAGAAACTTACAGGGGTTGGACAGGCTAGATACAGGAAGATTGTTCCCGATGTTGGGGAAGTCCAGAACAAGGGGTCACAGTTTAAGGATAAGGGGGAGGTCTTTTAGGACCGAGATGAGAAGGTTTTTTTTCACACAGAGAGTGGTGAATCTGTGGAATTCTCTGACACAGAAGGTAGTTGAGGCCAGTTCATTGGCTATATTTAAGAGGGAGTTAGATGTGGCCCTTGTGGCTAAAGGGATCAGGGGGTATGGAGAGAAGGCAGGTACGAGATACTGAGTTGGATGATCAGCCATGATCATATTGAATGGCGGTGCGTACAGGCTCGAAGGGCTGAATGGCCTACTCCTGCACCTATTTTCTATGTTTCTATGGCCTGAGATGAAAAGACGTCTTTACTTTAGACTTTAGAAATATTTACTTTAGACTTTAGAAACATTGCGGAAACAAACCTTCTGGCACATCAAGTCTGTGCCTTCGAGTGAACACTAAGACTCGCCCACACACACCAGGTACAATTCAGCATTTTGTACTGAAGCCATTTAACCTGCAAACCTGCACGTCTTTGGAGTGTGGGAGGAAACCGAAAATCCGGTAGAAAACCCACGCAGGTCACGGGGAGAACGTACAAACTCCGTACAGGCAGACAGCACCCGTAGTCGGGATGGAACCCGGGTCTGGCGCTGTGAGGCAGTAACTCTACCGCTGCGCCACCGTGCGACAAGTTTAGACGTGGTCAAGCTACCTTCTGCTAATCGTGGATACGTGGGCGTGTGGCAGGTCTGATTTTGCTCAGAGTTTTCTTTTCTCTTCGTTTTAAACTGCCTGCTACACAGCAATGCCCTGAATACCTAACACGTACAGCTTCAAGAATCTCTTGCTTCCAGTTCAGTGCCGTTCTCTGAAAACCAATGTGTTCCCCATGTTGGGCGAGTCCAGAACCAGGGGCCACACACAGTCCAATAATAAAGGGGAGGCCATTTAAAACTGAGGTGAGAGTTGTGAATTTGTGGAATTCTCTGCCACAGAGGGCAGTGGAGGCCGATTCACTGGATGGATTTAAAAGAGAGTTGGATAGAGCTCTAGGGACTAGCGGAATCAAGGGAATTGGGGAGGATCATCAGCCATGATCACAATGAATGGCGGTGCTGGCTCGAAGGGCTGAATGGCCTCCTCCTGCACCTATTTTCTAGTAGACTTCACCGAGACAGTACACAATGAGTTGCCATGTTTCTGGTGTTGACAAAGCTTCAGATTACTACAATGGTTAAGCAGGTCTTTTGTGGTGGGGTTATTACAGGACTTCCTGGGCCACATTCAATGCCACACAGATTTTGATTGCCAGTGATTGTTTCATCACGGAAATGTGTTTCTGTAATACCCATCAGACACATTTCATAATGAAATAACTGTCCTTCATGCCAGCAAAGCAATGTAAAAAATTATTTTGGAGCATGAACGCTCCAATTTTTTTTTTTTTCTGCACTTCATTACATTACATTGTGCTACTCAGCTTGCTCCAGTGCTCACCACAATATTCAACCTCTCCTTGGCAAAGTCCGTGGTCCCTGCATGCTTCAAAAGATCCATCATTGTACCGGTGCCAAAGAATGCCTCTCCAGCGTGTTTAAATGACTACCGACCGGTGGCCCTCACCTCGGTTGTCATGAAATGCTTTGAGAGGCTAGTCAAGAAGCACATCTGCGCCCTCCTTCCTCGCAACATGGACCCACTACAGTTCGCATACCGTCCGAACAGGTCCACGGATGATGCGGTCTCCCAGGTTCTACACACCGCTCTCTCTCATCTGGACAGCCAGGGGGGCTATGTGAGGATGCTGTTCATTGACTTTAGTTCAGCATTCACCACAATAGTCCCCAGCAGACTGGTTGAGAAGCTGCTGGAACTGGGGCTTAGCACCCCTCTGTGTGCCTGGGTCCTGGACTTTCTCACTGCCAGGCCCCAAGTGGTCAGGATGGGGGAACACACATCTAGCTCCCTCACCCTGAACATAGGATCCCCCCAGGGCTGCGTCCTTAGCCCCCTACTGTACTCCCTGTACACACATGACTGTGGGGCCAGGTTCAGCTCAAACTCCATCATCAAGTTTGCTGATGACACTGTGGTGGTGGGCCGGATCTCCAACAACGATGAAAAGGCATACCGGGAGGAGGTGGCTGATCTGGCACTCTGGTGTCAGGACAATAGCCTCCTCTTGAATGTCACTAAAACGAAGGAGCTGATTGTGGACTTCAGAAGGCTAAACATCCAAGGACGTACACGCCACTGGAGATAAATGGGTCTATTGTGGATAGGGTGAGCAGTTTTAAATACTTGGGAATCCGCATCACAGAAGATCTGACGTGGGCAACGCACATTGCCGCACTGGTGGGTAAGCAGCGCCTTTACCACCTTAGACAGCTGAGGAAATTCAGAGTGTCTCTGAGGATCCTTCATTGCTTCTACTCTGGGGCTGTAGAGAGCATCCTGTCCGGCAACATTACAGTCTGGTTTGGGAACAGCTCTGCCCAGGACAGGATGGCCCTGCAGAGAGTAGTGCGTTCGGCAGAACGCACCATGGGAACTACACTCGCCCCCCTGCAGTACCTATACATCAGGAGGTGCAGATCAAGAGCAAGCAAGATTATGAGGGACCCCTGCCACCCCAGTAACGGACTGTTCCAGATGCTACGATCAGGCAAACGCCTCCGCTGTCACGCTGCGAAAACGGAGAGGATGAGACGGAGTTTCTTCCCACAGGCCATCAGGACTGTCAACTTTTATAACCCCAGAGACTAAATTTTTGTCGACACTAATAGTAACTTATTAACTTTATTTATATGCTGTAACTGTAATTCTTTTTTGTGCACAACCCGCAGGCATTGCCACTTTCATTTCACTGCACATCGTGTATGTGTATGTGACAAATAAATTTGACTTGACTTGACTTGACTAAACACAAACACACCAGAGCCAGATCTACTTGGCAAGAGCACACAGAGTTCTGGAGTAACTCAGCGGGTCAGGCAGCATCTGTGGAGAACATGGATAGGTGACGTTTCACAGAGTGCTGGAGTAACTCAGCGGGTCAGGCAGCATCTCTAGAGAACGTGGATAGGTGACGTTTCACAGAGTGCTGGAGTAACTCAGCGGGTCAGGCAGCATCTCTGGAGAACATGGATCGGTGACATTTCGGGTTGGGACCCTCCTTCAGACTGATTGTGGGGGTGGGGGAGAATTGGGGAGAGGCAGGGCAAAGCGTGGCGAGTAATAGGTGGACACAGGCGAGGGAGGGATATTAACAGGCAGAAGGTTGGAACAAAGGCCAGAGATAAGATCAGAAGGTGGGAGACAGGATTGAAGAGTTGTGGATTGTGAAACCAGAGGGAGGAAAGGAGGGGGTGGTGGGGGTTTAGGGGGGAGTAGGTGGGAAACAGAGGAGGGGGGTTAGTTAGATATTATTTAAGATTGATGATCAAGGCCTTCTACGCCCGCACCTCCAGACTCAGGAACAGCTTCATCCCCAGGGCCATCGCTGCTATGAACCGGTCCTGCTGAGCCGGATGGTCACATCGCACAGTGAACCGGCACAGATCTACTTGCACTTTATGCTGTTTTAACTGTTTCTAATTTTGTTTCTCTGGGTTGTCTACATTTCTGTTGATTAGCTAATTAATTTATTGCATCGAATGGAAGTGGCATTCCCAATCTCTGTACAATGACAATAAAGATATATTGTATTGTATGTAGTTGAATTGTAAGCTCGCCTAAGGAGAACACAATGTGCTGTTCCTCCAGTCTGCATGTTTAGTTTAGTGTGGAGATACAGCGCGGAAACAGGCCCTTCGGCCCACCGGGTCCGCGCCGCCCAGCGATCCCCGCACATTAACACCATCCTACACCCACTGGGGACAATTTTTACATTTATCAAGCCAATTAACCTACAAACCTGCACGTCTTTGGAGTGTGGGAGGAAACCGAAGATCTCGGAGAAAACCCACGCAGGTCACGGGGAGAACGTACAAACTCCATACAGACGGCGCCCGTAGTCAGGATCGAACCTAAGTCTCCGGCGCTGCATTCGCTGTAAGGCGGCAACTCTACCGCTGCGCCACCGTGCCGTTTGTGTTGGCGTTGAGGATGAGACCGCTGAGATTACATGAGAGATCCAGGAGCCAGATTCAGTCCAATCACCAGAGGAACCTGCACTGGCCACTCCTTCACTTCCCACTGTGTCGTCTACAATGCAACCTTCAGTTCACAAGTTACTGTAGAATCAGGCCATTCGGCCCATCGAGTCTACTCCGCCATTCAATCATGGCTGATCTCTGCCTCTTGATCCCATTCTCCTGCCTTCTCCCCATAACCCTTGACACCCATTCTAATCAAGAATTTGTTTATCTCTCTCTCCATCTCTCTCTCTCTCTCTTGCATTCCCTCTCTCTCCATCCCTTTTCCCCCACCCAAGTGGCACCAGCTTATCTTTCTCACCCAACACACAGCTAACCATTTACTGTAGGGAATCCTCCAGCACATGATTTTCACCCAGGATTGTACCATGGATGGAACTGGCGTGGAATCTTGAATAAGGTAGACACAAAATGCTGGACTAACTCAGCGGGACAGGCAGCATCACTGGAGAGAAGGAATGGGTGCCGTTTCAGGTCGAGACCCTTCTTCAGATAGTCTGAACCAACATCTGCAGTTCCTTCCTACACAAACAACTAACAATGGCCTGTTTCCTTTCTCATCGTTACTTTTTTGCAATATATTTCATTCATTGTTCTATATCTCTCTACATCACCGTCTATATCTCCTGTTTCCTTTTCATAGAAACATAGACATAGAAAATAGGTGCAAGAGGAGGCCATTTGGCCCTTCGAGCCAGCACCGCCATTCATTGTTATCATGGCTGATCATCCACAATCAGTAACCCGTGCCTGCCTTCTCCCCACATCCCTTGATTCCACTAGCCCCTAGAGCTCTATCTAACTCTCTCTTAAATCCATCTAGTGATTTGGCCTCCACTGCCCTCTGTGGCAGAGAATTCCACAAATTCACAACACTCTGGGTGAAAAAGTTTCTTCTCACCTCAGTTTTAAATAGCCTCCCCTTTATTCTTAGACTGTGTGGCCCCTGGTTCTGGACTCCCCCAAATTTGGGAACATTTTTTCTGCATCTAGCTTGTCCAGTCCTTTTATAATTTTATACATCTCTATAAGATCCCCTCTCATCCTTCTAAACTCCAGTGAATACAAGCCTAGTCTTTTCAATCTTTCCTCATATGATAGTCTCGTGAACCTACGCTGCACTGCCTGACTGCCAGATTTCCCCCTGACTTTCACTTTGAAGAAGGGCCTTGACTCGAAACGTCACCCATTCCTTCCCTCCAGAGATGCTGCCTGACCCGCTGAGTTACTCCAGCATTTTATCTACAGTCTAATAAAGTGTGCGTGATCACTCATCCACGAACCATCGGGTCCTCTTCCCAGAGTCAACCTGGTTCACGTGGGTTTGCAGAACACCTCCATCGGACCCACACTCTGGCCGTTCCAGATCCAAATGTTATCAGGACCCCCACCTGCAATTTTAGCTGGTGGCCAATCAGTCTGAAGAAGGGTCCTGACCCGTCCTAGAGTGACACAGCGTGGAAACAGGCCCTCTGGCCCAACTTGCCCACACCGGCCAACATTGTCCCAGCTACACTAGTCCCAACTGCCCGTGTTTGGTCCATATCCCTCCAAATCTGTCCTAACCATGTATCTGCCTGACTGTTTCTTAAACGTTGGGATAGTCCCGGCCTCAACTACCTCCTCTGGCAGCTCGTTCCATACATCCACCACCCTCTGTGTGAAAAAGCTACCCCTCAGATTCCTATAAAATCTTTTCCCCTTCACCTTAAACCTATGTCCTTGATTCACCCACTCTGGGCAAAAGACTCTGTGCATCTACCTGATCTATTCCTCTCATGATTTTGTACACCTCTATAAGATCTCCCCACATCCTCCTGCGCTCCATGGAATAGAGACCCAGCCTACTCAACCTCTCCCTACAGTTCACACCCTCTAGTCCTGGCAACATCCTCGTAAATCTTCTTTGTAGCCTTCCCAGCTTGACAACATAGAAAATAGATGCAGGAGGAGGCCATTTGGCCCTTCTTGCCAGCACCGCCATTCATTGTGATCATGGCTGATCGTCCACAATCAGTAACCCGTGCCTGCCTTCTCCCCATATCCCTTGATTCCACTAGCCCCTAGAGCTCTATCTAACTCTCTCTTAAATCCATCCAGTGAATTGGCCTCCACTGCCCTCTGTGGCAGAGAATTCCACAAATTCACAACTCTCTGGGTGAAAAATGTTCCTTCTCACCTCGGTTTTAAATGGCCTCCCCTTTATTCTTAGACATCTTACGTATCTTTCATGGTCCACGTCCCTCCAAACTTGTCTTATCCGTGCACCTGCCTGACTGTTTCTCGGACGTTGCCAGCTGTCCATCCCATCCACAGATTCCCTCTGAGATCCTCCAGCACTCTGTGCTTTGTTTGGTGATTGGCCGGTGATTGGGTCTCCGTGTTGAATGAGTCCGTGATCAAGACCCTGCGGGAAAGGGGGGGCGTGAAGTTACGTGCGCTCCGTTCGCCATGTCTCCGTGCTCTGTCTGTTCCTCACTGATTACTGCGCCACCTCTGCTTTCAGGGACATGAAGGTGGAGTCTGGGAGGCCGAGACACCCTTCGGGTGGAGTTGGTGCCAAGGAGACGGTGATTGGTCTTGAAGGAGTAGAACTGGGTGCCGATGGTAAGGTGGGTATCGTCTGGAGCATTTATTTCAAGGGAGCTGATATACCGACCAGCCAAATCATTATGACCACCTGCTGTTGGCCAATAGACAATAGGTGAAGGAGGAGGCCCTTCGGCCCTTCGAGTCCTCCGTGTGCCGCCACAACAGCTCCGACCCACCGAGGCATGAACTCTACAAGACCCCTGAAGCTGTCCTGTGGTATCTGGCACCAAAACATTAGCAGCAGATGCTTTAGCAGCACCCCACAAGCCTTGCCGTTTCAGAGATGCTCTGACCCAGTCGTCTGGCCAGAACAATTTGGCCCTTGTCAAAGTCGCTCAGGTCTTTACTCCTGCCCATTTCTCCTGCATCCAACACATCAACTTCAAGAACTGGCTGTTCGCTTGCTGCCTAATATATCCCACCCCTTGACAGGTGCCATTGTAACGAGATAACCAATGTTATTCACTTCGCCTGTCAGTGGTCATAATGTTTTGGCTCATCGGTGTATACAAAAACTGGGTTGTAATGCCGAGGCTCTATAAGGCGCTGGTCAGGCTGCGTTTGTGGTATTGTGAGCAGTTTTGGGCCCCATATCTGAGGAAGGATGTGCTGGCTTTGGAGAGGGTCCAGAGGAGGTTTACAAGAATGATCCCGGGAATGAATGGGTTAACCTATGATGAGCATTTGTGGGCACTGGGCCTGTACTCGCTGGAGTTTAGAAGTATGAGGGGGGACCTCATTGAAACGTACAGAATAGTGAGCGGCCTGGATAGAGTGGATGTGGAGAGGATGTTTCCACTAGTGGGAGAGTCTAGGACCAGAGTGCACAGCCTCAGCAATAAAGGACGTTCCTTTAGGAAGGCAGTGGAGACCAATTCTCTTGATGCTTTCAAGAGAGAGTTAGATAGAGCTCTTAATGATAGCGGAGTCAGGGGGTATGGGGAGAGGGCAGGACTGGGGTACTGATTGTGAATGATCAGCCATGATCACATTGAATGGTGGTGCTGGCTCGAAGGGCCGAATGGCCTACTCCTACATTGGTCTCCACTGCCTTCTGTGGCAGAGAGTTTCACAGATTCACAACTCTCTGGGTGAAAAAGTTTTTTCTCACCTCAGTTTTAAATGGCCTCCCCATTATTCTTAGACTGTGTGGCCCCTGGTTCTGGACACCCCCAACTTTGGGAACATTTTTCTTGCATCAGCTTGTCCAGTTCTTTTACAAATTTGAATGGCGGTGCTGGCTCGAAGGGCCGAATGGCCTACTCCTGCACCTATATTCTATGTTTCTGTGTAACTAAAAGAAGGTGGTTTCCAGGGTGAATGTTCGCTCAGTTTTAATGATTTGCTTCCTAGACCGTTTCCTACACGCAGTTTCTTTATCCAACGAACGTTCTGGGTGGAAGGAGAAACACTATTGATTCCACAGCATCTTTATCGCAGTTTCGGAATGCAGGTCATCGTAATCTCCCTCTTGGGAGGGCAAACAGCACACAAGGAAGCATTGAAACAGGTACGTAACAGCGGTGAAGTCCTTGTGCACAGCATTTACACTTACTTTGATTTTTACGTAGAAACAGGGAACTGCAGATATATAAGAAAATAACTGCAGATGCTGGTACAAATTGATTTATTCACAAAATGCTGGAGTAACTCAGCAGGTCAGGCAGCATCTCGGGAGAGAAGGAATGGGTGACGTTTCGGGTCGAGACCCTTCTTCAGACTGATGTCGGGGGTGGGACAAAGGAAGGATATAGGTGGAGACAGGAAGATAGAGGGAGATCTGGGAAGGAGGAGGGGAAGAGAGGGACGGAGGAGCTATCTGAAGTTGGAGAAGTCGACGTTCATACCACCGGGCCGCAAACTGCCCAGGCGAAATATGAGGTGCTGCTCCTCCAATTTCCGGCGGGCCTCACTATGGCACTGGAGGAGTCCCATGACAGAGAGGTCAGACTGGGAATGGGAGGGGGAGTTAAAGTGCTGGGCCACCGGGAGATCAGTTGCGTTAATGCGGACCGAGCGCAGGTGTTCAGCGAAGAGATCGCCGAGCCTGCGCTTGGTTTCTCCGATATAAATAAGTTGACATCTAGAGCAGCGGATGCAATAGATGAGGTTGGAGGAGGTGCAGGTGAACCTCTGTCGCACCTGGAAAGATGGTTTGGGTCCTTTGATGGAGTTGAGGGGGGAGGTAAAGGGACAGGTGTTGCATCTCGTGCGGTTGCTGGGGAAAGTGCCCGGGGTTGGGGTGGTTTGGGTAGGAAGGGACGAGTGGACCAGGGAGTTGCGGAGGGAACGGTCTCTGCGGAACGCAGAGAGGTGAGGAGATAGCTCCTCTGTCCCTCCCTTCCCCTCCCCCTTCCCAGATCTCCCTCTATCTTCCTGTCTCCACCTATATCCTTCCTTTGTCCCACCCCCGACATCAGTCTGAAGAAGGGTCTCGACCCGAAACGTCACCCATTCCTCCTCTCCCGAGATGCTGCCTGACCTGCTGAGTTACTCCAGCATTTTGTGAATAAATCAGGGAACCGCAGATGCCGGTTTACAAAAGAAAAGACACTGAGTGCTGGAGTAACTCAGCGGGTCAGGCAGCATCTGTGGGGAACATGGATAGGTGACGTTTCACAGAGTGCTGGAGTAACTCAGCGGGTCAGGTAGCATCTCTGGAGAACATGGATAGAAACATAGAAAATAGGTGCAGGAGTAGGCCATTCGGCCCTTCGAGCCTGCACCGCCATTCAATATGATCATGGCTGATCATCCAGCTCAGTAACCTGTACCTGCCTTCTCTCCATACCCCCCGATCCCTTTAGCCACAAGGGCCACGTCTAACTCCCTCTTAAATATAGCCAATGAACTGGCCTCAACAACCTTCTTTGGCAGAGAATTCCACAGACTCACCACTCTCTGTGTGAAAAAACAACTTTCTCATCTCGGTCCTAAAAGACTTCCCCCTTATCCTTAAGCTGTGACCCCTGGTTCTGGACTTCCCCAACATCGGGAACAATCTTCCCGCATCTAGCCTGTCCAACCCCTTAAGATAGATGACGTTTCACAGAGTGCAGGAGTAACTCAGCGGGTCAGGCAACATCTGTGGAGAACATGGATAGGTGACGTTTCACAGGGTGCTGGAGTAACTCAGCGGGTCAGGCAGCATCTCTGGAGAACATGGATAGGTGACGTTTCACAGAGTGTTGGAGTAACTCACGGTTTCACCAACGAGTCGCTTGTCATAGAGTCATATCACTATACAGCGTGGAAACAGGCCCTTTGGCCCAACTTGCCCACACCGGCCAACATGTCCCATCTACGCTAGTCCCACCTGCCTCCATTTGGCCCATATCCCTCCAAACCTTTCATAGAATGGTAGAAAGATAGAAAATATGTGCAGGAGGAGGCCATTCGGCCCTTCGAGCCAGCACCACCATTCATTGTGATCGTGGCTAATCATCCACAATCAGTAACCCGTGCCTGCCTTCTCCCCATATCCCTTGATTCCACTAGCCCCTAGAGCTCTATCTAACTCCCTTTTAAATCCATCCAGTGAATCGGCCTCCACTGCCCTCTGTGGCAGAGAATTCCACAGATTCACAACTCTCTGACTGAAAAAGTTTTTCCTCATCTCAGTTCTAAATGTCCTACCCCTTATTCTTAAACTGTGGCCCCTTGTTCTGGACTCCCCCAACATTGGGAACATGTTTCCTGCCTCTAACGTGTCCAACCCCTTAATAATCTTAAACGTTTCGATAAGATCTCCTCTCATCCTTCTAAATTTTAGTGTATACAAGCCTAGTCGCTCCAGTCTTTCAACATATGATAGTCCCGCCATTCCGGGAATTAACCTAGTAAACCTACGCTGCACGCCCTCAATAGCAAGAATATCCTTCCTCAAATTTGGAGACCAAAACTGCACACAGTACTCCAGGTGCGGTCTCACTAGGGCCCTGTACAACTGCAGAAGGACCTCTTTGCTCCTATACTCAACTCCTCTTGTTATGAAGGCCAACATTCCATTGGCTTTCTTCACTGCCTGCTGTACCTGCATGCTTCCTTTCAGTGACTGATGCACTTGGACACCCAGATCTCGTTGTACATCCCCTGTTCCTAACTTGACACCATTCAGTTAATACTCTGCCTTCCTATTCTTACCACCAAAGTGGATAACCTCACACTTATCCACATTAAACTGCACCTGCCATGCATCCGCCCACTCACACAACCTGTCCAAGTCACGCCTAAAGCCTGATTGCGGATAGTCTAAGGATCTCCAATGAGGTACATGGTCTGAAGAAGGGTCTCGACCCGAAATGTCACCCATTCCTTTTCTCCAGAGATGCAGCCTGTCCCGCTGAGTTACTCCAGCATTTTGTGTCTGTCTATTGATGGTTGGTCAGGACTGTTCTCTAGTTGGTGATAGGATGGTTCAGTTGCCTGATAACAGCTGGGATGAAGTATTCTGTTGGAGCCTGTATCTCTCCGGGGAAGATATTCCAGGCAGTTCAGTCTTTCCTTTAGAGTTTAAACTCTCAGTTCAATTATCGATTCCGCAAATCGTCTTCTCACTTTCTCCATGGGAACCAGTGTCTGTTCCTTCCCACACATCCTATTTTTACTAATTCAGTCTGAACAGATGCTACTTTCTGCAGCCGTTGTTATATTGATGTCCACAGCAGTCAGTCTGTAATTGTGAATAGTGGGGAGGTTAGTCATGCAGTGTGGAGCGTAAATGGTCATGTTCATGGGTTATAGGAGCAGAATTAGGCCATTCGGCCCATCAAGTCTACCGCCTACACCTACACCGCTGTGGCACAGCGGCAGAGTTGCCCCCTTACAGCGAATGCAGCGCCGGAGACTTAGGTTCGATCCTGACTACGGGCGCCGTCTGTACGGAGTTTGTACGTTCTCCCCCGTGACCTGCGTGGGTTTTCTCCGAGATCTTCGGTTTCCTCCCACACTCGAAAGACGTGCAGGTTTGTAGGTTAATTGGCTGGGCCAATGTAAAAAAAAAACTTTTTAAATTGTCCCTAGTGTGTGTAGGATAGTGTTAATGTGCGGGGATCGCTGGGCGGCACGGACCCGGTGGGCCGAAGGGCCTGTTTCCGCGCTGTATCTCTAAATCTAAAAAATCTCCCTGAACTCCTGGTTGCCAAACACTTTAACTCCCCCTCCCATTCCCACACTGACCTGTCTGTCCTGGGCCTCCTCCGTTGTCAGAGTGAGGCCCAGCGCAAATTGAAGGAACAGCACCTCATCTTTTGCTTGGGCAGCTCACACCCCAGCGGTATGAACACTGACTTCTCTAACTTCAAGTAACCCTTGCTTTCCCTCTCTCTCTCTCTCCATCCCTCCCCTTCCCAGTTCTCCGACTAGCTTCACAGTCCTCCTGATTAAACATTACATCGTATGCCTCCTATTGTTGTCACCATTCCCCCAGCTAACAACGATCTATTGACCCTCGTCCCCTTTGATCTCTCGTTTTCACACCTTACCCTTCCATGTTCTCCCCCCCCCCCTCGCAGTCTGATGAAGGGTCACGACCCACAGAAATCACCCATTCCTTCTCTCCAGAGTTCCTGCCTGTTCTGCTGAGTTACTCCAGCAATACACTGGAATTTAGAAGGATGAGAGGAGATCTTATCGAAACGTATAAGATTATTAAGGGGTTGGACACGTTAGAGGCAGGAAACATGTTCCCAATGTTGGGGGAGTCCAGAACCAGGGGCCACAGTTTAAGAATAAGGGGTAGGTAGGCCATTTAGAACTGAGATGAGGAAAAAACTTTTCAGTCAGAGAGTTGTGAACCTGTGGAATTCTCTGCCTCAGAAGGCTGTCGAGGCCAATTCTCTGAATGCATTCAAGAGAGAGTTGGATAGAGCTCTTAAGGATAGCGGAGTGAGGGGGTATGGGGAGAAGGCAGGAACGGGGTACTAATTGAGAATGATCAGCCATGATCACATTGAATGGCGGTGCTGGCTCGAAGGGCCGAATGGCCTCCTCCTGCACCTATTGTCTATTGTCCCTGTCTTCGGTATAAACCAGCATCTGCGGTTCCTTCCCAAAACATCGCGTCTACTCCGCCATTCAATCATGGCTGATCTATCTTTCCATCTTAACCCCATTCTCACCTGCCTTCTCCCGTTAGACTGAAGAAGGGTCAGACAGCATCTGCGGAGGGAAAGGGCAGGCAACGTTTGGGGTGGGGATCTTTCTTCAGGCTGAATTTGAGAGATCCGTCATTAATTGAAAGATACAGGGTGAAAACAGGTCCTTCGGCCCATCGAGTCCACGCTGACCATCGATGGCCTGTTCACACTCGGATTATCTATAATCAGCCTTTACTAGAGGCACTAAACATTATTCCCCTTTACCCTGTATCCGTACACTGTGGACGGCCCGATTTTAATCACGTGTTGTCTTTCTGCTGACTGGTTAGCACGCAAGACAAAAGCTTTTCACTGTACCTCAGCACAGGTGACAATGAACTAAACTGCACTAAACACTGGTTCTATGTTATCTCTATCTCCAATCCAGTCCCAACACACGAGGGGAGGTTTACAGAGGGGCCAATTAATCTGCAGACATGCACGTCTTTGGGATGTGGGAGGAAACCGGAGCACCCGGAGGAAGCCCACGAGGTTACAGGAGGAACGTGCAAACTCCGCACGGACACAGCACCCCGAGGTCGGGATGGAACCCGGGTCTCTGGTGTCGTGAGGCAGCGGCTCTACCCGCTGTGTCGCTGCGCTGTGCCCGTTACGCTTGGCGACTGGAAGGACGGAGGAGGGGGGGAGAGGGATTTGCTGAGGATGTGTTAACGTTGGCGTTTTACTGCAGGCGGTGATGTGGCAGAGGTAGCTGAATACAACCCCAACCTCCTCGACGACCCTCAGTGGCCGTGTGGGAAACACAAGCGTGTCCTGATCTTTCCTTCCTACATGGTAAGTACCGGTCGGCACGCTCTCACTCGCGTGGCCAAAGCGTGCCGCCATGATTGAATGGCGGCGTAGATGGCCCCATTGGCCCAATACTGCTCCCATGACTTACGAACAAATCCAGCTAAAGTGGCGGCACGGTGGCGCAGCGGTTAGAGCTGCTGCCTCACAGCGCCGGAGACCCGGGTTCCATCCTGACTACGGGCGCTGTCTGTACGGAGTTTGTACGTTCTCCCCGTCACCACGTGGGATTTCTCCGGGCGCTCCGGTTTCCTCCCACACTACAAAGATATAGAGGTTTGATGGTTAATTGGCTTTGGTAAAATTGTCCCTATAGTGTGTCGGATAGTGCTATCCCAAAGGGCCTGTCGACACAAGATGCTAGTTCATGAAAAAAAGACACAGAGTGCTGGAGTAACTCAGCGGGTCAGGCAGCATCTGTGGAGAACACGGATAGGTGACGTTTCACAAAATGCTGGAGTAACTCAGCGGGTCAGGCAGCATCTGTGGAGAGAAGGAATGGGTGACGTTTCGGGTCGAGACCTTTCTTCAGACTGATGTCAGGGGAGGGGGTGGGACAAAGATAGGACGTAGTCGGAGACAGGAAGACTGGCGGGAGAACTGGGAAGGGGGAGGGGATGGGGTTGGGTTTGAGAGGGAGAGATAGATCAGCCATGATTGAATGGCAGAGTACACTTGATGGCTTAATTCTGCTCGTAGAACTTGTGAATTTGTGAAGTGAGTACTTGCCGCGTGACCGAGCGGATGACTCATTTGTAATTGCGTTGCTGCATTGAGACATCTGCAGGGAGATGGTGTGGGTGTAACCCCGACCCTCCAATGGTGACCCTCCAATCATCCCCTCCACTCTCTGCGTTCCGCAGAGACCGTTCCCTCCGTAACTCCCTGGTCCACTCGTCCCTTCCTACCCAAAGCACCCCAACCCCGGGCACTTTCCCCTGCAACCGCACGAGATGCAACACCTGTCCCTTTACCTCCCCCCTCGACTCCATCCAAAGACCCAAACAGTCTTTCCAGGTGAGACAGAGGTTCACCTGCACCTCCTCCAACCTCATCTATTATATCCGTTGCTCCAGATGTCAACTTCTTTACATCGACGAAACCAAACGCAGGCTCGGCGATCACTTCGCCCAACCCCTGCGCTCGGTCCGCCTTAACCAACCTGATCTCCCGTTGGCTGAGCACCTCAACTCCCCCTCCCACTCCCAGTTTGACCTTTCTGTCATGGGCCTCCTCCAATGCCATAGTGAGGCCCACTGCAAATTGGAGGAACAGCACCTCATATTTCACTTGGGCAGCTTGCAGCCCAGTGGTATGAACATTGACTTCTCCAACTTTAGATAGTTCCTCTGTCCCTCTCTTCCCCTCCCCCTTCCCAGTTCCCACACTGTCTTCCTGTCTCCACCTATATCCTTCCTTTCACCCGCCCCCCCTGACATCAGTCTGAAGAAGGGTCTCGACCCGAAACGTCACCCATTCCTTCTCTCCTGAGATGCTGCCTGACCTGCTGAGTTACTCCAGCATTTTGTGAATAAATACCTTCGATTTGTACCAGCATCTGCAGTTATTTTCTTGCACTCCAATGATGACTGCTCAGTGCAGCGCTGCCCAGTGCAATGACTAATCTGCAGGCTGAAGTTCACAACCTTGACCTTAGACGTTAGAGATACAGCGCAGAAACACACGCGCGCCCACCCCGACCAGGAATGACCCCAGGAATGAGAGGCTTAACACACGATGACGGCACTGGGCCTGTGCTCGCTGGAGTTTACATAGAAACATAAAAAATAGTTGCAGCAGGAGGCCATTCAGACCTTCGAGCCAACACTGCCATTCATTGTGATCATGGCTGATCATCCACAATCAGTAACCCGTGCCTGCCTTCTCCCCATATCCCTTGATTCCACTAGCCCCTGGAGCTCTACCTGACTCTCTTTTAAATTCATCCAGTGAATTGGCCTCCATTGCCCTCTGCCCACAAATTCACAACTCTCTGGGTGAAAAAGTTTCTTCTCACCTCAGTTTTAAACGGCCTCCCCTTTTATTCTAAGACTGTGGCCCCTGGTTCTGGACTCCCCCAACATTGGGAACATTTTTCCTGCATCTAGCTTGTCCAGTCCTTTTATAATTTTATGCGTCTCTATAAGATCCCCTCTCATCCTTCTGAACTCCAGTGAACACAAGCCCAGTCTTTAGAAGGATGAGGAGGGACCTCATTGAAACATACAGAAAAGTGAAAGGCCTGGATAGAGTGGATGTGGAGAGGAAGATGAGGAGGAATTTCTTTAGTCAGAGGGCAGTGAATCTGTGCAATTCTTTACCACAGAAGGCTGTGGAGGCCAAGTCAGTGGATATTTTTAAGGCAGAGATAGATAGATTCTTGATTAGTGCGGGTGTCAGGGGTTGTGGGGAGAAGGCAGGAGAATGGGATTAGGGGGGAGAGATAGACCAGCCATGATTGAATGGCGGAGTAGACCTGATGGGCCGAATGGCCTAATTCTGCTCCTGTCACTTATGGACTTGTGAGCCTCACCCCGGTCATTCCTTCTTCTCCAATCACTCAACAGGCAAGAGATACAAGTGTGGAGGAAGAAGCTGGTTAAAACCGAAGATAGACACCAAATGCTGGTGTATCTCAGAGGGACAAACACACAGGGTGTGTTTGCGTGCTGTATCTCTAAACTAAACTCAGCGATTGGCATGTCTAGACATCTGTCCTCTGGCATGCAGTGGGATTAGGCTGTACTCACACTCCAAACAGGTCAACACCTTAAGGTATTTCCCTAAGATGATATTCCCAGTTGAGCAGCAGCAGCAGCAGGCAGCTGATGTTCAGGCACGCACTGTGTTATTGGGCATACTGCGGTTAAAGTCTTGAGGGTGTTGGCACTGTGGTTGAAGACTTGCTCAGCTAATCCAGGAATGTCACAACAGTTCTGTTGTGGTCTGAAGCAGGGTCTCGACTCGAAACGTCACCCATTCCTTCTCTCCAGAGATTCTGCCTGACCCGCTGAGTTACTCCAGCATTTTGTGTTTACCTTCAATTTTTTCAATTACTCCAGCACTTTTTTTTTTTCTCCACATAAATCTTTATAAAAAGATCATGAGTCTATGGTTATTTATGCAACAGTTAATACAGGCATTTTACAGAACCATCTGGTGTCTCAATAGACAATAGACAATAGGTGCAGGAGGAGGCCATTCGGCCCTTCGAGCCAGCACCGCCATTCAATGTGATCATGGCTGATCATTCTCAATCAGTACCCCGTTCCTGCCTTCTCCCCATACCCCCTGACTCCGCTATCCTTTAGAGCTCTATCCAGCTCTCTCTTGAATGCATTCAGAGAATTGGCCTCCACTGCCTTCTGAGGCAGAATTCCACAGAAACTCTGACTGAAAAAGTTTTTCCTCATCTCCGTTCTAAATGGCCTACCCCTTATTCTTAAACTGTGGCCCCTTGTTCTGGACTCCCCCAACATTGGGAACATGTTTCCTGCCTCTAACGTGTCCAACCCCTGACCCGCTGAAGGGGAGGGCACCAGTAAATAGGGAATTAGGGGAGGGCACCAGTAAATAGGGAATTAGGGGAGGGCACCAGTAAATGGGGAATTAGGGGAGGGCACCAGTAAAAGGGGAATTAGGGGACGGCACCAGTAAATGGGGAATTAGGGGAGGGCACCTGTAAATGCACAACCGGTCAGTAAACACAGTATAACATAAAGAACATAAACATGGAGAACATGGATAGGTGACGTTTCACAGAGTGCTGGAGTAACTCAGAGGGTCAGGCAGCATCTGTGGAGAACATGGATAGGTGACGTTTCACAGAGTGCTGGAGTAACTCAGCGGGTCAGGCAGAGACTTTGGAGAAAAGGAATGGGTTAGAACCCTTCTACAGGCTGAAAATAGTGGTTGGGGTGAGGTGAGAAAATTGGAGGTGAGAAAAGGCCCGAACAAATCAGGGCTGGCAACAGATGACCTCAGGAAGGCTGGGGCCCACAATGGCCCATTGCTAATCACAGAGGGGGAGCAGTGAGGGAGGATGCTGCACAACTCTCATCAGAGGGAGGAAGAGGACATGGTGGCGCAGTGGTAAAGTTGCTGCCTCACAGAGACCCAGGTTTGATCCCGACCTCAGGTGCTGTCTGTACGGAGTTTGTACGTTCTCCCCGTGACCTGCGTGGGCTTTCTCTGAGATCTCTGGTTTCCTCCCACACTCCAAAGACGTACAGGTTTGTAGGTTAATTGGCTTAGTATAAATGTCAAATTGTCCCTAGTGTGTGTAGGGTAGTGTTAGTGTGTGTGGGGTAGTGTTAGTGTGTGTGGGGTAGTGTTAGTGTGTGTGGGGTAGTGTTAGTGTGTGTGGGGTAGTGTTAGTGTGTGTGGGGTAGTGTTAGTGTGTGTGGGGTAGTGTTAGTGTGTGTGGGGTAGTGTTAGTGTGTGTGGGGTAGTGTTAGTGTGTGTGGGGTAGTGTTAGTGTGTGTGGGGTAGTGTTAGTGTGTGTGGGGTAGTGTTAGTGTGTGTGGGGTAGTGTTAGTGTGCGGGTGGAGGCCGCAACCGGCCGGCGCACAGCCCGCTCCGCCTGCCGCTCCGTTACTAAACAACCTCGAGTATCAACGGCACCCAACGGGATGCATTCAAGAGAGAGCTGGATAGAGCTCTTAAGGATAGCGGAATCAGTGGGTATGGGGAGAGGGCAGGAACGGGGTACTGATTGAGAATGATCACCCATGATCACCATCAGCAAATTTGCAGATGATACAAAGCTGGGTGGTAGTGTGAACTGTGAGGAAGATGCTATGAGGTTGCAGGGTGACTTGGACAGGTTTTGTGAGTGGGCGGATGCATGGCAGATGCAGTTTAATGTGGATAAGTGTGAGGTTATCCACTTTGGTGGTAAGAATAGGAAGGCAGAGTATTATCTGAATGGTGTCAAGTTAGGAAAAGGGGACGTACAACGAGATCTGGGTGTCCTAGTGCATCAGTCACTGAAAGGAAGCATGCAGGTACAGCAGGCAGTGAAGAAAGCCAATGGAATGTTGGCCTTCATAACAAGAGGAGTTGAGTATAGGAGCAAAGAGGTCCTTCTGCAGTTGTACAGGGCCCTAGTGAGACCGCACCTGGAGTACTGTGTGCAGTTTTGGTCTCCAAATTTGAGGAAGGATATTCTTGCTATTGATGGCGTGCAGCGTAGGTTTACTAGGTTAATTCCCGGAATGGCGGGACTGTCATATGTTGAAAGACTGGAGCGACTAGGCTTGTATACACTGGAATTTAGAAGGATGAGAGGAGATCTTATCGAAACGTATAAGATTATTAAGGGGTTGGACACGTTAGAGGCAGGAAACATGTTCCCAACGTTGGGGGAGTCCAGAACAAGGGGTCACAGTTTAAGAATAAGGGTAGGCCATTTAGAACTGAGATGAGGAAAAACTTTTTCAGTCAGAGAGTTGTGAATCTGTGGAATTCTCTGCCTCAGAAGGCAGTGGAGGCCAATTCTCTGAATGCATTCAAGAGAGAGCTAGATAGAGCTCTTAAGGATAGCGGAGTCAGGGGGTATGGGGAGAAGGCAGGAATGGGGTACTGATTGAGAATGATCAGCCATGATCACATTGAACGGCGGTGCTGGCTCGAGGGGCCGAATGGCCTACTCCTGCACCTATTGTCTATTGTCTAAGGCGCTGCCGCATGGTCGTCCTGCCGGCAGCCATCTTCTTTGACCTTCTCTCTGCTGCCGCGCTGCACACTGCAGGCCAGTGGTGAGTAAGGTGGCCCTAAAATTGTTGCGCGATCGTGTACCGTTTTGGCTGTATTTCTGGAACATACATACATAGATACATACATATGTACATACATACATACATATATACATACATACATATATACATACATACATACATACATATATACATACATACATACATACATATATACATACATACATATATACACATATATACACACATATACATACATGCATACATATATACATACATACATACATACATACATACATACATACATACATACATACATACATACATACATACATACATACATACATACATTCATACGTATAAGAAAATAACTGCAGATGCTGGTACAAATCGATTTATTCACAAAATGCTGGAGTAACTCAGCAGGTCAGGCAGCATCTCGGGAGAGAAGGAATGGGTGACGTTTCGGGTCGAGACCCTTCTTCATACATACATACTTCTACATACATACATACATACATACATACATACATACAAGATGAGCGTTTTAGCAATACATAGATGTGTCAATCTGGCAACTTTTCTTTCTACAAGATGAGCACTGATCTACTGTATAATATATGTTGTATAATGCTAAGCCAGTGTTCTTGTTACTCTCTTTAGACAACAGTGATTGAGTATGTAAAACCCTCTGATCTTAAAAAGGACATGAACGAAACCTTCAGGGAAAGGTTCCCGCACATCAAATTGACGCTCAGTAAGATAAGAAGGTAAGGACGTGCCGGGGCTGTGAGGGGCGTGTGGCTGTTCACTCACCTGATGGTTCAGGTGTTCGGGGGGAAACATGTTTACAAGAGTACTGTACCGAGGTACACGTGACGATAAGGTCGGCACGGTGGCGCAGCGGTAGAGTTGCCGCCTTACAGCGCTTGCAGCGCCAGAGACCCGGTTCCATCCCGACTACGGGTGCTGTCTGTGCGGAGTTTGTACGTTCTCCCCGTGACCTGCGTGGGTTTTCTCCGAGATCTTCGGTTTCCTCCCACACTCCAAAGACGTGCAGGTTTGTAGCCTAAATGGCTTGGTGTAAGTGTAAATTGTCCCTAGTGTGTGGAGGATAGTGTTAGTGTGCGGGGATCGCTGGTCGGTGCGGACTCGGTGGGCCGAAGGGACTGTTTCCGCGCTGTATCTCTAAACTAAACAACTGATAAACTAAACTGAACAGCGGATAGAGCTGCTGCCTCACAGCGCCAGAGACTCGAGTTTGAACCTCGGGAGCCGTCTGAACGGAGTTTGCACGTTCTCTCTGTGAACACGAGGGTTTCCTCTCGGTTTCCACCCAAAGACGTGAAAAAGTGAACATTAATTGCTCACTAAATTTACCACGGAAAATTAAGTCTATTCATTGAAACCAGCAATATCAATGTATGAATAATGATTTCTCTAACTTCAATTAATTCTTGCTTTCAATAGACAATAGACAATAGGTGCAGGAGGAGGCCATTCGGCCCTTCGAGCCAGCACCGCCATTCAATGTGATCATGGCTGATCATTCTCAATCAGTACCCCGTTCCTGCCTTCTCCCCATACCCCCTCACTCCGCTATCCTTAAGAGCTCTATCTAGCTCTCTCTTGAATGCATCCAGAGAATTGGCCTCCACTGCCTTCTGAGGCAGAGAATTCCACAGATTCACAACTCTCTGACTGAAAAGGTTTTTCCTCATCTCCGTTCTAAATGGCCTACCCCTTATTCTTAAACTGTGGCCCCTGGTTCTGGACTCCCCCAACATTGGGATCATGTTTCCTGCCTCTAACGTGTCCAACCCCTTAATAATCTTATACGTTTCGATAAGATCCCCTCTATCCTTCTAAATTCCAGTGTATACAAGCCTAGTCGCTCCAGTCTTTCAACATATGACAGTCCCGCCATTCCGGGAATTAACCTAGTTTTTCCCTCTCTTTCCAACCCTCCCCCATCCTAGTTGTCCTGCTAGTTTCACTGTTCGTATCCCTTCATTATTACCGCATCCACAGCCAACAACAGACCATTGTGGGCTCTTTGGCTCTGATTGGTTCTGTACCTTTTCAAACCTCTCGCCTCCCTCTCCCCTGACTCTCAGTCTGAAGAAGGGTTTTGACTCGAAACGTCGCCTATGCCTTTACTCTTGAGATGCTGCCTGACCCGCTGAGATACTCTAGCATTTTGTGTCTATCTTCAGTGTAAATCAGCATCTGCAGTTCCTTCCTACATAAACAAGCTGCAAACTGGAACATGACTAACAAACAATCCACCGGAATTTAGAAGGATGAGAGGGGATCTTATTGAAACATATAAGATTATTAAGGGATTGGACACGTTAGAGGCAGGAAACATGTTCCCGATGCTGGGGGAGTGCAGAACCAGGGGCCACAGTTTAAGAATAAGGGGTAGGCCATTAAGAACAGAGATGAGGAAAAACCTTTCACCCAGAGTTGTGGAATCTCGCAGTGGAGGCCAATTCTCTGGATGCCTTCAAGAGAGGGTTAGTTAGAGAGGGATATGGGGAGAAGGCAGGAACGGGTTACTGATTGTGGATGATCAGCCATGATCACAGTGAATGGCGGTGCTGGCTCGAAGGGCCGAATGGCCTCCTCCTGCACCTATTGTCTATTGACTATCCTGATGCGATGCACGATTTTGAATAAAACCTCGTTGTTAATTTGTGGCTGGAGTTAAGACCATGGTGTTGAGGACGAGCATTAAACAGATCCGCTCGGCATGTTCCAATACCAGCGATTTAGCCGAGACAAGTCAAGAATAAAATTCTAATCCTGGACCATCTGGTCAGGAAAACTGCATCACACCCTCCTGGAGTTAATCCTAAACCGTCCGCAGTGGAAGCTTAGTGCTTCCTTCATTGCAAGCTTAGGTTTATTAGTTAGGTTTAGTTTAGAGATACAGCGTGGAAACAGGCCCTTCGGCCCACCGAGTCCGCGCCGCCCAGCGATCCCCGCACACTAACACTATCCTACGCACACTCGGGACAATTTTATAATAGACAATAGGCAATAGGCCATTCGGCCCTTCGAGCCAGAACTGCCATTCACTGTGATCATGGCTGATCATCCACAATCAGTACCTCGTTCCTGCCTTCTCCCCATATCCCTTGACTCCTTAACAGTTCTATCTAACTCTCTCTTGAAAGCATCCAGAGAATTGGCCTCCACTGCCTTCAAAGGCAGAGAATTCCAAAGATTCACAACTCTCTAAGTGAAAAAGGTTTTCCTCACCTCCGTCAAAATGGCCTACCCCTTATTTTTAAACTGTGGCCCCTGGTTCTGGACTCCCCCAACATCGAGAACATAATTCCTGACTCTAGCGTGTCCAATCCCTTTATAATCTTATATGTTTCAATAAGATCCCCTCTCATCCTTCTAAATTCCAGTGTATACAAGCCCACTCGCTCCATTCTTTCAACGTACGACAGTCCCGCCATCCCGGGAATTAACCTAGTAAACCTACGCTGCACGCCCTCAATAGCAAGATTAGCTGCAATTTTACCAAAGTCAATTAACCTACAAACCTGCACGTCCTTTGAGTGTGGGAGGAAACCGGAGCACCTGGAGAAAATCAATGCAGGTCACGGGGAGAACGTACAAACTGCCTACAGACAGCGCCCGAGGTCGGGATCGAACCCGGGTCTCCGGCGCTGTGAGGCAGCGGCTCTACCCGCTGTGCCACACGCTACCTCTCTGCACCTGTGTGGCCAGCTCCCCAGCATTGCTTCCTCAGCAGGTACAGGCGATATACACCCCTCCCCCACCTCACTAAACCTGTCGGAAGGAACTGCTGGTTTAAACCAAAGACTAATGTAGATCTGAACAGATGGAGCCCACCACAGATCCTCGAGTCAACCGACATTGTAGCCTCCCAAGGCAAAAATATCACATTTGTTCATAAATAATTAGGCCATTCGGCCCATCAAGTCTACCCCACCATTCAATCATGGCTGATCTATCTCTCCCTCCCAACCCCATTCTCCTCATAACCCCTGACACCCGCACTAATCAAGAATCTAACTATCTCTGCCTTAAAAAATATCCACTGACTTGGCCTCCACAGCCGTCTGTGGCAAAGAATTCCACAGATTCACCGCCCTCTGACTAAAATTCCTCTCATCTCCTTGAAGGAACGTCCTTTAATTCTGAGGCTGTGACCTCTAGTCTTAGACTCTCCTGTTAGTGGAAACATCCTCTCCACATCCACTCTCTCCAGGTATCAGTTATCAGGCAACTGATTTGTCCTCTCATCAGCTCGAGTGCGGTCCTGACCTCCCGTCTATCTCAATGGAGACCTCCGAACTATCTTTAATGAGAATTTATCAACTTTTGCTGCACTCTTTATCATTTCATTTTCATCTGTTACTGGGGAAGGCTTGATTGTAATCAAGTCTATATTTTCTGTGGATAAAGTACCCCTGACACCTGTACTAATCAAGAATCTATCGATCTCTGCCTTAAAAATATCCATTGACTTGTCCTCCACAGCCTTCTGTGGCAAATAATTCCACATTTACAGCTGCTATTTATGTTCTGTGCATGGCTCAATGCTCTGTTCCATTCACTGCCCTGATACTGTGTGCTCTATTCTTTAAATAACCTTTTACATGATACCCATCAAACATGTTCTGAGGGTTTAAGCACACCACAGTTGCTGGTTCTCCCCATCTACAACCTCAAAAACCAACCATTTCATAAATTCAATCTGTCTTTCCACAGTCCCATTAATATTAATAGTTTATTGTGTTCGTTTCTGGGCACCGTGTTATAGGAAAGATATTGTCAAGCTGGAAAGGGTTCAGAGAAGATTTACGAGGAAGTTGCCAGGACTAGAGGGTGTGAGCTACAGGGAGAGGTTGAGCAGGCTGGGTCTCTATTCCATGGAGCGCAGGAGGATGAGGGGTGATCTTATAGAGGTCTACAAAATCATGAGAGGAATAGATTGGGTAGATGCACAGAGTCTTTTACCTAGAGTAGGGGAATCGAGGACCAGAGGACATAGGTTCAAGGTGAAGGGGAAAAGATTGAATAGGAATACGAGGGGTAACTTTTTCACACAGATGGTGGTGGGTGTATGGAACAAGCTGCCAGAGGAGGTAGTTGAGGCCGGGACTATCCCAACGTTTAAGAAACAGTTGGACAGGTACATGAATAGGACAGATTTGGAGGGATATGGACCAAGCGCAGGCAAGTGGGACTTGTGTAGATGGGCTGAAGGGTCTGTTTCTACACTGTATCACTCTATGACTCTATAACAAAAAACCTTTGTTGCGTGCTAACCAGCCAGTGGAAAGACAATACATGATTACAATCAAGCAGTCCGCAGTGTACAGACACATGGATAAGGGAATAACGTTTAATGCAAATGAAGTCCAGTAAAGTTTGATTAAAGATAGTCCGAGGCATTCACAGTGTACAGATACATGATAAGGGAATAGCATTTAGTGCAAGGTAAAGCTAGCAGGTCCGATCAAGGATAGTCCGAAGGTCACCAATGAGGTAGATAGTAGTTCAGCACTGCTCTCTGGTTGTGGTGGGATGGTTCAGTTGCCTGATAACAGCTGGGATGAAACTGTCCCTGAATCTGGAGGTGTGCGTTTTCACACTTCTGTACCTTTTGCCCGATGGGAGAGGGGAGAAGAGGGAGTGGTCGGGGGTGAGACTGGTCCTTGATGATGCTGCTGGCCTTGCCGAGGCAGCGTGAAGTGTAGATGGAGTCAATGGAAGGGAGGTTGGTTTGCGTGATGGTCTTGTGCTGCGTCCACTATTGCAATTCCTTGCGGTCTTGGATGGAGCTGTTCCCAAACCAGGATGTGGTGCATCCCGATTAAATGGTTTGTTGGGCGCATCTGTAGAAGTCGGTGAGAGTTGTCGGGGACATGCCAAACTTCCTCAGCCTTGTAAGGATTTCCTTTGTGGGCGGCACGGTGGCGCTGTAAGTTTCTGCCTTACAGCGAATGCAGCGCCGGAGACTCAGGTTCGATCCTGACTACGGGCGCCGTCTGTACGGAGTTTGTACGTTCTCCCCGTGACCTGCGTGCGTTTTCTCCGAGATCTTCGGTTTCCTCCCACACTCCAAAGACGTACAGGTATGTAGGTTAATTGACTTGGTAAATGTTTTTTTTTTAATTGTCCCTAGTGTGTGGAGGATAGTGTTAGTGTGTGGGGATCGCTGGGCGGCGCTGACCCGGTGGGCCGAAGGGCCTGTTTCCGCACTGTATCTCAAAATCTAAAAAAATCTAAATCATTCCTTTGGGTTGTAGATTACTGTGACTTTCTCCATTTTGTTTCTTCCAGAGACAATATAACAAATGTCACCGAAATTAAATTTGCATGCATTGCCTGTGTCATTTGGTGACGGGCGTTTAAATGTTCTACGTACCGACAATGGGTCAATAAAATTCTCACTTGCTACGGCTTAATAGGCTTGTTAAAACAATAACACACAAATAGTGTGGCACGGTGGTGCAGCGGTAGAGTTGCTGCCTCACAGCGCCGGAGACCCGGGTTCCATCCTGACTACGGGCGCTGTCTGTACGGAGTTTGTATGTTCTCCCCGTGACCTGCGTGGGTTTTCTCCGGGTGCTCCGGTTTCCTCCCACACTCTTGCTATTGAGGGCGTGCAGCGTAGGTTCACTAGGTTAATTCCCGGAATGGCGGGACTGTCGTATGTTGAAAGGCTGGAGCAATTAGGCTTGTATACACTGGAATTTAGAAGGATGAGGGGGGATCTTATTGAAACATATAAGATAATTAGGGGATTGGACACATTAGAGGCAGGAAACATGTTCCCAATGTTGGGGGAGTCCAGAACAAGGGGCCACAGTTTAAGAATAAGGGGTAGGCCATTTAGAACTGAGATGAGGAAAAACTTTTTCAGTCAGAGAGTTGTGAATCTGTGGAATTCTCTGCCTCAGAAGGCAGTGGAGGCCAATTCTCTGAATGCATTCAAGAGAGAGCTGGATAGAGCTCTTAAGGATAGCGGAGTCAGGGGGTATGGGGAGAAGGCAGGAACGGGGTACTGATTGAGAATGATCAGCCATGATCACATTGAATGGCGGTGCTGGCTCGAAGGGCCGAATGGCCTCCTCCTGCACCTATTGTCTATTGTCTATAAATTGTGCTGAGTGTTAGTATACGGGGATTGCCGACTCAGTAGGGCGAAGGGCCTGTTTCCACGCTGTATCTCTAAAATAAACTGATAATCAATATTATGTTAATAATTGATAAATACTAGGTAAGAGTAATGGTGCAATGCTAAAGTACAGAGTCCAATGAAAAACAAAGTCCTTTGAGGATCACAGTTGCTGACCTGGTGGATTCAGTTGTGCACGAAGTTAAATTTTTGCTTAATGTTCGTGACCTTTGGAGTATCGTCTTAACTCTTTCACCTCGGAAACAGTTAATGTATCTTGAATGTGTTTTGGAGAATTAAGCCGGTGCGGTTTCTCAAATACAAAGCATTCTCTAGAGAAAATTGTTTATAATAACTTGAGGGGTAACTTTTTCACACAAAGGGTGGTGGGTGTATGGAACGAGCTGCCGGAGGAGGTAGTTGAGGCTGGGACTATCACAATGTGGGCGGCACGGTGGCGCAGCGGTAGAGTTGCTGCCTTACAGCGAATGCAGCGCCGGAGACTCAGGTTCGATCCTGATCACAGGAGCCGTCTGTACGGAGTTTGTACGCTCTCCCCGTGACCTGCGTGGGTTTTCTCCGAGATCTTCGGTTTCCTCCCACACTCCAAAGACGTACAGGTATGTAGGTTAATTGGCTGGGCAAATGTAAAAATTGTCCCTAGGGTGTAGGATAGTGTTAGTGTGCGGGGATCGCTGGGCGGCGCGGACCTGGTGGGCCGAAGGGCCTGTTTCCGCGCTGTATCTCTAAATCTAAATCTAAATCTAATGTTTAAGAAACATTAGTAATGGAAGAAGAGTAAGGGAGTCGAGAACCAGAGGACATGGGTTTAAGGTGAGGGAGGAGAGATTTAATAGGAATCTGAGAGGTCACTTTTTCACACAAAGAGTGGTGGGTGAATGGAGGTAGTTGAGGCTGGGACTATCCCAACATTTAAGAAACAGTTAGACAGGTATGTGGATAGGACGGGTTTGGTGGGATATGGGCCAAATGCAGGCAGATGGGACTAGTGTAGCTGGGGCACGTTGGCCAGTGTGGGCAAGTTGGGTCGAAGGGCCTATTTCCACACTGTATAGCTCTCTGACCCTAATCGCATCTTGTGGTTCATGCGTGGGTTTCGCCTTCGAAAGGTAGCAGGTAAATCAGAAAGTGTCGGAAGGAACTGCAGGGGCTGGTTTACACTGAAGATGGACACATAGAAACATAGAAACAGGCAGCATCTCTGGAGAGAAGGAATAGGTGCAGGAGTAGACCATTCGGCCCTTCGAGCCTGCACCGCCATTCAATATGATCATGGCTGATCATCCAATTCAGTATCCCGTACCTGCCTTCCTCTCCATACCTCCTGATCCCTTTAGCCACAAGGGCCACATCTAACTCCCTCTTAAATATAGCCAATGAACTGGCCTCAACTACCTTCTGTGGCAGAGAATTCCACAGATTCACCATTCTCTGTGTGAAAAAAAACTTTCTCATCTTGGTCCTAAAAGACTCCCCCTTATCCTTAAACTGTGACCCCTTGTTCTGGACTTCCCCAACATCGGGAACAATCTTCCTGCATCTAGCCTGTCCAACCCCTTAAGAATTTTGTAAGTTTCTATAAGATCCCCCCCCTCAATCTTCTAAATTCCAGCGAGTACAAGCCGAGTCTATCCAGTCTTTCTTCATATGAAAGTCCTGCCATCCCAGGAATCCCAGGACACAAAATGCTGGAGTAACTCAGCGGGACAGGCGGCATCTCTGGAGAGAAGGAATAGGTCACGTTGTGGGTCGAGACCCTCCTTCAGACTGAGAGTCAGGGGAGAGGGAGACAGAGATCAGGAAGGGTAAGGTGTGAAAACGAGAGATCAAAGAGGACGCGGATCAAACAAAATGTAGAATAGATCATTATTATGATCATTGTTAGCGAGAGGAAGGTGACAATGAGGCTTACAATGTAAAATTTAATCAGGAAGACAGTCAGACTGGTAGGAGAACTGGGATGGGGGAGGGATGGAGAGAGGGAAAGCAAGGGTTACTTGAAGTTAGAGAAGTCAATGTTCATACCGCTGGGCTGTGAGCTGCCCAAGCCAAATATGAGATGCTGTTCCTCCAATATGCACTGGGCCTCACTGCAGATGCTGGTTTATACTGAAGATAGATTCAAAGTGCTGGAGATATCAGCAGGTCAGGCAGCATCTGTGGAGAACATGGATAGGTGACGTTTCACAGAGTGCTGGAGTAACTCAGCGGGTCAGGCAGCATCTCTGGAGAAAAAAGGATGGGTGATGTTTCGGGTCGGGAGCCTTCTTCAGATCGACCCGAAACTTCACCCATCCATTTTCTCCGGAGATGCTGCCTGACCTGCTGAGTTACTCCAGCATTTTGTGTCTGTCTTCTAAATCACACATATGCTAGGCACTAGCACACTGACACAGGGTGTTAGGCATGTATATGAGCGTGTTATCCTGAAAATAGAAGCACGTAAATTAAACTTTGGAGGTAATTAGAAAAGTGCCTTATTCTAAAAACACGTAATTCCAACACATGTAAAACATGAGGTGCCTGTAGTTCAGTTTAAGTTCAGTTTATTGTCACGTGTACCGAGATACAGTGAAAAGCTTTTTGTTGCGTGCTAACCGGTCAGCGGAAAGACAATGCATGATTACAATCGAGCCATTCACAGTGTACAGATACATGATAAGGGAATAACGTTTAGTGCAAGGTAAAGCCAGCAGAGTCCGATCAAAGATAGTCCGAAGGTCACCAATGAGGTAGATAGTAGTTCAGCACTGCTCTCTGGTTGTGGTAGATGGTTCAGTTGCCTGATAACAGCCGGGAAGAAACAGTCCCTGAATCTGGAGGTGTGCGTTTTCACACTTCTGTACCTTTTGCCCGATGGGAGAGGGGAGAAGAGGGAGTGGCCGGGGTGAGACTGGTCAATAGACAATAGGTGCAGGAGTAGGCCATTCGGCCCTTCGAGCCAGCACCACCGTTCAATGTGATCATGGCTGATCATTCTCAATCAGTACCCCGTTCCTGCCCTCCCCCATACCCCCTGACTCCACTATCCTTAAGAGCTCTATCTAGCTCTCTCTTGAATGCATTCAGAGAGTTGGCCTCCACTGCCATCTGAGGCAGAGAATTCCACAGATTTACAAGTCTCTGACTGAAAAGGTTTTTCCTCATCTCCGTTCTAAATGGCCGACCCCTTATTCTTAAACTGTGGCCCCTGGTTCTGGACTCCCCCAACATTGGGAACATGTTTCCTGCCTCTAACGTGTCCAACCCCTTAATAATCTTACATGTTTCGATAAGATCCCCTCTCATCCTTCTAAATTCCATGATGATGTTGCTGGCCTTGCCGAGGCAGCGTGAGGTGTAGATGAAGTCAATGGAAGGGAGGTTGGTTTGTGCGATGGTCTGGGCTGCTGGCCTTGTCAAGGCAGCATGAGGTGTAGATGGAGCCGATGGAAGGGAGGTCGGTTTGTGTGACGGTCTGGGCTGCTGGCCTTGCCGAGGCAGCGTGAGGTGTAGATGGAGCCAATGGAAGGGAGGTTGGTTTGTGTGATGGTCTGGGCTGAATTGCAATTTGCTGCAATTTCTTGTGGTCTTGGATGGAGCTGTTCCCAAACCAGGCTGTGATGCATCCCGATAAAATGCTTTGTATGGTGGATCTGTAGTGGTTGGCCAGAGTTGGTTGTTGGGGTCATGCCAAACTTCCTGAACCTTCTAAGGAAGTGGAGGCGTTGGTGAGCTTTCTTGGTCGTTGCTTCAGTATGGGTGATCCAGGAGAAGTTGCTGGTGATATTGACTCCTAGGGATTTGAAGGTTTCAACCATCTCTGCTTTGGAGCCACCAATGCAAACTGGGGTACGTGTACCTCTTCACTTCCTATGTGTACTTCAATGCAGTTATTCCAGAGCATAGAACAGTTATTACCTTGTGTTAGAAGGAACTGCAGATGCTGGTTTAAACCGAAGATGGACACAAAAAGCTGGAGTAACTCAGCGGGTCGGGCAGCATCTCTGGAGAGAAGGAACAGGTGACGTTTTGGGTCATTGAAACATAGAAAATAAGTGCAGGAGGGGGCCATTCGGCCCTTCGAGCCAGCACCGCCATTCATTGTGATCATGGCTGATCGCCCACATGTGCCTGCCTTCTCCCCATATCCCTTGATTCCACTAGCCCCTAGAGCTCTATCTAACTCTCTCTTAAATCCATCCAGTGAATTGGCCTCCACTGCCCTCTGTGGCAGAGAATCCCACAAATTCACAACTCTCTGGGTGATAAAGTTGCTTCTCACCTCAGTTTTAAATGTCCTCCCCTTTATTCTAAGACTAGTGGAAACCTTTCTTCAGGCGGTTATTTGTTCGGAAGGTTATGCAAGCTGGTGACGAGCTGTTTTGCTTTGGGCAGTCTGAAGCGGGAGATGAGGAAGCTGGCACAGGAGGAGTGCAGCCTGGAAGAGCCCACAGTCGCCATGGCTTTCGTCTACTTCGAGAAGCTGGCGCTGAAGGGCAAACTCAACAAACAAAACCGCAAACTGTGTGCAGGAGCCTGCGTGCTACTGGCAGCCAAAGTGGGCAGCGATCTACGCAAACATGAAGTCAAGCATCTGATTGATGTAAGTACGTGAGAAGGATGAGAGGAGATCTTATCGAAACGTATAAGATTATTAAGGGGTTGGACATGTTAGAGGCGGGAAACAATGTTGGGGGAGTCCAGAACAAGGGGCCACAGTTTAAGAATAAGGGGTAGGCCATTTAGAACTGAGATGAGGAAAAACTTTTTCAGTCAGAGAGTTGTGAATCTGTGGAATTCTCTGCCTCAGAAGGCAGTGGGGGCCAATTCTCTGAATGCATTCAAGAGAGAGCTAGATAGAGCTCTTAAGGATAGCGGAGTCAGGGGGCATGGGGAGAAGGCAGGAACGGGGTACTGATTGAGAATGATCAGCCATGATCACATTGAATGGCTGTGCTGGCTCGAAGGGCCGAATGGCCTCCTCCTGCACCTATTGTCTATTGTGACCGAGAGAGGGAGGGAGAGAGACAGACAGAGGGAGAGAAAGAGAGTTAGAGAGAAAGAAAGTTAGACACAGAGATTGAGAGAGTTTGAGAAAGACAGACAGACAGAGCGAGAGAGATTGAGAGAGAGAGATTGGGAGATTGAGAAAGAGAGGGAGAGAGAGATGAGAGACAGACAGAGAGAGACAGAGAGAGAATTGAGAGACAGAGATCGAGAGATATTGAGAGAGGGAGAGAGAGAGACTGAGAGACAGACAGAGAGAGACAGAGAGAGAATTGAGACAGAGATCGAGGGATATTGAGAGAGATTGAGAGATAGAGATAGAAAGATTGAGAGAGAGATAGAGAGAGATTGATAGAGAGATTAAGAGACACAGATTTTCTTACAAAAGAGACAGAGAGATTGAAAGATATAGATTGAGGGATTGAGAGATAGACAGATTGAGAGATAGACACAGAGAGAAATGAGAGAGATCGAGTGAGATTAAGAGAGAGAGAGATTGAGAGATAGACAGAGAGAGAGAGATTGAGAGAGATTAAGAGAGATTGAGAGATTGACAGAGAGAGAGAGAGAGAGAGAGATCGAGAGAGATTAAGAGAGAGAGAGATTGAGAGATAGACAGAGAGAGAATTGAGAGAGATTAAGAGAGAGAGAGATTGAGAGATAGACAGAGAGAGAGAGAGAGATCGAGAGAGATTAAGAGAGAGATTGATTGATTTCCTGTCATTATTGAGATCCTACATATGTATCCAAGTTGTTTGGAGCAGCTGCCTGTGTTCCCCCAGCACTGTGTGTATTAACCAGCACCCACAGTGCTTTGTTTCTGCAATGTAATGCTTATTTTTGTTTTCTCTCTTTTCTCTCTGAAGAAACTGGAGGAAAAGTTCAGACTGAACAGGCGTGAACTGATTGCGTTTGAGTTTCCGGTGCTGGTTGCCTTGGAGTTTGCTCTGCACCTTTCTGAACAGGAGGTGTTGCCGCACTACAGGAGACTGACCCAGCACTTGTAGCACAGGCTGGGAGTGGGCCAAGGAAACCCCCCATCCTCTCCGATCAGTACGCGTGGGAAGGAACTGCAGATGCTGGTTTACACCGAGGAAAGACACCAAATAGCCGGAGTGACTCAGCAGGTCAGGCAGTACCTCTGGAGAGAAGCAATGGGTGACGTTTCGGGTCGAGACCCTTCTTCAGACTGATGTCAGGGGAGGAGGCTGGACAAAGATAGGATGTAGTAGGAGACAGGAAGACTAGTGGGAGAAGGCGGTGGGAAAGAGAGGGACAGAGGAACTATCTGAAGTTAGAGAAGTCAAAGTGTTCAACGTGCTCTCTCGTTTCCCTTATCCCCAACCAGTCTAAAGAAGGGTCTCGGCCCGAAACGTCACCCATTCCTTCTCTCCAGAGATGCTGCCTGACCCGCTGAGTTACTCCAGCACTCTGTGAAATGTCACCTATCCATGTTCTCCAGAGATGCTGCCTGACCCGCTGAGTTACTCCAGCACTCTGTGAAACGTCACCTATCCATGTTCTCCAGAGATGCTGCCTGACCCGCTGAGTTACTCCAGCACTCTGTGAAACGTCACCTATCCATGTTCTCCAGAGATGCTGCCTGACCCGCTGAGTGACTCCAGCTTTTTGTGTCTATCTGCAGGAAGCACCATTGAACTCGGCAGAACTTTGAACAATTGCAAGAGCATTGTGTGGCAAAGTCGCCACAGGTTGATCTCCCACTGCATAGAACACATTTCTATTTTTATAAGCTCCACTAATGAAAATGCACTTTTGTGGCCTGGCAATGTAGCGTTGATATTTCTAATGAGGATGTCTATTTATTTGACATCAACTATCAGTACTGAACCGTTTGTGGAATTTTGTTTGAAATTTTAGTAGAAGAATTTTGAAGGAACATTTTCTGTTTGTCCTACGTTACATGATGGATAGTTATATCATTGTTTCCTCAAAAGAATTTGCTTCTGAACACTGATGAATGTTTTCATACCCAGTAGAATGAGAAGTGGCTTCTGAGGTTTATACATTTTGTGTGTCTCAAGCTGTTTCTTTTTCTCGCTACGTTATAATTGTATAAATGTCCCAGTTGGGAGTATTGCTGAATAATTGCGATGTGTAATGCTGCACCCTTTAGTGAAACTGCTCTATATTAGAGTCCATATCAAGCACGTTTGCTGTGCTGTTCAACGTGTCTGTCCGTTCCAAATAACCTTTCTTAAACTATTGCTGTTCAGCCAGTATATATCTGATTGCTGGATTTCTTTCCTTCCCCCTCTTTCTTGAATTGATTGATTGAAAGACACAGTGTGGAAAGAGGCCCTTCGGCCCGCTGTGTCCATGCCGACCCTCCATCACCCGTTCACACTAGTTCTACGTTATCCCACTCCATCAACCTGAGCCAGGCTTATTACTGGTGCTGGGGAATGTGTGTGAGGAAGATTGATTGATTGATCGATCAATTGATCACTTGATCGATTGATCTCTTGATCGATTGATTGATTGACTGATTGATTGATTGATTGATCCATTCATTCACTCAGTATGGAAACAGGCCCTTCGTCCCACCTACTCCATTCCGACCATTGCAGATGCTGGATTAACACCAACACTTTGTGTTCTGCACATTAGTTCTATGTTGTCCCACTTTCTCATCCACTCCCTACACACTAGGGGGCAATTTACAGTGGGCCAATTAACCCACAAAGCAGCCCGTCTTTGGGATGTGGGAGGAATCCACATGATTGTGGATGATCAGCCGTGATCACAACGAATGGCGGTGCTGGCTCGAAGGGCTAAATGGCCTCCTCTTGCACCTATTTTCTATGTTTCTATTTTCTATGAAACCGGAGCACCCGAAGAAACCCAGGCGGTCACAGGACAACGTGCAAACTCCACACAAACAGCGCCTGATGTCAGGAACGAAGCCGGGGTCTCTGGTGCTGTGAGGCAGCGGCTCTACCCGCTGCGCCTCTCTGCCACCCTCATTTAGAATTCGTTTTCCTGTATTGAATTATCTTTTTGATAAAGCTTGATTAGTGAAATATTTGAATGATTTGCTTTGCACTGTTAGCTGATGAAAACAAGCCATATTTAACAGAACCAAACCAAGCACAAACATAGGCCAGTACCTGCTTTTGGACTTTTTGTTACTTGCTGTTGTGTTAAAGCAAAGACAATATATTATTCAGAAACATGAACTCCAGACAAGAAATACTGAATAGAGTCATACAGTGATACAGCTTGGAAACACGCCCTTTGGCACAACTTGCCCACACCGACCAACAATGTCCCATCTACTCTAGTTCCACCTGCCCGCATTTGGTCCACATCCCTCCAAACCTGTCCTATCCATGTACCTGTCCAACTGTTTCTTATTGCGATCGTCCCTGCCTCAACTACCTCCTCCGGCAGTTCGTTCCATACACCCATTGTCTAAAAAATGTTACCCCTCAGATTCCTATTAAATCTCCCCCCCCCCCCCCACCTTAAACCTATGTCCTCTGGTTCTCGATCCCCTTACGCTGGGCACGAGACTCTGTGTGTCTACCCGATCTCCTCCTCCCATGATTTTGTACACCCCTATAAATTTATCCCAGGGATAATTTTCAAAAACCAACTCCATTCAAAAGTGTTTACACTTTCTCACCAGTTGGTGGTGAATGACAAACATGAACCTCGTTAATACATCATGGTTGCTGCGCACAATTTCTCTGAGAACTGATTTACTGAGTAACTTTATTTTGTATCTCTGCATTACGCATCTTGCACCAATCTAGTTTTTTTGTTGAGTAGATTACGAGCTGGTAACAAGTTCTATGACCATAGATTCTGTTTTGAAATGTTGACAAACCATGAGAACAATAAAGCTGTCTACCGTGCAAATTGTGCGTTTACGGGTCGATATTTTTTTTAGATTCCCCAATATGAAACCCATAACCACAGTCTTGTGTGTCGGAAGGAACTTCAGATGCTGGTTTACACCCAGTGTTGGCAGTGCTAATTGTTTAGGTGTCGGAGCTGTTACTGGTGCTGGAGCGACCTCTGTAAAATTCCCCGCTGTTTATTTATTTTATTTTTTTACAGAGGTGTCGGAGCGGCGCTCCGGTGATCTCCGGCACCACTGCCCCCTGTAGACACCTGAGGTAGACACAGAATGCTGGAGTAACTCAGCGGGGACAGGCTGCGTCTCCGGAGAAGAGGAAAAGGTGACGTCTCGTGTCGAGACCCTTCTTCAGACTGAGAGTCAGGAGAAAGAGAAACGAGCAGTAATAAAAACCCCTTATAATGGAACTGGACAAGCTAGATGCAGGAAAATTTTTCCCAATGTTGGGGGTGTCGAGAACCAGGGGCCACACAGTCTAAGAATAAAGGGAAGGCCATTTAAAACTGAGGTGAGAAAAAAACTTTTTCACCCAGAGTGTTGTGAATTTGTGGAATTCTCTGCCACAGAGGGCAGTGGAGGCCGATTCACTGGGTGAATTTAAAAGAGAGTTAGATAGAGCTCTCGGGGCTAGTGGAATCAAGGGATATGGGGAGAAGACAGGTGTTATGGGAATAGCGCACCCGGTGGTGCAGTACCGGGGATATATTACCTATGAGGCTGTAGCCAAAGAGATCCTGAATTAAAATGGCTGAACCCAAGACTGGAGTGTAAAGCCTCTGTTAATTAGTTGTGTAGCTGTACTGTAGCAGGTTACAGAAAGGAAACACACTAACAAAACATGGTGTCAGATCGGGGCCTGCTTCAGGATCAATCGAAAGGACGACAGCAGACGATGTTTGTAAGTAATTACTGCTGAGAGACGACTGTGGGGCCTACATTGTTTCCATTGATAGAGGGGCGGATTTATCAGGAAAATGGAGCAGCTGAAGCCCCCTAGGCAAATGAATTTTGAGGCAAGGGACCTGCCAATGGAGTGGAGACGATGGAGGGAAGAGTTTGAGCTCTATGTTGATTTGAGCATGGAAGGGAAGGAGGACAAGACAATGAGGAAACTGCTAATGTACCTAGTTGGACCGCAAGGGAGAGAGCTCTACCAAACGCTCAAGACACGGACGCCAGAGGGCAACGTACAAGAAGTTACGCTAGCGCAGGCACTCGATGCTTTCGAAAAGCATTGTCAACCCGTGAGGAACGAGACCGTCGACAGGTATAGATTCTTTATGCGGAGCCAAGAGAGAGGGGAGACTTTTGATTCGTTTTTAATAGAACTGAAGCTCTTGGCAGCTCATTGCGGTTTCAGAGAGTTGAAGGATTCACTGATACGTGATAGAATAATATAACCATATAACAACTACAGCACGGAAACAGGCCCGTTCGGCCCTACCAGTCCACGCCGACCACTCTCCCTGACCTAGTCTCATCTACCTGCACTCAGACCATAACCCTCTAATCCCCTCTTATCCATATACCTATCCAATTTACTCTTAAATAATAAAATCGAGCCTGCCTCCACCACTTCCACCGGAAGCCCATTCCATACAGCCACCACCCTCTGAGTAAAGAAGTTACCCCTCGTGTTACCCCTAAACTTTTGTCCCTCAATTCTGAAGCTATGTCCCCTTGTTGGAATCTTCCCCACTCTCAAAGGGAAAAGCCTACCCACGTCAACTCTGTCCGTCCCTCTCAAAATTTAAAAAACCTCTATCAAGTCCCCCCTCAACCTTCTACGCTCCAAAGAATAAAGACCCAACCTGTTCAACCTCTCTCTGTAGCCTAAGTGCTGAAACCCAGGCAACATTCTAGTAAATCTCCTCTGTACCCTCTCCATTTTGTCGACATCCTTTCTATAATTTGGCGACCAGAACTGCACACCATACTCCAGATTCGGCCTCACCAATGCCCTGTACAATTTTAACATTACATCCCAACTTCTATACTCGATGCTCTGATTTATAAAGGCAAGCATACCAAATGCCTTCTTCACCACCCTATCCACATGAGATTCCACCTTCAGGGAACAATGCACAGTTATTCCCAGATCCCTCTGTTCCACTGCATTCCTCAATTCCCTACCATTTACCCTGTACGTCCTATTTTGATTTGTCCTACCAAAATGCAGCACCTCACACTTATCAGCATTAAACTCCATCTGCCATCTTTCAGCCCACCCTTCCAAAAGGCCCAAGTCTCTCTGTAGACTTTGAAACTCTACTTCATTATTAACTACACCACCTATCTTAGTATCATCTGCATATTTACTAATCCAATTTGCTACACCATCATCCAGATCATTAATGTAAATGACAAACAACAGTGGACCCAACACAGATCCTTGGGGTACTCCACTAGACACTGGCCTCCAACCTGACATACAATTGTCAACCATTACCCTCTGGTATCTCCCATTCAGCCATTGTTGAATCCATCTTGCAACCTCACTATTAATACCCAACGATTTAACCTTCTTAATCAACCTTCCATGTGGAACCTTGTCAAATGCCTTACTGAAGTCCATATAGACAACATCCACAGCCTTGCCCTTATCAATTTCCCTGGCGGCATAAGGGATGACATGCTGCGGCATAAGGGATGACATGCTGCGGGAAAGACTTCTCCGAGAAACCTCACTTGACTTAGAAAAGTGTGTGAAGGCATGCCAGGCTTCGGCGCTGGCCAAGGCCAGAGTTGATGTCCTGGTAGGGGACCAGCGACAAGATGTCTGTGCAGTGAGGCAGGAGGGGAAACGATACCAGCCAACCATAGAGTGCAAATACTGTGGATACAAACATGAGAGAAAGAAGGAGAAATGTCCAGCATATGGCAGGGAGTGTTTCAAATGCCATCAGAAAGATCATTTCGCCTCACAATGCATGGAAAAGCAGGGGTAGCAGAAGAAAGAAAAGAAAGGGAAAAAACCTGTGCATGCAGTGGTGGAAGTGGAGAGTTCCAGTGATGAGTATGATGACAGTCAAGAGGTTGATGAAATTCACACAATGGAATTGCAACCAGAAGCAGGAAAAGCAGAAAGTGTGCACAGGGTTGAGGAGACTCAATTCCCAAAGAAAATCTTTGCGACCATGATGCTGAAAGGGAAGGAAGTAAAATTCCAGGTGGACAGTGGAGCCACATGTAACATCATTCCCAAGATGTATGCGAAGGATGTAGATGAAACCAAGCAAGTATTGTCCATGTACAACAATACGACAGTGGTGCCTCTTGGGAAAAGCACGATGAGACTGGTGAACCCGAAGAATGGAAGGAAATACAAAGTAGAGTTTGTAGTCCTGGAGGAAGATTGCATTCCAACCCTGGGAAACAGGGCAGCCCAGCAGATGGGGCTCATCTCAGTTTGTACAGAGAACATAATGACACTGAGTGGCAGTGAAATCCCTCTGACCAAGGAAAGATTGATAGCGGAGTATGCTGATGTGTTTGAAGGGACAGGTAAATTTGAGGGCAAGTACCATCTGCTGGTAGCTGACAGCATAACGCCGGTGATCCACCCACCATGAAGAATCCCTGTAGCCTTACGGAGTAAGCTGAAAGAGGAGTTAGGCAGACTGACAGAAGCGGAAATAATTGCCCCAGTAGAGACCCACACACCATGGGTATCCAGCCTTGTGTGTGTAGAAAAGCCCAATGGGAAGTTGAGAGTGTGTTTAGACCCGAGGGATCTGAACAAGGGGCTTAAAAGAAGTCATTACCCAGTGACGACGATCGAAGATGTCCTCACTGACCTGAATGATGCCAAGGTCTTTAGCACGTTTGATGCCAAGAACGGGTTTTGGCATGTGGAACTGGATGATGAGAGTTCTCAACTTACGACATTTAACACACCATATGGTAGATATAGGTGGAGACGCATGCCGTTTGGTCTGACCACGGCCCCTGAGGAGTTCCAGCGATGACAGAACCAAGTGCTGGAGGGCCTGGAAGGAGTGAGGTCTGTTGCTGACGACATCCTAGTGTTTGGGAAAGGAAAAACGGCAGAGGAAACAGAAAGAGACCATGACAGGAAGGTTAAAGCTCTGATGGAGAGATGTCGTGACCGTCACCTGAAGCTGAACATAGAGAAGGCAAAGCTGAAGGTGAAGGAAGTCACTTTCATAGGACATAGAGTCTCTGCTGCAGGACTGAAACCAGATCCAGGGAAGGTAGAAGCCGTGCTACATATGCCTAACCCAACGGATGTCCAAGGAGTTCAGCGATTTATTGGCTTTGTTAACTACTTGAGCAAATTCCTTCCTGGATTAAGCGACCTATGTGAACCGCTACGTAAGCTGACACAGAAGGATGTAGTTTGGTGGTGGGCACAGGTGCATGACAGGGCGGTGATGGACATAAAGAAGCTAGTAACTGCCGAGCCAGTACTCAGATACTATGATCCATCCAAGGAGCTGACAGTACAGGCCGACGCGTCAGAAACTGGACTTGGTGCGGCGCTGATGCAGGAGGGCCATCCAGTTGCCTATGCCAGCAGGGCCCTGTCGGATGCGGAGACCAGATATGCACAAATAGAAAAAGAATTGCTGGCAGTGATGTTTGGTCTAGAGAGGTTCCATGTGTACACATATGGAAGGCCAGTGAATGTGCAGTCAGACCATAAGCCACTGGAGATAATCGCCACAAAACCACTTCATCGGGCACCAAAGAGATTGCAGAGGATGCTGGTGAGGATGCAGACCTATGATGTGACAATAAGATACAGACCAGGGAAGGAGATGCAGCTTGCAGACACGCTGAGCAGAGCATATATTCAGACTGGCAAGACTGACAAGACCATGAGAGAACTGGAGACTGTAAACCTGGCAAGGCACATCCCAATAGCACAGCCTCTGCTAAATGGCATAAGGGATGCAACAAGAGAAGATGAGACTATGCAGAAACTGCAAGAGGTGATCAAACGAGGCTGGCCAGAGAACAAGAAGGATGTTGACCCAGAGCTCATCTCCTATTTCCATGTGAGGGACGAGCTGAGTGTTGGAGATGGCCTCATATTTAGGGGAGAGAGAGTAATCATCCCTAAAGCCAGGAGACGCGACATGCTCACAAGAGTACATGATTCCCACATTGGGGTGAATGGCTGTCTAAGAAGGGCAAGAGAATGTCTGCACTGGCCCGGAATGAGTGCAGAAATCAAGGACTTCATACAAAAATGTGAGACATGTCAAGCTCAAGGGAAAGAGCAACCAAAAGAAACGCTGCATTCCCATGAAATTCCAGAGAGACCATGGGCGAAGGTGGGTGCAGATTTGTTCCACTTGGATGGAAGGAACTATTTGATCACTGTGGACTATTTCTCAGGATATTGGGAAATAGACTATCTAGAGAAAACACTGGCAGTGAATGTCATCCATAAAATGAAAGGCCAGTTCGCAAGATATGGAATACCAGATCAGCTCATCACAGATAATGGGCCACAGTTCACAGCTGAGGAGTTCAAGAGTTTTATCAAGAAGTGGCAGTTTGAACATACGAGCACATCACCCTATTATCCACAGAGTAATGGAAAGGCGGAGAGCAGTGTGAAAGTTGCGAAGTCATTGCTGAGGAAGGCTAAGGCTGCCGGAGCTGATCCTTACCTGAGCCTACTAGCTTTTCGCAACACACCAACACCCGGCATGAGTAGCAGTCCAGTTCAAAGATTGATGAACAGACGTACCAGGACCATTCTACCGACTACTCAGAGGCTGCTCAAACCTGAAATTCCAAAAAAAGTAAGAGATGAGTTGAGAGCAGCTAGAGACAGACAAGCAGACTACTACAACAGAGGATCTCAAGATCTGATTCCCCTGAAAGCTGGCGATCCAGTTCGAGTGAAGCCGACCGATAATCGACATCAGTCCTGGAGGAAGGCTGTGGTTGTAGGCCGTGTTGCGCAACCCAGATCTTATGAAGTCAGAACCGAGGGCGGCGTCATCTATCGTCGGAATCGGCGCCATCTGAGGAAGACCAACGAGCCATTTCATCGCGTTGATGTTGACCTAGATGACCTGGTGACGTTGCCTGAACCAGAGCGAGAAAATCGACCAATGAGCCGACCACCGGGTCAATAGACAATAGACAATAGGTGCAGGAGTAGGCCATTCAGCCCTTCGAGCCAGCACCGCCATTCAATGCGATTCATGGCTGATCACTCTCAATCAGTACCCCGTTCCTGCCTTCTCCCCATACCCCCACACTCCGCTATCCTTAAGAGCTCTATCCAGCTCTCTCTTGAAAGCATCCAACGAACTGGCCTCCACTGCCTTCTGAGGCAGAGAATTCCACACCTTCACCACTCTCTGACTGAAAAAGTTCTTCCTCATCTCAGTTCTAAATGGCCTACCCCTTATTCTTAAACTGTGGCCCCTTGTTCTGGACTCCCCCAACATTGGGAACATGTTTCCTGCCTCTAATGTGTCCAACCCCTTAATAATCTTATATGTTTCAATAAGATCCCCTCTCATCCTTCTAAATTCCAGTGTATACAAGCCTAGTCGCTCCAGTCTTTCAACGTATGACAGTCCTGCCATTCCGGGAATTAACCTAGTAAACCTACGCTGCACGTCCTCAATAGCAAGAATATCCTTCCTCAAATTTGGAGACCAAAACTACACACAGTACTCCAGGTGCGGTCTCACTAGGGCCCTGTACAACTGCAGAAGGACCTCTTTGCTCCTATACTCAACTCCTCTTGTTATGAAGGCCAACATTCCATTGGCTTTCTTCACTGCCTGCTATACCTGCATGCTTCCTTTCAGTGACTGATGCACTAGGACACCCAGTTCTCGTTCCTTCCTACACGTGTTATTTAACTTGTCGGAAGGAACTGCAGATGCTGGTTTAAACCGAAGATAGACACAAAAAGCTGGAGTAACTCAGCGGGACAGGCAGCATCTCTGGAGGGAAGGAATGGGTGACGTTTCGGGTCGAGACCCGGGTGTGAAGAAGGGTCTCGTCCTGAAACGTTCACCCACTCCTGCTCTCCAGAGATGCTGCCTGACCCGCTGAGTTACTCCAGCTTTGTGCGTCTACCTTCATGTTATTTAGCTGTTCCACTTTTCATGAAAATCACATTAGATGTCATCTGTTCACTGAAAAATATCCAGTATTTATGAGAAATACATGAACTAAACATGGCTCGCAGACTGTTATTTGAGAAAAGCTGGTTAATATTTTAAATGTCATGATGCGTCTGAAATTTAAAACCATACCATTCACGAAAGACAACTGTGTGCCGAGAGTTTTTTTCTCTCTCTGCTTTAGCACCAACAAGATGTCCTCAATACAGTCGATTAATAATCATGTTCACATTTATAATCTGGGGACAATACACAGTCTGTTTCCATGATGTCTGTTGGATCTGCTCCATAGTTCAGGGTATCCTTTACTCCAGAGCCCTGTTGCAAGACTGAATCGTGAAAATATTAAGTGTTAAATATTCACTCGTATAGTGAAAGACCTGGATAGAGTGGATGTGGAGAGGATGTTTCCACCAGTGGGAGAGTCTAGGACTAGAGGTCACAGCTTCCGAATTAAAGGACGTTCCTTCAGGAAGGAGATGAGGAGGAATTTCTTTAGTCTTTAGGTGGTGAATCCGTGGAATTCATTGCCACAAGAAGGCTGTGGAGGCCAAGTCAGTGGATATTTTTAAGGCAGAGGTTGATAGATTCTTGATTAGTACGTGTGTCAGAGGTCATGGGGAGATGGTAGGGGAATGGGGTTGGGGGGAGAGATAGATCAGGCAATGGAGGAAAAGACTTGATGGGCCGAATGGCCTAATTCTTCTCCTATCAGTTATGACATTGGGACTGGGCACCCAGAGGTGAGCCCTTCATTTGCGTGAGTTGATTGCAGGCATCCAGTCCCCAGCATGAGACGCATTTTGTGCACAAAATCATGAGAGGAATAGATCGGGTAGATGCACAGAGTCTCTTGCCCAGAGTAGGGGAATCGAGGACCAGAGGACATAGGTTCAAGGTGAAGGGGAAAAGATTTAATAGGAATCCGAGGGGTAACCTTTTCACACAAAGGGTGGTGGGTGTATGGAACAAGCTGCCAGAGGAGGTAGTTGAGGCTGGGACTATCCCATCGTTTAAGAAACAGTTAGATAGGTACATGGATAGGACAGGTTTGGAGGGATATGAACCAAGCGCAGGCAAGTGGGACTAGTATAGCTGGGACATTGTTGGCCGAGTGTGGGCGAGTTGGGCCGAAGGGCCTGTTTCCACACTGTATCAATCAATAAGCTCAAAGTAGCTCACAGGCAAGGGATCACACCAAATTGCCATCAGACGCACAACTCTTGCAGTCTTCCTCTCTGTGTTTTCTGCACGGAGGGATATGGATCATGCTTAGGCCTTAGGCAGGTAAGAGTTAGTCTTGGCACAGGCATTGTGGGCTGCAGGCCTTATTCCAGCTTCCATACAAGACCAAGTCAAAAATCCTGTTGCCCAAAAAACATGAGGCAAAATCGTAATCAATGTGATTTTTCGCCCGTTAATTGTCCGTTTGTACAAAAGTGGGAAGGTGAAACACGCCATCCCGCTGAAGATTGTCACCTGCGGCACATTTCCTGTTCCTGTCCTGATTGGCGATGAGAGAGGAAAATACTTCCAGACGGGAAGAGATTTGGCAAATATCCTGCAGCGGCCTTCATCCGTTTGCTGATGGTTCACTCACAGCGGTATAGACAAGAAGGGCTTCTCCAAACACACCCAACATGAGACTAAGGAGAGAGCAAATAAACTCCATCAATTATACAAACTCCATCAGTTGTACAAACACAATCAATTATACAAACACCATCAGTTTTACAAACTCCATCAATTATGCAAACTCCATCAATGGTACGAACTCCATCAATTATACAAACACCATCAGTTGTACAAACTCCATCAATTATACAAACTCCATCAATGGTACAAACTCCATCAATGGTACAAATTCCATCAATGGTACAAACTCTATCAATGGTACGAACTCCATCAATTATACAAACACCATCAGTTGTACAAACTCCATCAATTGCACAAACACCATCAATTGTATAAACTCCATCAATGGTGCAAACTCATCAATTATACAAACTCCATCAATTGTATAAACTACATTGATTATACAAACTCCATCAATGGTACAAATTCCATCAATTATACAAACTCCATCAATGGTGCAAACTCATCAATTATACAAACTCCATCAATTGTACAAACTATATCAATGGTGCAAACTATATCAATGGTGCAAACTCATCAATTATACAAACGCCATCAATTGTACAAACTCCATCAATTGTACAAACTCCATCAATGGTGCAAACTCCATAAATTATACAAACTCCATCAATGGTACAAATTCCATCAATTATACAAACTCCATCAATGGTGCAAACTCATCAATTATACAAACTCCATCAATTGTACAAACTCCACCAATGGTGCAAACTCCATTCATGGTGCAAACTCCATCAATTGTACAAACTCCATCAGTTGTACAAACTCCATCAACGGTGAAAACTCCATCAATGTACAGACTCCATCCATGTACCTGTCTAACTAGTTTAGAGGAATAAGGACCAAAATGGGGGGAGAGGGGTACATGGGCCAGGTTTACATAGGTTATCTTGGTTAGCATGAACGTTGGGCTGAAAGGCCTGTTTCAATGCTGTGTGACTCCATGAATCACGAGGGTAATCCTTTTCCAGAGGGGTTTCCCCCTCAATCACTGATCGGCTCGTACAGGGTGCTGTCTGTACGGAGTTTGCACGTTCACCCCGTGACCTGCGTGGGCTTTCTCCGAGATCTTCTATTTCCTCCCACACTCCAAAGACGTGCAAGTATGTAGGTTAGTTGGCTTGGTAAATGTAAAAATTGTCCCTAGTGTGTGTAGGATAGTGTTAGTGTGCGGGGATCGCTGGTCGGAGTGGACTCGGTGGGCCGAAGGGCCTGTTTCAGCGCTGTATCTCTAAACTAAACTAAACAAAACGTGGCACGTTCTTGAAAGTTCCTCCACTGAAGGAAACCATGGGTATGATGAGTTTCAGTCAGGGACGAGAAGCAAACAAGGCTCTTCTGTTGTTGAGAGAAATTGGGAAAGCAAGATAAAGACTGCTGTCACCCAGCTTGTTCACGGACTGCAGGAATCTGGAGTGCTGCCATTAGCTATGGGGTTATTTAGAATAATTAAGGCCTTCAACTATTGCTGCCTGAACTGAACTGAGCACAAAAATGCTGTAACTGGCAACTTTAATACGTTGATGCAAATGGTAATTGGATTTTGTTCCCCGGATTAAAACAATGATTGCTGCTTTTAAATGAAGACATAGAAACATAGAAAATAGGCGCAGGAGGAGGCCATTCAGCCCTTCGAGCCAGCACCGCCATTCATTGTGAACATGGCTGATCATCCACAATCAGTAACCCGTGCCTGCCTTCTCCCCATATCCCTTGATTCCGCTAGCCCCTAGAGCTCTATCTTACTCTCTTTTAAATTCATCCAGTGAATTGGCCTCCACTGCCCTCTGTGGCAGAGAATTCCACAAATTTACAAGTCTCTGGGTGAAAAAAGTTTTTTCTCACCTCAGTTTTAAATGGCCTCCCCTTTATTCTTAGACTGTGTGGCCCCTGGTTCTGGACTCCCCCAACACTGGGAACATTTTTCCTGCATCTAGCTTGTCCAGTCCTTTTATAATTTTATACGTCTCTATAAGATCCTCTCTCATCCTTTTAAATATTTTATATGCTGAGAACTGGAGCAACGGAGAAGTGCCTGTATGAACGATTTTATATAGACACGTTACAATAGATTTGCTAAAACGTCACCATATCCCCTCGAAACAGTCTGGAGTGGCTACTGATTAGGTTGGTTGCGTTCTTGGGCAACGTGAAGTGTAAATGGAGTCAATGGTGGGAAGGCTGGTCTGTGCGACGGACTGGGGTACATCAAAGTGGCGCAGCGGTACAGTTGCTGCCTCACAGCGCCAGAGACCCGGGTTCCATCCTGACTACGGGTGCTGTCTGTACGGAGTTTGTATATTCTCCCTGTGAACATGTGGGTTTTCCCCGGGTGCTCCGGTTTCCTCCCACACTCCAAAGATGCAGACCTGCCAACATTTGATTTTACAGATTCATAATTTTGATGTCCAAAATTCAGAATTTTACATCAAAATTCATAATACGGTGCGTAATGCAACTTTTCAGCAACAAAAACATGCACGCCACATACGCTTCATTCACGTGTGAAAAATGACTATTATTTCCAACAGTCTGTAGTTCTTGGACTACATGTACAATGTCAGGCCTAACATGAGTATATTCTGCTATTTTTAGCAATTTTATTGAACAAAGATACTTTTTACAACAAAAAAAATTGTTTGTTTTATTTTTTCTATTTTGCTTTTTCCTTACACATCCCAATTCTCTTGGTGTTGAATAAAAGAACAACGGTCATAAAATGAATGACTAAGTTATGAAGAAAGAGTTTCATTTAAAACTGCACATACCTAATTTCATTGAAGAGTCTGTGACTGTGCTAATGAGGATCACAGTACAACGCATCGATATTGACCATCCGAAAACAATTGGTAATTTCGATCACTCCTACACCATCCGGCGTATATCGGGTGGCCGAATTGACAAATTGAAATCACCGACCGTTTTGCGGAAAAAATATGAGGCAAAATCGGAATGGCGGAAATGATACAAGAAAGTGGAAAATTTCTGCCAAATTCTGAACTGTTGGGAGGTCTGAAAGACGTACAGGTTAGTGGATTATTTGTCTTTGGTAATATTTATGTTGTCCCTGGTGTGCAGGTAGTGCTAGTGCTAGTGTACGGGGTGATCGCTGGTCGGCACGGACCCGGTGGGCCGTAGGGCCGGTTTCAGCACTGTATCTGAAGTCTAAGACCGCATATATAAAATTGAGTGGCACAGAGAGGGTAGACAGACCGAACCTTTTTTCCCCAAGATGGAAAAATCAAACTCCAGAGGGCACAACTTTCAGGTGAGAGGGGCAAAGTTTAAAGAAGATGAGCAGGGCAACCTTTTTTTTCGCAGAGTGCCGGTGAGTGCCTGGAACGATCAACCCAGGGTGGTGGTGGAGGCAGTTACAATAGTGGCGTTTAGGAGGCCTTTGGATAGGTACATGGATATGCAGGGAATAGAGGGATATGGGCTATGTCTCTCCATTTAGGAAGGAGATGAGGCGATATTTCTTTAGCCAGAGGGTGGTGAATTGATGGAATTCATTGCCACAGACAGCTAGGGTTGCCAACTGTCTCGTAATAGCCGGGACATCCCGTATTTTGGGCTAAATTGGTTTGTCCTATATGGGACAGCCCTTGTCCCGTATTAGGCCCAGACACTGTAGGCCCGGACTATGTAGGCCCGGACACTGTAGGTCCGGACACTGTAGCCCGGGGGCCGCTGTAGCAGACAATAGACAATAGACAATAGGTGCAGGAGGAGGCCATTCGGCCCTTCGAGCCAGCACCGCCATTCAATGTGATCATGGCTGATCATTCTCAATCAGTACCCCGTTCCTGCCTTCTCCCCATACCCCCTGACTCCACTATCCTTAAGAGCTCTATATAGCTCTCTCTTGAATGCATTCAGAGAATTGGCCTCCACTGCCTTCTGAGGCAGAGAATTCCACAGATTTACAACTCTCTGACTGAAAAGGTTTTTCCTCATCTCCGTTCAAAATGGCCTACCCCTTATTCTTAAACTGTGGCCCCTGGTTCTGGACTCCCCCAACATTGGGAACATGTTTCCTGCCTCTAACGTGTCCAACCCTTTAATAATCTTATATGTTTCGATAAGATCCCCTCTCATCCTTCTAAATTCCAGTGTATACAAGCCTATTCGCGCCAGTCTTTCAACATACGATAGTCCCGCCATTCTGGGAATTAACCTAGTAAACCTACGCTGCACGCCCTCAATAGCAAGAATATCCTTCCTCAAATTTGGAGACCAAAACTGCACACAGTACTCCAGGTGTGGTCTCACTAGGAGAAGTACAACTGCAGAAGGACCTCTTTGCTCCTATACTCAACTCCTCTTGTTATGAAGGCCAACATTCCATTGGCTTTCTTCACTGCCTGCTGTACTTGCATGCTACCGGACAGTGTAGGCCCGGGTGCTGCCTAATGAGGTTGCGTAGCAACCCGCCTCCCTGCCCGGGCGGCCGCCATTAGTGGAGCGGGAACACGTGGCCGCTGGCTGGGTGAGGTCACGTGGGGCTCAGGACGGTGACGTCACCTTGTCCCTTATTTGGGAGTGAGATAGTTGGCAACCCTACAGACAGCAGTGGAGGCAAAGTCATTGGGTATTTTTTAAATGGAGATTGATAGGTTCCCGATTAGTATAGGCATCAAAGGTTCCGGGGAGAAGGCAGGAGAATGGTGTTGAGATGGATAATGGTGGAACAGACCTGACGAGCTGAATGGCCTAATTATGCTCCTATGTCTTATGTGTAGATAGTTAAGAGATGTACACAGAGTGCTGGAGTAACTCAGCGGGTCAGGCAGCATCTGTGGAGAACATGGATAGGTGACGTTTCACAGAGTGCTGGATTAACTCAGCGAGTCAGGCAGTATCTGTGGAGAACATGGATAGGTGACGTTTCATAGAGTAACTCAGCGGGCCAGGCAACATCTCTGGAGGAAAGGAATAGGTAACATTTCGGGTCGGAACCGTTTTTCAGATTGACAGATTGAAAGCAGAGGGGTGAAACTAGAGGTAGGAAAAGGCCAGGCCAGGTAGAAATGGTCTTGGAATAATGATTGGCCCAGACTTAATGTGGCAAAGGGCCTGTTCTTGTGCAGTACTGTTTAATGTAACTGCGGTATAGTACACATTTCTCATAAGTTCATAAGTTGTAGGAGCAGAATTAGGCCATTCGGCCCATCAAGTCTACTCCGCCATTCAATCATGGCTGATCTACCTTTCCCTTTCAATCTCATTCACCTGATTTCTCCCCGTAACCCCTGACGCCCGCACTAACCAATAATTTAACAATCTCCACCTTAAAAACACCCAATGACAGCCTCTCCAGCTGTCAGTGGAGATTCACCGCTGACTAAAGAAATTCCTCATCGACTCCTTCCCCTTTATTCTGAGGCTGTGCCCTCTGGTCCGAGACTCTCCCACTAGTGGAAACATCTATATAACCATGCACTGTAAACGGCTCGATTGTAATCGTGTATTGTCTTTCCGCTGAGTAGTTAGCACGCAACAAAAAGCTTTTCACTGTACCTCGGTACACGTGACAATAAACTAAACGGAGTTACATCCTCTCCACACCCACTCTATCCAGGCATTTCTCTATTTCAGTAACTTTGGTTAAATAAGGTTTAAAAATATTTTGTATATCTGCAATTAGGGCGGCACGGTGGCGCAGCGGTAGAGTTGCCGCCTTACAGCGCTTGCAGCGCCAGAGACCCGGGTTCCATCCCGACTACGGGCGCCGTCTGTACGGAGTTTGTACGTTCACCCAGTGACCTGCATGGGTTTTCTCCGAGATCTTCGGTTTCTCCCCACACTCCAAAGACGTGCAGGTTTGTAGGTTAATTGGCTTGGTGAAATGTAAAAATTGTCCCTAATGCCTGTAGTATAGTGTTAGTGTGCGGGGATCGCTGGTCGGCACGGACTCGGTGGGCCGAAGGGCCTGTTTCCGCTCTGTATCTCTAAACTAAACTCAGATGCTGTCTGCGTGGAGTTTGCATGTTCTCCCTGTGACCACGTGGGTTTCCTCCAGGTGATCATAAGATCATGTGATAGTAGCATTAGGCCATTTTACTAACCACAATCACCTGCCTTCTCCCCATGACCAGTGCTCTGGTGTCCTCCCACATCCCAGAGGACGTGCGGGTTTGTCGGGTAATCGGCCTCTCTCTCTCCCTTCCCCCCTAGTGTACAGGGAGGAGTGGATGAGAAAGTGGGACAACACAGAACGGGTGTGAACGGGTGACCAATGATCAATGTGGACTCGGTGGGCCGAAGGATCTGTTTCCATGCTCTAAAAGTAAACTCTAAAGCAACGATGAATGAAATAAAATGGAACAAAATGAAAAAAAAAAAAGATCACATTTGAAAAAGTATTAAGTTATACCTTTATTGCCAGGCATCAAAGGCTATGAATAATATTTATAGTTTTGGCAAGGTGAAACCTAGTACTGCTGGCAACGAGTCCCTCCACAATGAGTTATACACACTGAGCCTTTGAATATCACACAGCACAGACACATTTGTCAATGTGGACACTTCACGTAAGAGCCAGTGTAAAACCTAGCATTATATTGTAATTTTGGCCACACTGGTGAAACAAAAAAACTCTGTACGTAACATGCATTTCATTTTCTATATCACCTTCCCCAGACCTAGCTCCATCTGCCTTTGTGTAGGAAGGAACTGCAGATGCTGGTTTACACCGAAGATAGGCACAAAATGCTGGAGTAACTCAGCGGGCCAGGCAGCATCTCTGGAGAGAAGGAATGGGCGACGTTTCTGGTCGAGACCCTTTTTCAGACTGACGTCAGGGGAGGGGGCGGGACAAAGATAGGATGTAGTCGGAGATAGGAAGACGTGGGAGAACTGGGAATGGGGAGGGGATGGAGAGGGAAAGCAGGGACTATCTGAAGTTAGAGACGTCAATGTTCATACGGCTGGGGTGTAAACTACCCAAGCGAAATATGAGGTGCTGTTCTTCCAATTTGCGCTGGGCCTCACTCTGGCAATGGAGGAGGCCCAGGACAGAAAGGTCGGATTGGGAATGGGAGGGGGAGTTGAAGCGCTGAGCCACCGGAAGATCAGGTTGGTTAAGGCGGACTGAGCGGAAGGGGGAGGGATGGAGAGAAAGGGAAAGCAAGTTAGAGAAGGCGATATTTAGATTTTTTTTAGATTTAGAAATACAGCGCGGAAACAGGCCCTTCGGCCCACCGGGTCGGCGCCGCCCAGCGATCCCCGCACATTAACACTATCCTACACCCACTAGGGACAATTTTTACATTTAATTAACCCAGCCAATTAACCTACATATCTGCACGTCTTTGGAGTGTGGGAGGAAACGGAAGATCTGGGATAAAACCCACGCCGGTCACGGGGAGAACGTACAAACTCCGTACAGACGGCGCCCATGGTCTGGATCGAACCTGAGTCTCCGGTACAGCATTCGCTGTAAGGCGGCAACTCTACCGCTGCACCACCGTGCCGCCATTCATACCGCTGGGGGTGTAAGCTGCCCGAGCAAAATATGGAGTACGTGGCTGCCTGATCTTCAAAACACAGGGATGACGCCAGTGATTGCACACATCTTTAATTTCTGCATTGACATTGGTACAATACAAGATCTGGCTGATATATATCCGCAGTGCAGGAGGACTACAGAGAGGCAATAAATTATTGCAGGTACTTGTGGCAGATGTGGACGATGGAGAATGTGATTGCAATAACTGATGGTTACTGCTTCATTGTCGACGCTCGCTGTCATCAGTGTTATGTGACCATCAGTTAAGCCTTATCAACCGTATGGGGAAAGATTGGAAAGACTGGGCTTGTATTCACTGGAGTTTAGAAGGATGAGAGGGGATCTTGTAGAGACGCATAAAATTATAAAAGGACTGGACAAGCTAGGCGCAGAAAAAATGTTCCCAATGTTGAGCGAGTCCAGAACCAGGGCCCACACAGTCTAAGAATAAAGGGGAGGCCATTTAAAACTGAGGTGAGGAGAAACCTTTTCACTCAGAGAGTTGTGAATTGTGTAATTCTCTGCCACAGAGGGCAGTGGTGGCTGATTCACTGGATGAATTTAAAAGAGAGTTAGATAGAGCTCTAGGGGATAGCGGATTCAAGGGATATGGGGAGAAGGCAGGCACGGGTTACTGATTGTGGATGATCAGCCATGATCACGATGAATGGCGGTGCTGGCTGAAAGGGCCAAATGGCCTCCTCCTGCACCTATTTTCTACGTTTCTTATGTTTCTAACTGTCAACATGCTCTTCAATGCATTTAGATAATAAATTGTCTCCTTACCAGCAACTTGTACGTGTATTCAAACGAGTCTCAAAGACGGCCAGTGACAAACACGCAGTCAAAACCTGAATGGGCAACCAAAACAAAACAATGTGATTGGGGATTTTGTCATCGTCCACCATTGTCCGGGCAGTTCAGTTCAGTTTATTGTCACGTGTACCGAGGTACAGTGAAAAGCTTTTGTTGGGTGGTATCCAGTCAGCGGAAAGACAATACATGATTACAATCGAGCCATTTACAGTGTACAGATACATGATAAGGGAATAACGTTTAGAATTTTAACCAAAGCCAATTAACCTACAAACCTGCACATCTTTGGAGTGCAGGAGGAAACAGGAGCACCCGGAGAAAACCCACGCGGTCACGGGGAGAACGTATAACCTCCGTACAGACAGCGCCCGTAGTCAGGATCTAACCCGGTTCTCTGGCGCTCTAGGGCCGTAACTCTACCAATGTTCTAGTGATCTTTTTTTTTCGTTTCCTACGACTAATTGGCTTCTATTCATTTGGACAGGGAGCAGAGAATTCTTCTGATATCCAAGGATACAAAATAAAACGAGTCAGAATTGGCAGCGTCATTTCCAACACACGACTTGCGAAAGAAAACTCGTCACGATGTTACGCTAATTAGCCAGTCTTGCTTCAGGGCCAGTCTTGCGTAATTAGCCAAACTTACGTTGGGGTGGCAGAGTGGCGCAGCGGTAGAGTTGCTGCCTCACAGCACCAGAGGCCTGGGTTCCATCCTGGCCACGGGTGCTGCCTGTACAAAATCTGTATGCTCTCCTTGTGACCGCGTGGGTTTTCTCCGGGTGCTCCGGTTTCCTCCCACACTCCGTGGCGGCACGGTGGCGCAGCGGTAGTGTTGCTGCCTTACAGCGAATGCAGCGCCGGAGACTCAGGTTCGATCCTGGCTACAGGCGCCGTCTGTACGGAGTTTGTACGTTCTCCCCGTGACCTGCGTGGGTTTTCTCCGAGATCTTCGGTTTCCTCCCACACTCCAAAGACGTGCAGGTTTGTAGGTTAATTGGCTGGGCAAATGTAAAAAATTGTCCCTAGTGGGTGTAGGATAGTGTTAATGTGCGGGGATCGCTGGGTGGCGCGGACTCAGTGGGCCGAAGGGCCTGTTTCCCCGCTGTATCTCTAAATCTAAATCCAAATCTAAAGTCTAAAAGCAATAATGGACGGAGTCACAGAGAGAAGGGCTAGGGTTTAGTGGGATGCCTTTCTGAGGTTGAGCTTGTTCTATGACAACCAAAGCCAGATATTGTATTAAACCAGGTTCCAATTGTTTTGGAAAGAACTGCAGATGCTGGTTTAAAATCGAAGATAGACACAAAATGGTGTAGTAACTCAGCAGGACAGGCAGCATCATTCGTTCTCTCCAGAGATGCTGCCTGTCCCGCGGAGTTACTCCACCATTTTGTGTCCAATATTCAGGACACAATCTGTTCTCAGGGTATCCATAATGCCACAAAATGGTTCCTGTTGGAACTGCCGCCTTGTTAAGGTATTGACATTACTGTTTACAGTAAGCAATTCTACAATACTGACCTTTTGGCTGCTGGCTTCTGCAACAAATAACGCCTTTAATTAAATCTTTCAATGGTTATCACACTTCCATTAGTACATGGATTACACGCCTCATTCAAAAAAAGCAGATGGATAGATTCAGTTAAATAATGCTTCAGACAATCCAGATTCAGATATATACCAGCATCAGTTTTGGTCTCCAAATTTGAGGACGGATATTCTTGCTATTGAGGGCGTGCAGTGTAGGTTTACTAGGTTAATTCCCGGAATGGCGGGACTGTCGTATGTTGAAAGACTGGAGCGGCTAGGCTTATATTCACTGGAATTTAGAAGGATGAGAGGAGATCTTATCGAAACATGTAAGATTATTAAGGGGTTGGACACGTTAGAGGCAGGAAACATGTTCCCAATGTTAGGGGAGTCCAGAACAAAGGGCCACAGTTTACAACTCTCTGACTGGGGTTAAGAATAAGGAGTAGGCCATTTAGAACGGAGATGAGGGAAAACTTTTTCAGTCAGAGAGTTGTAAATCTGTGGAATTCTCTGCCTCAGAAGGCAGTGGAGGCCAATTCTCTGAATGCATTCAAGAGAGAGCTAGATAGAGCTCTTAAGGATAGCGGAATCAGGAAGTATGGGGAGAAGGCGGGAACGGGGTACTGATTGAGGATGATCAGCCATGATCACATTGAATAGCGGTGCTGGCTCGAAGGGCCGAATGGCCTCCTCCTGCACCTATTGTCTATCTGCAGTTCAAGATCAAGATCAAGATCAGTTTATTGTCACATGTACCAATTAAGGTGCAGTGAAATTTGAGTTGCCATACAGCCATACTAAGTAAAAAGCAACAAGACACCCAGCCACATAAAATAAAATGTAACATGAACATCCGCCACAGCGGATTCCACATTCCTCACTGTGATGGAAGGTAATAAAGGTCAAACATCTTCCTCTTTGTTCACCCGCGGTCGGGGCTGTTGAACCGTCCTCGGTCGCTGCGGCCGACTGTCCGAGGCCCTCGCGTCGGGGCGATCGAAACTCTCCGCGGCACGGAGCTCCCGAGTCGGCCTCTTCTCACCAGAGACCGCGGCCTTCACGGTGTTAAAGTCCACAGGCAACCACGGTTGGAGCTCTCTGCCGTCGATCCCCGGCATAGGATCGCAGCTCCACGATGTTAAAGTCAGCGCCGTGCCCGTGAAGCGCCGGGCCAGTCTCCGGGAAAGGCCACCAACTCCGCGATGTTAGGCCACAGTTCTTTCTTACAAATCCAGATTCAGGGACAGTTTCTCCAGATTCAGGGACCGTTTCTTCCCAGCTGTTATCAGGCTACTGAACCATCCTCTCACCAACTAGAGAGCAATCCTGAACTACTATCTACCTGAGAGGGGACCCTCGGGCTATCCTTGATTGGACCTTACTGGCTTTATCTTGCATTGAACGTTATTCCCTTATCATATACCTGCACACTGCAAATGACCTGATTGTAGTCACCTATTGCCTTTCCAATGGCTGCATAGCATGCAACAAAAGCATTTCACTGTTCAAGTGACAATAAACTAAACTGTATGAAATGATCACTTTGCTGGTTGGCATGCAAATCACTGGTTATTTAAGTGTATCCTACCGAGGCAATTTGACCATCAAGTCCATATCTCTCACTCACATTTCACTCCAGCACACATACCTGGAAAAATAAATCTTCCCATGATGTCTTAATTAATTTTGTTTCATCTCCTAACTCATCAAACTTGGTACAGTCCGCACTTGGGCCCCAACACTTTAGTTTCAATTCCCAATAATAAAAAGATACCTGAGTGGAAATTGATTCCTCAGATTCATATCTGAACCACTAGATAAATTCTCACTTAAAACTGTACAGCACTGAACAGGCCCTTCATAAGATCATAACTGATAGGGACGGAATTAGGCCTTTCGGCCCATCGAGTTTACTCTGCCATTCAATCATGGCTGCTCTATCTTTCCCTCTCGACCCCATTCTCCCCATGACCCCTGACACCCGTACTAATCAAGAATCTGCCAATCTCAGTCTTGAAAATACCCACTGACTTGGCCTCCACAGATGTCTGTGGCAATGAGTTCCACAGATTCACCACCCTCTGGCTAAAGAAACTCCTCCTCATCTCCCTTCTGAAGGCACATCCTTTTATTCTGCAAGGTACTCCAAGGCCAGACCACACACACTACAACATAGGAAAGAAATAGACAACTGAGGGAAGACCAGATAGAAGTGTATAAAAAGATGAGAGGCATTGATAGGGTCAACAGTCAGAACTTTATTCCCAGGTGAAAATGTCAAAGACTAGAGGGCACAGCTTTAAGGTGAGAGGGTTGAAGGAAAACAGACAGAGTGCTGGAGTAACTCAGCGGGTCAGGCAGCATCTGTGGAGAACATGGAGAGGCGACGTTTCACAGAGTGCTGGAGTAACTCAGCGGGTCAGCAGCATCTGTGGAGAACATGGATAGGTGACGTTTCACAGAGTGCTGGAGTAACTCAGCGGGTCAGGCAGCATGTCTGGAGAGCATGGACCGGTGATGTTTCGGGTGGGGATTTTCTTCAGACTGATGGTCTGAAGTGTGGAGAAGGGACCCGAAATATTCGGTTGATCCTTCATCCCACAATCGCCAGGCCCAACATGGTGCCAGGTTAAACAAGTCACGTCTATCTGTACGTGATCCAGTTGCCTCCATTCCCTGAGTAGCCATGTGCCTATGTAAAAAGCTGTAAAATGTCACTATCTGCCTGCATCACCAACACTGTTGTGTATGTTCCAGATACTCATAACCGTCTGTGTAAGAAATGTGCCCCGCACATCTCCTTTAAATGTCAGGGGATACAAGGAACTACAGATGCTGGTTTACAAAAAAAGACACAGTGCTGGTGTAACTCAGCAGGTCTGTTTCAGGTCCCTTCTTCAGATTGTCCCTAATGGGTGTAGGATGGTGTTAATGTGCGGGGATCGGTGGTCGGCACGGACCCGGTGGGCCGAAGGGCCTGTTTCCACGTTGAATCTCTAAACTAAACTAAAAAACTAAACTAATCAAGAATCTGTCCAACTCCGCCTTAAAAGTTCTCACTGACTTGGGCTCCACAGCAGTCAGTGGTAAAGAATCCCACAGATTCACCACCCTCTGACTGAAGAAATTCCTCCTCATCTCCTTTCCAAAGTTACATCCTGAGGGGCAACATTTCAGTTTAGTTTATGACTAAATGTGGTTTCCTCCCACATTCCAAAGACATGCGGGTTTTTAGGTTCAGTAAATTGCCCAGATGGTGTTGGATAGAACTAATGTTTGGGTTTTTATTCACAAAATGCGAATCTCGGGAGCAGGCAGCATCTCGGGAGAGAACGAATGGGGGACGTTTCGGGTCGAGACCCTTCTTCAGACTGATGTCAGGGGGGCGGGACAAAGGAAGGATATAGGTGGAGACAGGAAGATAGAGGGAGAACTGGGAAGGGGGAGGGGAAGAGAGGGACAGAGGAACTATCTAAAGTTGGAGAAATCAATGTTCAATATGAGGTGCTGTTCCTCCAACTTTAGATAGTTCCTCTAATGAAAACTAAGTTAGGTTTTGAAGTAGGAATTTAGAAGGATGAGAGGGATTCTTATAGAGACGTATAAAATTATAAAAGGACTGGACAAGCTGGATGCAGGAAAAATTATCACAATGTTGGGGGAGTCCAGAACCAGGGGCCACAGTCTAAGAATAAAGGTGAGGCCATTTAAAACTGAGGTGAGAAAAAAACTTTCTCACCCAGAGAGTTGTGAATTTGTGGAATTCTCTGCCACAGAGGGCAGTGGAGGCCAATTCACTGGATGAATTTAAAAGAGAGTTAGATAGAGCTCTAGGGGCTAGTGGAATCAAGGGATATGGGGAGAAGGCAGGCACGGGTTACTGATTGTGGATGATCAGCCATGATCATAATGAATGGCGGTGCTGGCTCGAAGGACCAATGGCCTCCTCCTGCACCTATTTTCTATGTTTCTATGAAGCACCAAATGTGCACGTACCAGCCATGATTTTCTGATGTGGAAAGAGTTGGTTGTGTACTGAATGTTGTACATGTCCAGGTCATGAATCTTTATCATTTCTGTTTACACCAGATGTTAAACAATACTCACTTTAAGTATTTTGAGGGAAAATAAAGACTGGTTTAAGAATGCAACATGTCCTTGGAGGTTTGGTTCAGAGATGATGGTGACAGAGTCGGTACTGTGTAGCCTGTTATTATGGTCTGTGGCTTTGTGCATTTATTCTCTGCATTCTGTTATTGTTACTGTTCTATTCACTGGACAAATGCAAAAGAGAGTTAGATGGAGCCCTGGGGGCTAGTGGAATCAAGGGATATGGGGAGAGGGCAGGCACGGGTTACTGATTGTGGATGATCAGCCATGATCACAATGAATGGCGGTGCTGGCTCGAAGGGCCGAATGGCCTCCTCCTGCACCTAGTTTCTATGTTTCTGTGTTACTCCATTGTTGTGGAAGTAGTGCTCAGCAAACTTATTCCCTGAAATTTTATTTTATTGAATTTTCAAAAGAAAACATATATTTTTGGCAAATCAAACATAATATTATATCCAAGATAAATGTTTAGTTTGGAGATACAGCGCGGAAACGGGCCCTTTGGCCCACCGAGTCCCCGCCGACCAGCGATCCCCGCACACTAACAGCATCCTCCACCCACTAGGGACAATTTACACTTACACCAAGCCAATTAACCTACAAACCTGCACGGCTTTGGAGTGTGGGAGGAAACCGAAGATCTCGGAGAAAACCCACGCAGGTCACGGGGAGAACGTACAAACTCCGTACAGGCAGCACCCGTAGTGGGGATCGAACTGGCGTCTTTGGCACTGAAAGCCCTGTGAGGCAGCGACTCTACCGCTGCGCCACCGTGCCACCCTTGTGCCACTGCCCGCCCTTGTAAATAAAAATCTTAGAAACAGTAATCACAGTAATAAATCTTAAAAGCAACTGACGTTGAGAGCAATATCAAGGCTAAGCTTGTACAATATAACTGGAATCATGCCAAACAGGATCTTGATGTCTGAAGAAGAGTGTCGGCCAGAAACGTCACCCATTCCTTCTCTCCCGAGATGCTGCCTGACCTGCTGAGTTACTCCAGCACTCTGTGAAACGTCACCTATCCATGTTCTCCACAGATGCTGCCTGACCTGCTGAGTTACTCCAGCACTCTATGAAATGTCACCTATCCATGTTCTCCACAGATGCTGCCTGACCCGCTGAGTTACTCTAGCACTCTGTGAAACGTCACCTATCCATGTTCTCCACAGATGCTGCCTGACCCGCTGAGTTACTCCAGCATTTTGTGTCTACCCCAGAATGTTGATATGTGAGATATTAGTTACAGTCCTGGTGAAACCACAATGGCAACCCCCAAATATTGAATTGAATTGATTTGCAAGATGTTATGGGGAGAAGATAGATAGGAGAATGGGGTTGGGAGGGAGAGATAGATCAGCCATGATTGAATGGCAGAGTAGACTTGATGGGCTGAATGGCCCGATTCTACTCCTATCACTTATGACCTTATTATTTTTTCACCAGAAATGCTGCCTGACCCGCTGAGTTACTCCAGCAGTTTGTATCTAACTTCGGTATAAACCAGCATCTGCAGTTCCTCCCTACCTGCACGTCTTTGGAACGTGGGGGGGGGGGGGGGCTGCATGAAACCCGCGCAGTCACAGAGACAGGCAAACTCCACGCAGACAGCTTTCAGGGTCCGAAATGGACCCGGGTCTCTGGCACTCTGAGGCAGTGGCTCGACCAGCTGCGACACAGTGCCTTCCTTCATTAAAATTGCAAGTGGGAGGGGTAGCTAGTCTGCAGCTTTTTCCCCACGGTACAGCAGCAAAAAAAAAGAAAACAGGAGTGGGAGGGCGGAGTTGTAGACAATGGACAACAGACAATAGGTGCAGGAGGAGGCTATTCGGCCCGTCGAGCCAGCACCACCATTCAACGTGATCATGGCTGATCATTCTCAATCAGTACCCCGTTCCTGCCTTCTCCCCATACCCCCTGACTCCGCTATCCTTAAGAGCTCTATCTAGCTCTCTCTTGAATGCATTCAGAGAATTGGCCTCCACTGCCTTCTGAGGCAGAGAATTCCACAGATTCGCAACTCTCTTTTTTGATAAATATTTTTATTAAACATAAATACATATTAATAACTCTCTGACTGCATCTTCTTTAGCCGTTCTAAATGGCCTACCCCTTATTCTTAAACTGTGGCCCCTGGTTCTGGACTCCTCCAACATTGGGAACATGTTTCCTGCCTCTAACGTGTCCAACCTCTTAATAATCTTATACGTTTCGATAAGATCCCCTCTCATCCTTCTAAATTCCAGTGTATACAAGCCTAGAAGTGTATACAATTCCAGTGTATACAAGTTGTAAAGGAATTTTGAGAGGAAGGTTTTAAACGATGGTGCACCCTCGAGGCTAACCCTGACCTTCCCATCCATGCTGACGTGATCAATCTGCACAACATGCGCATGCCTGAAGTCCCGCAAACCCTTCTGGTCTTCAGCCAAATCCCTAGAAGACTTTGACCCCAAGACTGAGTGGCACAGAGCCGAGAAAGATGCCAACACCAACAACGGAGAGGTGATCACAGACCCCACAGTGAAACCACCAGGATTTGACCTCCATCACCAGCAATGGCTAACCCTGAACAGGATCCACACCCTCCATGCAAGAACAGCCCCTCACCTGCACAAGTGGGGGATGACAGACAGACAGACAGACAGACAGACAGCCCTGCTTGTGACTGTGGATATCCAGACCAGACCATCCCACACATGCTGAATGAATGACTGCTCACTGAGGCTTTTCCCTGGTGGCATCAAGGCCATCCACCCAGCACCTGATGCTGCCCTAGTCTGGATGTCCACCCTTGGCCTACAACTTTAGGCTGTGCACGCCTAAAAAAGATAAACACAGGAAGAGGTTGAAATCTTAACTCGCTACCAGAGATGATGGTGGAGTCGGATGTGTAAGAAAATAACTGCAGATGCTGGTACAAATCGAAGGAATTTATTCACAAAATGCTGGAGCAACTCAGCAGGTCAGGCATCTCAGGAGAGAAGGAATGGGTGACGTCTCGATCCGAAACGTCACCCATTCCTACTCTCCTGAGATGCTGCCTGACCTTCGTGGAGTCGGATGTAATCAGTATGCTTAAGAGACATTTAAACAGGTACTTAAATAGGCAAGGCACAGAAGGATACACAGCACCTGGAGAATGGGAGAAGGCAGGAGAATGGGGTTAGGAGGGATAGATCAGCCATGATTGAATGGCGGAGTAGACTTGATGGGCTGAATGGCCTAATTCCTTATGACTTTAAGTGCAGGCACATGGAAAGAAGAACAAAAAATGTTATTTTAGTTTAGTTTAGTTGAGTTTATTGTCACGTGTACCGAGGTACAGTGAAAAGCTTTTTGTTACGTGGTATCCAGTCAGTGGAAAGACAATACACGATTACAATCAGCCATTTACAGCGTATAGACACAGGATAAGGAAATAACGTTTAGTGCAAGGTAAAGCCAGTAAAGTTTGATCAAGGATAGTCCAAGGGTCACCAATGAGGTAGATAGTAGTTCAGCACTGCTCTCTGGTTGTGGTGGGACGGTTCAGTTGCCTGATAACAGCTGGGAAGAAACTGTCCCTGAATCTGGAGGTTTGCGTTTTCACACTTCTGTACTTCTTGCCCGATGGGAGAGGGGAGAAGAGGGAGTGGCCGGGGTGAGACTGGTCCTTGATTATGCTGCTGGCCTTGCCGAGGCAGCGCGAGGTGTAGATGGAGCCAATGGAAGGGAGCTTGGTTTGTGCGATGGTCTGGGCTGAGTCCACAATTCGCTGCAATTTCTTGCGGTCTTGGATGGAGCTGTTCCCAAACCAAGCTGTGATGCAACCTGACAAAATGCTGATAAAATAACATGGTTGTGGTCAGCTGAAGGGCTGCTTACCACGCTGTACAGCTCTATGACTCCATGTATCTATACAGTAGAAAAACAAAGTCACTAAGAAGAGTCCCGACTCGATGTTCTCCAGAGATGCTGCCTGACCGCTGAGTTACTCTAGTACTTTGAGTTTTGCTTTAATCCCCTACTTGAACTTCACTGATTTGCAGATTCCTCGGGCTTTCCAATTGCCACTAATTATTGTGAGCACGCTTGGGATCCAAGGAGAGATAGCTGAACGGATAGAAGACTGGCCTCATGGAAGGAAGCAGAGGGTGGTGGTGGAAGGTTGCTTCTCGGACTGGAGGCCTGTGACTAGTGGTGTGCCTCAGGGTTCAGTGTTGGGCCCGTTACTGTTTGTCATCTACATCAATGATTTGGATGAGAACAGACAGGGCAAGATTAGCAAGTTTGCTGATGATACAAAAGTGGGTGGTTTTGCAGATAGTGAAGATGGTTGTGAACGATTGCAGCAGGATCTGGATCGATTGGCCAGGTGGGCTGAGGAATGGTTGATGGAATTTAATACAGAGATGTGTGAGGTGTTGCATTTTGGGAAGTCTAACATGGGCACGACCTACACAGTAAATGGTAGGCCTCTGGGGAGTGTTGTAGAGCAGAGGGATCTAGGAGTGCAGGTACATGTTTCCTTAAAGGTGAAGTTACAGCTAGATAGGGTGGTCAAAAAAGCTTTTGGCACATTGGCCTTCATCAGTCAGAGTATTGAGTATAGAAGTTGGGAGGTCATGTTGCAGTTGTATAAGACGTTGGTGAGGTCGCTTGTAGAGTATTGTGTTCAGTTCTGGGCACCATGTTATAGGAAAGATGTTGTCAAACTGGAAAGAGTACAGAGATATTTTACGAGGATGCTGCCAGGACTCGAGGGTCTGAACTATAGGGAGAGGTTGAGTAGGCTTGGAGCACAGGAAGATGAGGGGTGATCTTATAGAGGAGTATAAAACCATGAGAGGAATAGATCAGGTAGATGCACATAATCTTTTGACCAGAGAATAGGAATTTAGAAGGATGAGAGGGGATCTTATCGAAACGTATAAGATTATTAAGGGGTTGGACACGTTAGAGGCAGGAAACATGTCCCCAATGTTGGGGGAGTCCAGAACCAGGGGCCACAGTTTAAGAATAAGGGGTGGGCCATTTAGAACTGAGATGAGGAAAAACTTTTTCAGTCAGAGAGTTGTGAATCTGTGGAATTCTCTGCCTCAGAAGGCAGTGGGGCCAATTCTCTGAATGCTTTCAAGAGAGAGTTGATAGAGCTCTTAAGGATAACGGAGTCAGGGGGTATGGGGAGAAGGCAGGAACGGGGTACTGATTGAGAATGATCAGCCATGATCACATTGAATGGCGGTTCTGGCTCGAAGGGCCGAATGGCCTCCTCCTGCACCTATTGTCTATTGTCAGAGTAGGGGAATCGAGAACCAAAGGACATGCATAGGTTTAAGGTGAAGGGGGAAAGATTTAATAGGAATCTGAGGGGAAACTTTTTCACACAAAGGGCGGTGGGTGTATGGAACAAGCTGCCAGAGGGGGTGATTGAGGCTGGGACTATTGCAAGGTTTAAGAAACAATCACACAGGTACATGGACACGACAGGTTTGGAGGGATATGGACCAAGCGCAGGCAGGAAGGACTGGTGTCGGTGGGACAGGTTGGTCGGTGGGCATTGACCCATAGGGCCTGTTTTCACGCTGTATGACTCGAAGTAGTTCTGGCCGCTAAGTTACTCTGGTACATTGTGCCTTTTTTAAATATAATCCAGCATCTGCAATTCCTTATATCCACAAAGTCACCACAAACTGGTGGTACGTTTCCAAAGTAGACAGAGCTTCCAGTTATGATCAGTTTTTCCCCTATTTCAACCCCTTGTCTAGAGTTAAAACAAACAGTTTGTTAATGCACAGACCAGCAACCTCCTGAGGTCAGGTAATGGTACACAAAGGCATAATGTGGGGATAAAGAAATAAGCTATAACAAAGTCAAAAATATGCGATATTTCATGGCACGTTTCTGCGATCTGTAAACCACCGACAAGTGTTCTGTTCCACTGGAGAAAACAAGCTCACAACTGTAGCCAAGCCAAATAAAGTGACTAATGATCATAAGCAAAATGAGAAGCAAGGCATTTAAACACAGAGAACACAAGCTCTCATTTATTGAGTTTTCGAAAGGAAAGAAAAACACAGCCAGCTGTTAAAACATCGAGAACCAGAGGCAGTTAATCTCAGACCTGAAATGCCTGCTTAAATCGTGCTCCATTATGCAAAGTAAACATCCATGTTACATGAGTGTGTGTTATTTCGAGTCTTACTGCAGTCAAGACTGCGTGATCTTATTACTGCAAGTATGGGCAGTGGCTGTGTGGCTTGGATCCATGTTACTCCACAATGTTCCTGTGAAGTGCTGTGGGTTGTTTCACAATGCTGTCGGGCACTGCACAAATAGATCAGCCCTCGGAGAGCCATTGCATCAACTGCTCTCACATCAGAGATCCCAGTCAGTCCCAAAGCACGATTCTCTTTTCTCTGAAAGAGAAATTTCTCTTCTGTTGTGCTTGTGTAGATGCTCCTCCACTTTCGCCACGTTGGACAAGTTAGAGGCAGGAAACATGTTCCCAATGTTGGGGGAGTCCAGAACAAGGGGCCACAGTTTAAGAATAAGGGGTAGGCCATTTAGAATGGAGATGAGGAAAGACCTTTTCAGTCAGAGAGTTGTGAATCTGTGGAATTCTCTGCCTCAGAAAGCAGTGGAGGCCAATTCTCTGAGGAAGGATATTCTTGCTATTGAGGGCGTGCAGCGTAGGTTTACTAGGTTAATTCCCGGAATGGCGGGACTGTCATATGTTGAAAGATTGGAGCGACTAGGCTTGTATACACTGGAATTTAGAAGGATGAGAGGGGATCTTATCGAAACGTATAAGATTATTAAGGGGTTGGACACGTTAGAGGCAGGAAACATGTTCCCAATGTTGGGGGAGTCCAGAACCAGGGGCCACAGTTTAAGAATAAGGGGTAGGCCATTTAGAACTGAGATGAGGAAAAACCTTTTCAGTCAGAGAGTTGTGAACCTGTGGAATTCTCTGCCTCAGAAGGCAGTGGAGGCCAATTCTCTGAATGCATTCAAGAGAGAGCTAGATAGAGCTCGTAAGGATAGTGGAGTCAGGGGGTATGGGGAGAAGGCAGGAACGGGGTACTGATTGAGAATGATCAGCCATGATTACATTGAATGGTGGTGCTGGCTCGAAGGGCTGAATTGGCTCCGGCTGCACCTATTGTCTATTGTCTATGTACGATGGTGCAAGAGCGATACACTTTCAGTTGAAACCGTACTTCGAATTTTTAATTTTGATCTTTTCCCGGGCTAGCGATCTGTGTTTTCGACGTATGATATTTTCGGTTTACGATGGGTTTATCGGAACGTAGCCCCATGGTAAGTCGAGGAGCACCTGTACTAAGTAGGGCAGCACAGCGCGTAGAGTTGCTGCCTTACAGCACCAGAAACCAGGATTCAATCCTGACCACGGGCGCTGTCTGTACGGAGTTTGTACGTTCTCCCCGTGACCTGCGTGGGTTTTCTCCGGGAGCTGCGGATTCCTCCCACACTCTAAAGACGTGCAGGCTTGCAGGCTAATTTGCTCGTATAATTGTAAATTGTCCATTGTGTGTGTAGGGTAGTGTCAGTGTGCGGGGATCGCTGGTCGGCGCGGACTCAGTGGGCCGAAGGGCCTGTTTCTGCGCTGTATCTCTAAACTCAACTAAAAGGCAGAGCTTCTGAATTTCATTGAGGTGAAAAACATACTGTTATTAAATCACCCTCTGCTTCCCTTATGATTGATGTCAGTACAATCACGTTGAATAATCTAAGTGATCGTAGTGAACCGTAATCAGTATAATCCCACTCACACTCCCACAATCCCGCACCACCTTGCCCGCCCCGACCACCAATATCTCTCCCTCTGGCTTTGCATTTCACTTCTCTTTTCCCTTTAAGATTTAATAGGAACCTGAGGGGTAACATTTTCACACAAAGGGTGGTGGGTGTATGGAGCGAGCTGCTGGAGGAGGTAGTTGAGGCAGGAGGTTTAGTTTAGAGATACAGCACAGAAACAGGCCCTTCGGCCCACCGGGTCCACGCTGACCAGCGATCCCCGCACACTAACACTATCCTACGCTCACCAGGGACAATTTTTATGTTTACCAAGCCAATTAACCAACAAACCTGTACGTCTTTGGAGTGTGGGAGGAAACCGGAGCTCCCGGAGAAAACCCACGCAGGTCACGGGGAGAACGTACAAACTCCGTACAGACAGCACCCGTAGTCAGGATCGAACCCTGGTCTCTGGCGCTGTGAGGCAGCAACTCTACCGCTGCGCCACCGTGCCGCTCAAATAGGTACTATTGCAACGTTTAAGAATATTTGGACAGGTACAGGGATCAGACAGGTTTAGAGGGATTTGGGCCAAATGCAGGCAGGTGGGACTAGTGTAGATGGGACATGTTGGTCAGCGTGGGTATGTTGGGCTGAAGGGCCTGTTTACACACTGTATTACTCTATGACTCTAAATTTCAGTGCTATGCTTTCAGAAATAAGTGCGTTAAGAAGTGGAAATAGTTAATTGAAATATGAGAAGGATTCTGCACAGTACAACAAAACGTGTCTTCATATGTTTATGGTACAGGAAGCACCAGAATGGCTATAACCCAGCTATGACCTTGCCAATTATACACTTAAAAAGAAAGTCAGCCTTCTGACCTGCAAACTCAAAAGCAATGACCTCACCCAGGATTTATGGCTTTGAAAAGACAAAGCTTTGCTCGAGTTGCAGAATAACATGTTGTGCTCCACACAGTGGAGCTCCATTCATTCAATCCTCCCTGCAGCTTACTTATCATCAGCAAACCATGAGGGGTTTATATACCATTGATGAGATGCATTGCACACAGGCTACGAGATACTGCCTGTCTAGGGGTTGCCAACTTCCTCACTCCCAAATTCGGGACAAGGTGATGTCACCGCCCCACGTGACCTCACCCAGCCAGCGGCCATGTGCTCCCGCTCCACTAATGGCGGCCGCCCGGCCCGGGAGGCGGGTTGCTACGCAACCTCCGTTAGGCGAACACACTGGGCCCCGCTCCCCGAACACACTCCGTTAGCCTACACTGTCTGGGCCTACAGCGGCCCCCAGGCCTAATACGGGACAAGGGCGGTCCCGTAAGGGACAAACCAATTTAGCCCAAATTACGGGATGTCCCGGCTAATAAGGGACAGTTGGCAGCCCTATGCCTGTCCCGCTGAGTTGCTCCAGCATTTTGTGTCTATCTACGAGACTTCAGGTATCATTTTTATTCATTGGGAAGCTTCTGACTTCCACTTGTTTCTGAACAACTCATTTAAAAAAAATATTGGCCATGGAACAACTTAACAGGATGAAAACATACCAAAAAAAAGAGTTCTGATAAAAATTATAATCTTGAAAGTTGTATCGAAGAAAGAAAATAGGTGCAGGAGAGGGCCATTCAGCCCTTCGAGCCAGCACCGCCATTCAACAGGATAGACAATAGACAATAGGTGCAGGAGGAGGCCATTCGGCTCTTCGAGCCAGCACCACCATTCAATGTGATCATGGCTGATCATTCTCAATCAGTACCTCGTTCCTGCCTTCTCCCCATACCCCCTGACTCCGCTATCCTTAAGAGCTCTATCTAGCTCTCTCTTGAATGCAAAATTCAGAGAATTGGCCTCCACTGCCTTCTGAGGCAGAGAATTCCACAGATTCACAACTCTCTGACTGAAAAAGTTTTTCCTCATCTCAGTTCTAAATGGCCTACCTCTTATTCTTAAACTGTGGCCCCTTGTTCTGGACTCCCCCAATATTGGGAACATGTTTCCTGCATCTAACGTGTCCAACCCCTTAATAATCTTATATGTTTCAATAAGATCCCCTCTCATCCTTCTAAATTCCAGTGTATACAAGCCTAGTCGCTGCAGTCTTTCAACGTATGACAGTCCTGCCATTCCGGGAATTAACCTAGTAAACCTACGCTGCACGTCCTCAATAGTAAGAATATCCTTCCTCAAATTTGGAGACCAAAACTACACACAGTACTCCAGGTGCGGTCTCACTAGGGCCCTGTACAACTGCAGAAGGACCTCTTTGCTCCTATACTCAACTCCTCTTGTTATGAAGGCCAACATTCCATTGGCTTTCTTCACTGCCTGCTGTACCTGCATGCTTCCTTTCAGTGACTGATACAGATATGGAGATACAGAGTTGAAACGGCTCATCGCCCCACCATCTCCGCGCCGACCAGCGATCAGCCTGTACACCAGCACTATCCCACACACCAGGAACAATTCACAATTGTTACCAAACCCAATTAACCTCCCCCACCCAAGTCCCACTACCTTCTCATTTTCACTCTACAAACAGCCTGTTCCTTTTATCATCGTGACTTTTTTTGCATATCTTTCATTCATTGTTCTTTATCTCTCCACATCACCGTCCATATCTCTCGTTTCCCTTATCCCTAAACAGTCTGAAGAAGGGTCTCTACCCGAAACGTCGCCCATTCCTTCTCTCCAGAGACGCTGCCTGACCCGCTGAGTTACTCCAGCACTCTGTGCCTCCCTGCAAACCTGCACGTCTTTGGAGTGTGGGAGGAAACCGGAGCACCCGTGGAAATCCCACGCGGTCACGGGGACAATTTTTAGATTTTAGAGATGCAGCGCGGAAACAGGCCCTTCGGCCCACCGGGTCCGCGCCGCCCAGCGATCCCCGCACATTATTAACACTATCCTACACCCTAGGGACAATTTTTACATTTGCCCAGCCAATTAACCTACAAACCTGCACGTCTTTGGAGTGTGGGAGGAAACCGAAGATCTCGGAGAAAACCCACGCAGGTCACGGGGTGAACGTACAAACTCTGTACAGACAGCACCCGTAGTCGGGATGGAACCCGGGTCTCCGGCGCTGCATTCGCTGTAAGGCGGCAACTCTACCGCTGTGCCACCGTGCCACTGTACAAACTCCGTACAGACAGCACTCATGGTCAGGATGGAACCCGGGTCTCTGGCGCTGTGAGGCAGAAACTCTACCGCTGCGCCACCGTGACACCCCTTCAGGTCAAAATAGTACAGGGGCTAAACCTGAAACATGAGCAATTCATCTCTCGCAACAGTTGTTGCTTGATCCGCTGAGTTCCTCAGGCAGGGTGAGATAGTACGGACAATGGATATGATGCAACACATTGGCGCTGCAAACGTTGGCTACATTATACTGGATAAATCAGCTGGTGCAGACTTTCAGACACTGAACATTACTAGACGACTTAACCATGTAGACAACTCTAGAGCGGCATGGTGGCGCAGCGGTAGAGTTGCTGCCTTACAGCGACAGAGACCTGGGTTCAATCCCGACTACGGGTGCTGCTATTTACGGAGTTTGTACGTTCTCCCCGTGACCGCTTGGATCTTCGGTTTTCTCTTACATTCCAAAGATGAACTGGTTCGTGGGTTAATTAGCTTGGTATAAATGTAAATTGTCCCTAATGCGTGCAGGGTAGTGTTAGTGTGCGGGGATCGCTGGTCTGTGCGGACACGGTGGGCTGAAGGGCCTGCTTCCACGCTGTATCTCTAAACTAAACTACACTCAGTGGGTCAGGCAGTATCTTTGGAGAATACAGGACCCTTCTTCAGACATCACAGGTACGTGTTTGGAGTGTGGGAGGAAGCCGATCTCGGAGAAAACCCAAGCAGGCCACGGGGAGAACGTGCAAACTCCGTACAGACAGCACCCGTAGTCGGGATCGAACCCAGTTCTCTGTCGCTGTAAGGCAGCAACTCTACCACTGCGCCACCGTGCCGCCCAATTATTTAGAGTCAGAGTTATACCGCATGGAAACTGGCCCTTCGGCCCAACACCGACCAAGGTGTTCCATCTACACTCATCCCACTTGCCCATGTTTGGCCCATATCCCTCGAAAACGTTCCCATGCATGTATCTGTCCAAATATGTCCAAAATGTCGACAACAGTTTGATTCAGATTTATCACCAGACTAATGTCTCAATAACTCTGAGTCAGCTAATGAGTATTTTTCTAAAAAATATATTTAAATATATTCAGACAGCATCGGCTTCTACAGTAGTGTGAGAAAATAACTGCAGATGCTGGTACAAATCGAAGGTATTTATTCACAAAATGCTGGAGTAACTCAGCGGGTCAGGCAGCATCTCAGGAGAGAAGGAATGGGTGACGTTTTCGGGTCGAGACCCTTCTTCAGACTGGGGAGTTGTTGCTGAAAATGTAGTTCTGGGAATATTAGGTTGGCTCTGGGGATCTAAAAGTCTCGTCCACATCATGCATCCTCTGGGAAATGTTTAAAATAAAATGTTTAAAATAAACCTTTCTCAGCCTAAAGAGCTAAATAGTATGTATGCCTGGACTCCCACAGACTGCACCTCGAGTTGGGAATGCATTCCACACCAGCCCACAAGATGCATGTTCATCTCCGTTCAATGATGTCATGGAAAGAGGTCATTCCACGGATCCCTACAAATTATGAAAATATGCCATATCTTCCATTAAAGATGATTTTTTTCACAATTCCCATCAAGCTTAAGAGAGGTAGATTTACAATTAAAGGCAAATTACTTTAAGTTTTGGAGGTTATTGATAAAGCAGACAGAACAGCACAGGAACCAGGTTAATCCCCGGGATGGCGGAACTGTCGTATGTTGAAAGACTGGAGCGACTGGGCTTGAATACACTGGGATTTAGAAGGATGGGACGGGATCTTATAGAAACATATAAGATTATTAAGGGGTTGGACACGCTAGAGGCAGGAAACCATGTCCCCGATGTTGGGGGAGTCCAGAACAAGGGGCCACAGTTTAAGAATAAGGGGTAGGTCATTTAGAACTGAGATGAGAAAAAACTTTTTCAGTCAGAGAGTTGTGAATCTGTGGAATTCTCTACCTCAGAAGGCAGTGGAGGCCAATTCTCTGGATGCATTCAAGAGAGAGCTAGATAGAGCTCTTAAGGATAGCGGAGTCAGGGGTATGGGGAGAAGGCAGGAACGGGGTACTGATTGAGAATGATCAGCCATGATCACATTGAATGGCGGTGCTGGCTCGAAGGGCCGAATGGCCTCCTCCTGCACCTATTGTCTAATAAAGGGGAGGCCATTTAAAACTGAGGTGAGACGAAACTTTTTCATCCAGAGAGCTGTGAATTTGTGGAATTCTGCCTCAGAAGGCACTGGAGGCCAGTTCTCTGGATGCTTTCAAGAGAGAGCTAGATAGAGCTTTTAAAGATAGCGGAATCAAGGGATGTGCGGAGAAGGCAGGAACGGGTTACTGATTGTGGAGGATTAGCCATGATCACAATGAATGGCGATGCTGGCCCGAAGGGCCAAATGGCCTCCTCCAGCACCTATTTTTTTAATGAGTCTCTGAGGAACAAATCCTTCAAACCACAATGTTTGTGTCGAACATGATGCCTAGTTGAATTGATCTCATCTGCCTGCACATGATCCCTGTCTATCCATTCCATGCATTTGCATGTGCCTGTCTAAAAGCTTCCTAAACACCACTATCGTATCTGCCTCCACGACCACCCCTGGCAGTGTGTTCCAAGCCCCCACTACTCTCTGCATGAAAAAAAACTTGCCCCGCACATCTTCATGAAACTTTCCCTCTCTCACCTGACAGCTATGTCTTCCATTGTTGGACACTACTACCTGACTATTTCACGTGCCAGCAATTACTGATTAACGTAATCGAAACGTATAAGATTATTAAGAGGTTGGACACGTTAGAGGCAGGAAACATGTTCCCGATGTTGGGGGAGTCCAGAACAAGGGGCCACAGTTTAAGAATAAGGGGTAGGCCATTTAGAACTGAGATGAGGAAAAACTTTTTCAGTCAGAGAGTTGTGAATCTGTGGAATTCTCTGCCTCGGAAGGCAGTGGAGGCCAATTCTCTGGATGCATTCAAGAGAGAGCTAGATAGAGCTCTTAAGGATAGCGGAGTCAGGGGGTATGGGGAGAAGGCAGAAATGGGGTACAGATTGAGAATGATCAGCCATGATCACATTGAATGGTGGTGCTGGCTCGAAGGGCCGAATGGCCTCCTCCTGCACCTATTGTCTATTGACTATTAGCAAAAAGAAAATCAGAAATCTATTGTAAAATGCACAGATTGTAAAATAACAATCTACAGGAAGGCAACGAAGGCCAGCCATGAAGATCAGTGACAGGAAATGGCCTGCTGTGGTTCGTAGATAATGAAAGCAGGATTTCTGAACTTGACAAAGATAACTTGGCTTCTGCCACCAATACCCACAGGCTACAAAATAGGCTCCACTTTCTTCAATAATATGAAAGCAGAGCAATAAAGATGTTTAAACAAAAGAAGTCAGATACTGCTACATTTTATTCTTAAACTAGCAAAGGTAATGAGCCTATTAGGTGGCGCAGTGGTAGAGCTGCCTTACAACGCCAGAGATCCGGCTTCGAACCTGACCATGGGTGCCGACATTGCACGTTCTCCCCGTGACCTGCGTGGGTTTTCTCCGGGTTCCTCCCCCACTCCAAAGGCGTACAGGTTTGCAGGCTAATTGACTTGATAAAATTGTAAATTGTCCCTAGTGTGTGTAGGATAGTGCCAGCGTACGGGTGATTGAAGGGCGGCGCGGACCCGGTGGGCCGAATGGCCTGTTTCCGTGCTGTATCTTGGCTCAAGACTCTTTAGCGAGGAGTGCTGAGGTGAGGAGGCTACACTTGATTCGAAACTTGTGATTTTTTTGTCCACTGAAGAAATGGCGGGCAAGTTGGTGCAGTGTGTTTCCTGCAGGATGTGGGAAGTCAGGGACAGCGCTGGAAACTACACCTGCAGGAATTGTGTCCAGGTGCAGCTCCTGAATGAACGTGTGGGGGAACTGGAGCAGCAGCTGGATGACCTCAGGGCCATCCGCGAAAACGAGGATCCCTAGACACCTCCCACTCCCAATCTGACCTTTCTGTCCTGGGCCTCCTCCATTGTCAGAGTGAGGCCCAGCGCAAATTGGAGGAACAGCACCTCATATTTCGCTTGGGGAGTTTACACCCAGCGGTATCAACATCGACTTCTCTAACTTCAGGTAGTCCCTGCTTTTCCTCTCTGTCCCCTCCCCCAGCAGTCTTCCTATCTCCGTCTACATCCTATCTTTGTCCCACCCCATCCCCTGACATCAGTCTGAAGAAGGGTCTCGACCCGAAAGGTCACCCATTCCTTCTCTCCAGAGATGCTGCCTGACCTGCTGAGTTACTCCAGCACTCTGTGAAACGTCACCTATCCATGTTCTCCAGAGATGCTGCCTGACCCGCTGAGTTACTCTAGCACTCTGTGAAACGTCACCTATCCATGTTCTCCACAGATGCTGCCTGACCCACTGAGTTACTCCAGCACTCTGTGAAACGTCACCTATCCATGTTCTCCACAGATGCTGCCTGACCCGCTGAGTTACTCTAGCACTCTGTGAAACGTCACCTATCCATGTTCTCCACAGATGCTGCCTGACCCGCTGAGTTACTCCAGCACTCTGTGCGCATCTTCGCAGAAAAAAAGTATTTCACTGTAGCTGAGTACACGTGATAATAAAGAAACCATTGAACCATTTTTGAAGCAAAAGAATCTCTTTGGCAATAAAGCACACCTACAACTGCATTAGGCTGGAAATTCCAGGGAACTGGCCAAAAGATGTCTCATGTATAGATGTGAATCAAAGTCACTGCGAATAGAATCTGGAGAGATCCTTGCAAAGTGATGGGGGTGCCGCATCACATTACATCGGTCAATTGAAAAGTATTACTTTTCAATACTTTAGAGGCCATCTGTGGCTTGTTAGTCTTTTGCTAGATTCTGCATGTATTCCCCCCCCCCCCCCAGATTATAAATGACAACATTAACTGACACTTCAACAGCAGATTTAACGTTAAAGGTTTACTCCCATGAGAGAACAGAGAACAGTGCAGCCCAGGAGCAGGCCCTTCATCCCACAATGTCCGTGCCAGCCTCAACTATCTCGGCACCTCGTTCCGTACACCCACCACCTTGTGCGTAAAAAAGCGCCCCGCAGGTTGCTATTAAATCTTTCCCCCTCTCACCTTAAACCTATGTCCTCTGGTCCTCCATTCCCCCACACTGGGCAAAAGACTCTTGTGTGTTTACCCGATCTATTCCTTTCTTGATTTTATACACCTCTATAAGATCATCCCTTATCATAGAAACATAGAAAATAGGTTTAGGAGGAGGCCATTTGGCCCTTCGAGCCAGCACCGCCATTCATTGTGATCATGGCTGATCGTCCACAATCCCCACAGGGACAAATAAAGTGTTTTTGAACTTTGAACTTGAATCGGTAATCCGTGCCTGCGTTCTCCCCATATCCCTTGATTCCACCAGCCCCGAGAGCTCCATCTAACTATCCTCACGCGTTCCAAGGTAAAAAGTCCCAGCCTGCCCAACCTCTCCCTGTAGCTCCGGCCACAGTTTAAGAATAAGGGGTAGGCCATTTAGAACGGAGATGAGGAAAAACTTTTTCAGTCAGAGAGTGGTGAAGGTGTGGAATTCTCTGCCTCAGAAGGCAGTGGAGGCCAATTCTCTGGATGCATTCAAGAGAGAGCTGGATAGAGCTCTTAAGGATAGCGGAGTCAGGGGGTATGGGGAGAAGGCAGGAACGGGGTACTGATTGAGAATGATCAGCCATGATCACATTGAATGGCGGTGCTGGCTCGAAGGGCCGAATGGCCTACTCCTGCACCTATTGTCTATTGTCCTGGCAATATGCTCATAAATATTATCTGCAGCCTGACAATTCTACCTCTGTGGTGACCCTCGGACTTTCCTGGATCGGATGTTGCTGGCGTTACCTCGCACTAAACGTTATTCCCTTATCATGTATCTACACACACTGTGGGCGGCTCGATTGCAATCGTGTATTGTCTTTCCGCTGACTGGATCGCACGCAACAATAACTTTTCACTGCACTTTAGTACACGTGACAATAAACTAAAGTGAACTAACATCTTTCCTATAACAAAATGATGCTATTTTGTCACAGCTGTGTGGTGCTAAACAGCAAGCAAAAGTGTTTTACTTCCATACCTTCGTTGCCAGTGTCCATGCACTGTAACGCACTGTCGGCCCACAGGTCTTCAACTTCACAGAAACCAATTGTAGGGTTATCCCCAAAACTCCACTGCAGAAAGGGAAAAAAAAACAACTCACTGCAATAGAAATCTTTTCACTTTACATGAAATATAGGTTACTGTGGTGGCGTATCAGTAGAGTTGCTGCTTTACAGCACCAGAGATCTGGGTTCGATCCCGACTAGGGGCACTGTCTGTACGGAGTTTGTACGTTCTCCCCGTGACCTGCGTGGGTTTTTTCTCCGAGATCTTCGGTTTCCTCCCACACTCCAAAGACGCGCAGGTTTGTAGGTTGATTGGCTTGGTATAAATATAAAACTTGTCCCTAGTGTGTGCAGGGTAGTGTTAGTGTGCGGGGATCGCTGGTCGGTACGGACTCGATGGGCCGAAAGGGCCTGTTTCCGCGCTGTATCTCTAAACTAAACTAAACATAGGTAGACACAAAATGCTGGAGTAACACAGCAGGTCAGGCAGCATCTCGGGAGAGAAGGGACGGGTGACGTTTCGGGTCGAGACCCTTCTTCAGACTAAACTAAATATAGGTCACAATATCGGTTTGTTATCATGGAAAGAAATGATTGCATAAGCAGCGCAGCACTTTAAACTCAGCTCAGGTACCTTTAGCCATGAGCTCAGTAACGTTGGAATCCAACATGCGGTCAAGTGTTGAGGATATTTTTGGGGCCAAACATGAAATCTGAACATTAAACCTTAAGTCACGAAAAATATGTTTTCTTGCATCGACTTGACTCACTGAGGCTCTGTGCTCGTTGATGTCATTGTTAAAACAGAGAATAGAAATAGAAAACAGGTGCAGGAGGAGGCCATTTGGCCCTTCAATCTAGCACCACCATTCATTGTGATCATGGCTGATCATCCACGATCAGTAACCCGTGCCTGCCTTCTCCCCATATCCCTTGATTCCACCAGCCCCTAGAGCTCTAGCCAACTCTCTTTTAAATTCATCCAGTGAATTGGCCTTCACTGCCTTCTGTGGCAGAGAATTCCACAAATTCACAACTCTCTGGGTGAAAACCTTTTTTTCTCACCTCAGTTTTAAATGGCCTCCCCTTTACTCTAAGACCAGGGCCCCTGGTTCTGGACTCCCCCAACACTGGGAACATTTTTCCTGCATCTAGCTTGTCCAGTCCTTTTATAATTTTATACGTCTCTATAAGATCCCCCTCATCCTTCTAAACTCCAGCGACATCAAGCCCAGTCTTTCCAATCTTTCCTCATATGACAGTCCCGCCATCCCAGGGATTAACCTGGTGAGCCTACGCTGCACTGCCTCAATAGCAAGGACGTCCTTTCTCCTGTTGTTGCCTTCGTTGGCTAGTTGTGCACCAGTTCCACACTCCTCACTACATCTGAAATACATGGACACTGCAACCTCCCACACTGACCCGTGTGATATTTCTACTGGCCCTTTCACAGAGCCAAGATTGTTTTTCCCCACGACCGTTTCAGGCTCCAGTTTGCCCGCCAGGCTATTGTTTTCCGTTTGTAAAAAATAGTAATGGAAGAATCTATATTTATAGGACACGGTTACGCAAAAATAATGTATGACAATTTTGACTGGTCATTAGGGAAAACTTTTAACATACAAAGGGATTTATTTATCACAGAGTCATAGAGTGATACAGTGTGGAAAACAGGCCATTTGGCCCATCTTGCCCACACCGGCCAACATTTCCCATCTACACTAGTCCCACTTGCCTGCGTTTGGTTCATATCCCTCCAAACCTGTCCTATCCATGTACCTAACTGTTTCTCAAACGTTGGGATAGTCCCAGCCTCAACTACCTCCTCTGGCAGCTTGTTCCATTCACCCACCACCCTTTGTGTGAAAAAGTTACCCCTCAGATTCCTATTGAATCTTTTCCTCTTCACCTAAACCTATGTCCTCGATTCACCTACTCAGCGGGTCAGGCAGATGCTGGTACAAATCAAAGGTATTTATTTCACAAAATGCTGGAGTAACTCAGCAGGTCAGGCAGCATCTCAGGAGAGAAGGAATGTGTGACGTTTCGGGTCGAGACCCTTCTTCAGCTTCCTCTGGCAGCTTGTTCCATACACCCACCACCCTTTGTGTGAAAAAGTTACTCCTCGGATTCCTATTAAATCTTTTCCCCTTCACCTTGAACCGATGTCCTCTGGTTCTCGCTTCCCCTACTCTGGGCTTGCACGATATTATTGTACAATTCAATCCATTATGCATCAAAAATGACACATAGGGTAATTTAAAAGACAAGGTAATTTCTCAGAGGTTGATACACACCCATAAATTGTTATATATTAAGGGCTTTGCCTGGGTTTGAATCTAGTTACGGCAGGGCGGCACGGTGGCGCAGCAGTAGAGTTGCCGCCTTACAGCGAATGCAGCGCCGGAGACTCAGGTTCGATCCCGACTACGGGCGCCGTCTGTACGGAGTTTGTACGTTCTCCCCGTGACCTGCGTGGGTTTTCTCCGAGATCTTCGGTTTCCTCCCACACTCCAAAGACGTACAGGTTTGTAGGTTGATTGACTGGGTAAAATGTAAAAATTGTCCCTAGTGGGTGTAGGATAGTGTTAATGTGCGGGGATCGCTGGGCGGCGCGGACTCGGTGGGTCGAAGGGCCTGTTTCTGCGCTGTATCTCTAAATCTAAAATCTAAAAAAATCTAAAATCTAGTCCAGAATGAAAGGATGCAAGTCTTGTCTCTCTGCAATCCTTATTTGAAATAAGTTCTGGAATTTCATTCTCAGCTGGCAGAGTGTACATACCACTTGGAATAAGTATGTCAGCCTGCTTAATTCATTGGGTCCAGATATGCAGAGTTAACAATAATTAGATTTAACAACAGGTATAAATCTTTCAATAAAAATCGCCTCAATTGTAAGGCAAGTTAGAAAGCCAAAAAATACTGCCAATTATCTAGGGAAAAAACTGCAGATGCTGGTTTAAATCAAAGGTAGACACAAAATGCTGGAGTAACTCAGCGTGTCAGGCAGCATATCAGGAGAGAAGGAATGGGTGACGTTTAGTCTGAAGAAGGGTCTCGACCCAAAACGTCACCCATTCCTTCTCTCCCGAGATGCTGCCTGACCTGCTGAGTTACTCCAGCATTTTGTGTTTACTGCCAATTATCTATCTTTCACAAACAGAACACAAGGACTCTGGCAGAATAGCCTATTGGGAACATAGAACAGCAGAGGAACAGACCCTTTGGCCCACCATGTTGTGCCGTACAGGATACATGACCCATATCACTATTCCTTGCATTTGCATGTGCCTATCTAAACACCTCTTAAAAGTCACTATCATAGCTGCCTCCACTACCACCCCTGGCAATGCGTTCTGAGCCTCCACCACTCTATGTGTAATAAAACTTGTCCTGAACATCGCCATTAAACTTCCCCCCATTTGTTTTCACCCTGGGAGAGGGTTCTGACTAACTACTTTATCTATGCCTCAGTCTGAAGAAGGGTCTCGACCCGAAATGTCGCCCATTCCTTCTCTCCTGAGATGCTGCCTGACCCGCTGAGTTACTCCGGCATCTTGTGAATAAATACCTTCGATTTGTACCAGCATCTGCAGTTATTTTCCCACATTATCTGTGCCTCTCATCATTTTATGTACTTCTATCAAATCTCCCCTCAACCACTGATGTTCCAACTTTATCCAACCTCTCCCTGCAGCTGAAACCCTTAATCAAGCAGCATTCTGGTCAATCTCCTCCACACCCTTTCGAAGAAAATGATGAATCGTACACTCTAAGCAACTGCAGACGTGATTGATATTAGGAATATAAAATATGTATCAAAACACAGAAGGGTATTCTTCCATTCTTCCAGAATCAGGGACAGTTTCTTCCCAGCTGTTATCGGGCAACTAAATAATCCTACTGTGGAACTACTCCATTCTATCTATCCCATTGGTGACCTTCGGACTATCTTTGATTGGACTTTACTGGCTTTACCTTGCACTAAACGTTATTCCCTTATCATGTATCTATACATTGTGAATGGCCGATTGCAATCATGTATCAGGTTAATTGGGTGGTGCAGCGGTAAAGACCCAGGTTCCATCCTGACTGCAGGTGCTGTCTGTACAGAGTTTGTACGTTCTCCCTGTGACCTGCGTGGGTTTTCGCTGAGATCTTTGGTTTCCTCCCACACTCCACAGAGGTATAGGTTTGTAGGTTAATTGGCTTGGTATAAATGCAAATTGTCCTTAGTGTGTGTAAGTTAGTGTTTAAATAACTGCAGATGCTGGTACAAATCGAAGGTATTTATTCACAAAATGCTGGAATAACTCAGCGGGTCAGGCAGCATCTCAGGAGAGAAGGAATGGGCGACGTTTCGGGTCGAAACCCTTCTTCAGACTGATGTCAGGGGGGCAGGACAAAGGAAGGATATAATAATAATAATAATAATAATAATAATAATAATAAGCATTTATTTTATATAGCGCCTTACCAGAAGCTCAAAGCGCTTTACAAAAACAATCATAACATAAAAACAAACAGACAAGGTGCAGCTTGCAGCGCAGTGGTATGAACATTGACTTCTCCAACTTTAGATAGTTCCTCTGTCCCTCTCTTCCCCTCCCCCTTCCCAGATCTCCCACTGTCTTCCTGTCTCCACCTATATCCCGCCCCCCTGACATCTGTCTGAAGAAGGGTCTCGACCCGAAACGTCGCCCATTCCTTCTCACCTGAGATGCTGCCTGACCTGCTGAGTTACTCCAGCATTTTGTGATTAAGTTAGTGTTAATGTGCGGGGATCGCTGGTCGGTGCGGATTTAGTGGGCCGAAGGGCCTGTTTCCACGCTGTATCTCTAAACTAAGAATGATCTGTGTTGGGGTGACAGCCAATAGGCATTACTTTTTTTATTTTTGATTACTTTAAACACCTTATTGTGGCGTTTTCTTTTGATTATCTGTCCTAACCCTTCTAATGCTGCTTAACATTACTGTCTGCCTTAGAAATATCATACATTATTAAAATTATAAATAAAAGCTTTTGCTTAGTGCTCAAGGTTATTAAGAAGCAGGTCTAGCCCAGCAATTGTATAGCAAGTGTGTAGGCTTATTTTCTTTGGGGAAATGTCTGGTTCATAATCACTACTCGTCTAGACTGAGGTACAAAGACATAGAGTTCAACAATGCAGAGAGCTGCTGATGATTTAGACCAGTACTGAATAATGCCTCGGATCAAACAACCATTTCACTCTCCAAAGAAGCTAACCATTGCTGAGAGATGTAGAACGCAATGTGCTGGAGCAACTCAGCGGCTCAGGTAGGGGTTGCCAACTACCTCACTCCCAAATAAGGGACAAGGTGACGTCACCGCTCCGCGCCCCGCGTGACCTCACCCAGCCAACCCGAGCCTCCAGACCTACACTGTCTGGGCCAACACTGTCCGAGCCTATAGTGTCCGGGCCTACAGCACCCCCCCGGGCCTACACTGTACGAGCCTATAGTGTCCGAACCTACAGTATCCGGGCCTACAGTGTCCGGGCCTACACTGTCTGAGCCTATAGTGTCCGAACCTACAGTGTCCGGGCCTACAGTGTCCGGGCCTACACTGTACGAGCCTATAGTGTCCGAACCTACAGTGTCCAGGCCTACAGTGTCCGGGCCTACACTGTCCGAGCCTATAGTGTCCGAACCTACAGTGTCCGGGCCTACAGCACCCCTCGGGCCTACACTACGAGTCTATAGTGTCCAAACTTACAGTGTCCGGGCCTACAGCACCCCCCGGGCCTACACTGTACGAGCCTATAGTGTCCGAACCTACAGTGACCGGGCTACAGCACCCCCCCCCCCCCCCCGGGCCTAAAACGGGACAAGGGCGGTCCCTTATGAGACAAACCAATTTAGCCCAAAATACAGGATGTCCCGGCTAATACGGGACAGTTGGCAACCCTAAACTCAGGCAGCATCTCTGGAGGACATGGATAGGCGATGTTGCAGGACTGGTACATTCTTCCGTGTGAAGAAGGAACCTGACAAAAATGTCGCCAATCAATGTCCTCCAAAATTGGAGATTATAATTCCAGTTCTCCAGTGGAAATGGACCTGACCTAATGCCCGGCCCACAGTGTTACTCCAGCACTTTGTGTCCTTCTTTATAAACCGGCATCTGCAGTTCCTCGTGTTTCAGCAGAAAGACAAGCGCTGGTCCAGTAACAGAGGATGGCTCTGTTCCGATAGAAGGGAAGAAACCAGAAATGTTCCATTGGGTTCACCATCAGAATCAGATCAGCGACCTGGACATTCAGGGTAGGATTTTAAAGTTTTGCAGATGACTCAAACCTCAGGAATATAGAAATGGAGGAGAATAATAATCAATTTCAGGAGGAGGTGGACTGGCAAAATGTAGACATGTGGTAGATGGAATTTAACACCCGTGTGAAGAAATGATTGATGAAAGAGAAAATCTGTAACTACAGTGCACAAACCCTTGACAGTAGCAGGTTACACTGAGAAGAATGTTAACAATGCATTCACGACGGCTTCGGTTTATAACTGGGTGTAGAATTCCTTTATTACCTTTAGGTATTGACATTAGTTTGTTATTGTCTCAGGTACCAAGATATAGTTTTTAATTGGTTTAAACTAGGCTGTGGAGTCAAGTCAATGGATATTTTAAAGGCAGAAATTGATAGATTCTTAATTGTCAGGGGTTATGGGGAGAAGGCAGGAGAATGGGGTTGAGGGAGAAAGAGAGATCAGCCATGACTGAATGGCGGAGTAGACTTGATGGGCCAAGTGGCCTAATTCTGCTCCTATCACGGATGACATACGAATGTATGAGCATTAGCTTCACTGCAACCAATTGCAAACGTCCCAGTCTGAAGAAGGGTCTCGACCCGAAACGTCACCCATTCCTTCTCTCCTGAGATGCAGCCTGACCTGCTGAGTTACTCCAGCATTTTGTGAATAAATACCTTCGATTTGTACCAGCATCTGCAGTTATTTTCTTACACATTAAGATTGTAGATGTCACTTCCAAGATGTTCACTTCAGATAGTCCCTGCTTTCCCTCTCTCTCCATCCCCTCCCCCTTTCCCAGTTCTCCCACTTGTCTTCCTGTCTCCGACTACATCCTATCTCTGTCCTGCCCCCTCCCCTGGCATCAGTCTGAAGAAGGGTCTCGACCCGAAACGTCGCCCATTCCTTCTCTCCAGAGATGCTGCCTGACCCGCTGAGTTACTCCAGCATTTTGTGTCTGCCTTCGATGTTTACCACCATTGTCAGGTTTCCCTATGAGAAAGGAAGTAATTCAGCTTCAGCATGTTATTATTTGATCTATTACAAATTCTCACCAGCATTTTCACTCAGTTTAATCCCAGCAATCTGTTCTCCAACACGCCAATGCACACAGCAGTCACATTATATTTCATGAACTCTACAAATACAAAATAGACTACAGTGTGGAAAGGAACTGCAGATGCTTGACAAAAACAAAGTGCTGGGTAACTCAGCGGGTCAGGCAGCATCTCTAGAAAGGATGGGTGATATTTTGGGTCGGGAAGAAGGGTTTCGACCCGAAACGTCACCCATTCTTTTTCTCCAGAGATGCTGCCTGACCTGCTGAGTTACTGCAGCACAGATAAGACACAAAATGATGGAGTAACTCAGTGGGACAGCCAGCATCTCTGGATAGAAGGAATGGGTGACGTTTCAGGTCGAGACCCTTCTTCAGACTGAGAGTCACGGGAGAGGGAGGCACAGAGATAAGGGAGCATAAGGTGTGAAAGGGAGACATCAAAGAGGATGCGGTTCAAAGAAAATGTAGAATACAGGTGCTCCTCAGCTTCTGACGGGGTTCCGTTCCGAGAAACCCATCGGAAACCGAAAGTATTGTAAGTGGAATTGCATTGTAATACACGCGATCACGTGGCCGGAAGCGAGCGCCGGCTCAATAGACAATAGGTGCAGGAGGAGGCCATTCAGCCCTTCGAGCCAGCACCGCCATTCAATGTGATCATGGCTGATTGTCCACAATCAGTACCCCGTTCCTGCCTTCTCCCCATACCCCCTGACTCCACTATCCTTAAGAGCTCTATCCAGCTCTCTCTTAAATGCATTCAGAGAATTGGCCTCCACTGCCTTCTGAGGCAGAGAATTCCACAGATTCACAACTCTCTGACTGAAAAAGTTTTTCCTCATCTCTGTTCTAAATGGCCTACCCCTTATTCGTAAACTGTGTCCCCTTGTTCTGGACTCCCCCAACATTGGGAACATGTTTCCTGCCTCACGTGGCCGGAAGCGAGCGCCGATGCTAAAACACACAAAAAGTGAGTGCAGTATTGCTCTATTTACAGGCCAGGTTGGTTCTCACATGTGCAGCACCACCACTTTGACCTTGCACTGAAGAGTTTCCAGGATAGAGTTCAACACTTCACGCTGCCTTGGCAAGGTTAGCCGCATAATCAAGAACCAGTCTCACTCTGGACACTCCCTCTTCTCCCCCCTCCCATCAGACAAGAGGCATGGCCGTGTGTAAACGCACACCTCCAGATTCAGGGACGGTTTCTTCCCATCAGGTAACTGAACTATCCTACAAATAACTAGAGTATTCCTGAGCTACCATCTACCTCATTGGAGACTAGGGTTGCCAATTGTCCCGTATTAGCCGGGACATCCTGTATTTTGGGCTAAATTGGTACTGGACCGCCCTTATCCCGTAAGAGGACCGGGGGACATTGTAGGCCCGGACAGTGTAGACCCGGACACTGTAAGCCCGGACAGTGTAGGCAAGGACAGTGTAGGCCCGGACAGTGTAGGCCCGGACAGTGTAGTCCCGGACAGTGTAGGCCCGGACAGTGTAGGCCCGGACGCTGCCTAACAGAGGTTGCATAGCAACCCGCCTCCCAGCCCGGGCAGCCGCCATTGGTGGCGTGGGAGCACGTGGCCGCTGGCTGGGCGAGGTCACGGGGGGCGCGGGGCGGTGACGTCACCATGTCCTTTATTTGGGAGTGAGATAGTTGGCACCCCTAGTGGAGACCCTCGGACAATCTGTAAAGGGACTTTATCTTGCACTAAACATTACTCAATAATGTAGAGGGCACAGATTAAAGGTGATTAATAAAAAGAGCAGTCAGCGATGTAAAGTGCTGCGAACACAGTTTTGTTTTGTTTTGTTTTCGAATGCACTGGCTGACAGCCATTGAAAGCAGATTCTGCAGAACTTATTAAACGGGTATGGAATAAATCCTTGAAAGGATAAAGAATCACTGGGCCAGGAAGAATGTGCCAAGGAGTGGGACTAATTGGACAGTTTTAACAAGCAGCTGATACAGATACAAAGGGCCGCATAGTTGCCTTTGTGCTGCATCAGACAAGAACCACTCCTTAGTCAGTCCTGGCAAAACAAAATACCAATCATAGAAACACAGAAAATAGGTGCAGGAGTAGGCCATTCGGCCCTTCGAGCCAGCACCACCATCTAATATGATCGTGGCTGATCATCCAAAATCAGTGCCCCGTTCCTGCTTTGTCCCCATATCCCTTGATCCCGTTAGCCCTAAGAGCTAAATCTAGCTCTCTCTTGAAAACATCCACTGCCTTCTGTGGCAGAGAATTCCACAGATTCATAACTCTCTGGGTGAAAACGTTTTTCCTCATCTCAGTCCTAAATGGCCTCCCCTTTATTCTTAAACTGTGACCCCTGGTTCTGGACTCTCCCAACATCGGGAACATTTTTCCTCCATCTAGCGTGTCCAATCCCTTAATAATTTTATATGTTTCTATAAGATCCCCTCTCATCCTTCTAAATTTCCAGCGAATACAAGCCCAGTCGACCCATTCTTTTATCATATGTCAGTCCCGCCATCCTGGGAATTAACCTGGTGAACCTACGCTGCACTCCCTCAATAGCAATAATGTCTTTCCGCAAATTAGGAGACCAAATTTGAAAATCAAATTGAAAAAATGGTAGGCCATTTAGAACAGAGATGAGGAAAAACTTTTTTAGTCAGAGAGTTGTGATACTCTGGAATTCTCTGCCTCAGAGGGCAGTGGAGGCCAATTCTCTGAATACATTCAAGAGAGAGCTAGATAGAGCTCTTAAGGATAGCGGAGTCAGGGGGTATGGGGAGAAGGCAGGAACGGGGTACTGATTGAGAATGATCAGCCATGATCACATTGAATGGCGGTGTTGGCTCGAAGGGCCGAATGGCCTTCTCCTGCACCTATTTTCTATTGTCTATTGTCTAAAACCAAAATCAAATTAATCGATGCTTTCCAATCATGATATGAGGCCTCAGAAAACTGGACCACAGATGAAAATAAGAATAGCGTTGTGTGAGTTGACATGGAGACGCGGCATGAGTTTGAGTAGAGTTTATTGTCACGTGTACTGAGGTACAGTGAAAAGCTTTTGTTATGTGCTAATATGTCAGTGGAAAGACAACACATGATTACAATCAAGTCATCCACAGTGTACAGGTACATTTAGTTTACAGATACAGCGTGGAAACAGGCCCTTTTGGCCCACCAGGTCCACGCCGACCAGCAATCCCCCCCCCGCACATTAACTCTATCCTATACCCACCAGCCCCAATTATTTTTACATTTACCAAGCTAATTAACCTACAAACCTGTACGTCTTTAGAGTGTGGGAGGAAACGGAAGCTCTCTGAGAAAACCCACGCAGGTCACGGGGAGAACGTACAAACTCCGTACAGACAGCACCCGTAGTTGGCATTGAACGGGATGAATTTATTATGGGGAACAAGGAAATGGCACACGAGTTGATACTGTGGATCTGTCTTCACTAAGGAAGATACAAACAATCTCCCAGATGTTCTAGTGGACAGAGGTCCTAGGGTAACGGTGGAACTGAAGGAAATTCACATTAGGCAGGAAATGGTGTTGGGTAGACTGATGGGACTGAAGGCTGATAAATCCTCAGGGCCTGATGGTTTGCATCTCAGAGTACTTAAGCAAGTGGCTCTAGAAATCGTGGACGCATTGGTGATCATTTTCCAATGTTCTATAGATCCAGGATCAGTTCCTGTGGATTGGAGGGTAGCTAATGGCAGGCAGTAACTAGTGGGGTACCGCAAGGCTCGGTGCCGGGACCGCAGCTATTTACAATATACATTAATGACATGGATGAAGGGATTAAAAGTACCATTAGCAAATTTGCAGATGATACAAAGCTGGGTGGTAGTGTGAACTGTGAGGAAGATGCTATGAGGTTGCAGGGTGACTTGGACAGGTTGTGTGAGTGGGCGGATGCATGGCAGATGCAGTTTAATATGGATAAATGTGAAGTTATCCACTTTGGTGGTAAGAATAGGAAGGCAGAGTATTATCTGAATGGTGTCAAGTTAGGAACAGGGGACGTACAACGAGATCTGGGTGTCCTAGTGCATCAGTCACTGAAAGGAAGCATGCAGGTACAGCAGGCAGTGAAGAAAGCCAATGGAATGTTGGCCTTCATAACAAGAGGAGTTGAGTATAGGAGCAAAGAGGTCCTTCTGCAGTTGTACAGGGCCCTAGTGAGACCGCACCTGGAGTACTGTGTGCAGTTTTGGTCTCCAAATTTGAGGAAGGATATTCTTGCTATTGAGGGCTTGCAGCGTAGGTTTACTAGGTTAATTCCCGGAATGGCGGGACTATCATATGTTGAAAGACTGGAGCGACTAGGCTTGTATACACTGGAATTTAGAAGGATGAGAGGAGATCTTATCGAAACGTAGAAGATTATTAAAGGGTTGGACACGTTAGAGGCAGGAAATATGTTCCCAATGTTGGGGGAGTCCAGAACAAGGGGCTACAGTTTAAGAATAAGGGGTAGGCCATTTAGAACTGAGATGAGGAAACACCTTTTCAGTCAGAGAGTTGTGAATCTGTGGAATTCTCTGCCTCAGAAGGCAGTGGATGCCAATTCTCTGGATGCTTTCAAGAGAGAGCTAGAAAGAGCTCTTAATGATAGCGGAGTCAGGGGGTATGGGGAGAAGGCAAGAACGGGGCACTGATTGAGAATGATCAGCCATGATCACATTGAATGGTGGTGTTGGCTCGAAAGGCCGAATGGCCTACTCCTGCACCTATTGTCTATTGTGTATTGTCTATTGAACCCGTGTCTCCGGCGCTACATTTGCTGTAAGGCAACAACTCTACCGCTGCTCCCATTATAAAGAGAATAACGTGAATAACGTTTAGTGCAAAATATAGGCAGTAAAGTCCAATCAAAGATAGTCCGAGAGTCTCCAAAGAGGTAGGATAGTAGTTCAGGACCGCTCTCTGGTTATTGATAGGATGGTTCAGTTGCCTGATAACAGCCGGGAAGAAACTGTCCCTGGATCTGGAGATGTGCATTTTCACACTTCTATACCTTTCACCTGAGTGGAGAGGTGAGAAGTGAGAGTGCATTTCCTATCATTCAGATCCAGATCATTTAAACGAAGTATTATTTTAATTATTCCAGTGCATTGGCAGAGCGCTAATAGATCTACTGTGCCTTTTTCCATGGGAAGGAGTCCTCACCCCCCAGTGATGACCCCTTCTCCCGTCTCTAGCGGACCCCATCCTCTTGGACCCCCCCGGTTGGCCAACTACCCTCACTAGAACTTTTCATCTCCAACTGCCGGCGTGACATCAACCGCCTCAAATTCTCCACTCCCCTGACTAACTCTAACCTCTCCCCTCCTGAACGTGCAGCCCTCCACTCACTCCGCAACAACCCGGACTTAGTCATCAAACCCGCTGACAAGGGAGGTGCTGTGGTAGTCAGGCGTGCTGACCTCTACCGGACCGAGGCCAGACGACAACTCTCAGACACCTCCTCCTACTTATCCTTGGACCATGACCCCACCGACGAACACCAAACCTTTATCATCAGCACCATCACGGACCTCACCATTTCCGGCGATCTACCCTCCAATGCCTCCAAACTCATAGTTCCCCAGCCCCGCACGGCCCGATTCTACCTCCTACCTAAAATGCTCCACGACAATAGATCTACTGAGTTTATTTCAAATAACACAAGTTACCTATGTTTGTGTCTATTCTTTGTCATATAGTATATTTCACATAGGTTCACTTGACAGGGAAAATAGAAATATACCCCTCAGAACAATGGACTAAATGGTCTCCTGTGAACTCTAATATTATGTTTAATTATTATATAGATTTATTCCCAGGTATTTAAATGACAATAATATCAGACAAAATGTACAATATTAATAAAGGCCATTTTATACATTTTGGTTTCACCAAGTAATTACAGCTGTGTTGCAAAGGTGATGGAAAGACTGGAGGAAAGACTAGGTGCTGAGAGCTCTCTAAAACTGCATTAAGGAGGCAATTAAACACACCTGAGCAATTACAAACACCTGTGAGGCCATGTGTCCCAAACATTATGGTGCCCTGAAATGGGGGGGACTATGAATAAACACACAGCTGTCATTTCTACATGGTGAAACCAAAATGTATAAAGATTTTAGATTTTAGATTTAGAGATACAGCGCAGAAACAGGCCCTTCGGCCCACCGGGTCCGCGCCGCCCAGCGATCCCCGCACACTAACACTATCCTACACACACTAGGGACAATTTTTACATTTGCCCAGCCAATTAACCTACAAACCTGCACGTCTTTGGAGTGTGGGAGGAAACCGAAGATCTCGGAGAAAACCCACGCACGCAGGTCACGGGGAGAACATACAAACTCCGTACAGACGGCGCCCGTAGTCGGGATCGAACCTGAGTCTCCGGCGCTGTAAGGCGGCAACTCTACTGCTGCGCCACCGTGCTGCCCATAAAAATACCCTTTAATAAAATCTGACAACGTGCACTTTAACCACGTGATTCTTTTCTATTACAAATCTCAAATTGTGGAGTACAGACGCAAATAGATAAACGATGGGTCTTTGTCCCAAACATTATGGAGGGCACTGTACATTGTATGCACCTACACCCTCACCTGTATCTGATGCTTCGCTGTCATCTCCCCTGGTTCACAATGACCAATTCTACCATTTTGCAACCTTCGTCCCCTTTGATCTCTAATTTTCACACCTTACCCTTCCATATCTCTGTGTCTCCCCTGACTCTCAGTTTGAAGGAGGGTCTCGAAACGAAACGCCACCCATTCCTTCTACCCAGAGATGCCGCCTGTTCCGCTGAGTTACTCCAGCACTTTGTGTCTGTCTTCAGTGTAAACCAGCATCTGCAGTTCTTTCCCATGCATTTCATCTTCACCTATCACCTGCCAGGCTTTGCCCCAGCCCCATCTCTTTTCTAATTTATCCCCCTCTTACTCCATGTCTGCAGAACCCAAAACAACGCCTATCCGTGTCCTCCGGAGATATTGCCTGATCTGCTGAGGTACTCCAGCACTTTGTGGAGGTGAATCTGAGGAATTCATTGCCACAGAGGGCTGTGGAGGCAGTCAATTGACACTTTTAAAGCAGAGATAGATAGATTTTTGATCAGTACGGGTGTCAGGGGTTATGGGGAGAAGGCAGGAGAATGGGGCTAGGAGGAAGAGATAATTCAGCCATGGTTGAATGGCGGAGTTGACTTGATGGGCCGAATGGCCTAATACTGCCCCTATCACTTATTAGTGCAAGATTACAGCATCTGCATTGTGTTGAAACAAAGAACTGCAGATGCTGGTTAATACACAAAAGGACACAAAGTGCTGGAGTAACATCTGTAGTTCCCTGTGCCTACAATCTTTCAACATACAAAGGACATTATTACCTGAAGTAAAGTTTTCCGAATAACCACAGTATGACAGTCTGAAGAAGGGTCTCAACCCGAAACGTCACCCATTCCTTCTCTCCTGAGATGCTGCCTGACCTGCTGAGTTACTCCAGCATTTTGTGAATAAATACCTTCGATTTGTACCAGCATCTGCAGTTATTTTCTTACACAGTATGACAAATCATTATCTTGATAAGGCAGTCTGTTTAGTTTACTGTCACGTGTACCGAGGTACAGTGAAAAGCTTTAGTTGCGTGCTAACCAGTCAGCGGAAAGACAATACATGATTACAATCGAGCCATTTACAGTGCGTAGGGATAAGTTTAGTGCAATGTTAAGCCAGCAAAGTCCGAGGGTTATTAACGAGGTAGGTAGTAGTTCAACACTGCTCTCTGCTTGTGATAGGATGATTCAGTTGGCTGATAACGGATGGGAAAAAAACTGTCCCTGAATTTGGAGGTGTGTGTTTTCACAATTATATACCTTTTCCCCCTCGATGGGAAAGGGGGGAAGAGGGAGTGACCTGGATGTGACTCGTCCTTGGTTATGCTGCTGGCCTTGCCGAGGCAACGTGAGGTATAAATGGAGTCAATGGTGGTCACGGTGGCGCAGCGGTAGAGTTGCTGCCTTATAGCGAATGCAGCGCCGGAGACCCGGGTTCCATCCCGACAACGTGTGCTGTCTGTACAGAGTTTGTACGTTCTCCCTTTGAGCTGCGTGGGTTTTTTCCGAGATCTTAGGTTTCCTCCCACACTCCAAAGACGTGCAGGTCTGTAGGTTAATTGGCTTGGTAAAATGTAAAAATTGTCCCTTGTGGGTGTAGGATAGTGTTGATGTGCGGGGATCGCTGGTCGGCGCGGACCTGGTGGGCTGAAGGGCCTGTTTCCGCGCTGTATCTCTAAACTAAACTAAACTAATGGAATGGAAGGTTGGTTTGTGTGATGGTCAGGGCTGTGTCACAAGAGAAGAGGACCTTTAAACATCCATTGAGCTATCTTATACGAGCAATATATAGAACCAATATGTCAATATTGACTGAAGATGATAACACCATTTTATTACCTTGCACAACAGCCAAAGTGAAAGTGGTAAGAATTGAGGAATGGAAACGCCAAGACATCAAATGCGTCACCTGAAAGCAAAGACAAAGACATTTTATCAAAACAGTGCATTGAAATCCAATCTTTAACAATGCACTTTCAGCAAGAGACGCAAAATTGAATTAAGCTAATAGACACATCATGAACTTATTTGTCCTAAGATAGACACAAAGTGCTGGAGTAACTCAGCGGGTCTGCAGCATCGCTGGTGAAAAGGATAGGTGATGTTTTGGATCGGAGTCATTCTCCGATTCCTATTAAATAATTTCCCCTTCACCTTAAACCTATCTGGTCCTCGATTCCCCTACTCTGGGCAAGAGACTCTGCATTTATCTGATCTATTCCAATCATGATTTTTTGTACACCTCTATAAGATCACCCCTCATCCTCCTGTGCTCAAAGGAATAGAGACCCAGCCAACTCGCGCTAGCTCAGACCCTCTAGTCCTGGCAACATCCTCGTGAATCTTCTCTATATCCTTTCCAGCTTCACAATATCTTTCCTATAACATGGTGCCCAGAACTGAACGCAATACTCTAAATGCGGTCTCACCAACGTCTTATACAACTGCAACATGACCTCCTAACTTCTATACTCAATACTCTTACTGATGAAGGTCAATGTGCCAAATGCCTTTTTTACAACCCGATCGACCTGCGACTCGACCTTCAAGGAACCATGTACCTGCACTCCTAGATCCCTCTGCTTTACAGCACTCCCCAGAGCCCTACCATTCACTGTGTAGGTCCTGCCCTTGTTAGACTTCCCAAAATGCAACACCTCACACTTCTCTGTATTAAATTCCATCAACCATTCCTCCGCCCATCTGGCCAATCGATCCAGATCCTGCTGCAATCTTTCACAACCATCTTCACTATCTGCAAAACCACTCACTTTTGTACCATCTGCAAACTTGCTAATCACACTCTGCTTCCTTCCTTCAGACTGATAGAGGAGGGCGGGGAGGGGAGGGGAGGGGAGGGGAGGGGGGGTGAGAGAGCGGGGGGTGGGAGAGCGGGCTGTAGGCGAGAAAATGCCAAAACAAACCAGAGCCGGCTGGAGAATGAAGATGGAAAGATAGATCAGCCACGTTGGAATGGCAGAGTAGATCATGGTTGATCATGGCTGATCATTCTCAATCAGTACCCCGTTCCTGCCTTCTCCCCATACCCCCTGACTCCGCTATCCTTATGAGCTCTGTCTAGCTCTCTCTTGAATGCATTCAGAGAACTGGCCTCCCCACTGCCTTCGGAGGCAGAGAATTCCACAGATTTACAACTCTCTGACTGAAAAATTGTGAATTTGTGGAATTCTCTGCCACAGAAGGCAGTGGAGGTCAATTCACTGGATGAATTTAAAAGAGAGTTAGATAGAGCTCTAGGGGCTAGTGGAATCAAGGGATATGGGGAGAAGGCAGGCACGGGTTACTGATTATGGACGATCAGCCATGATCACAATGAATGGCGGTGCTGGCTCGAAGGGCCAGATGGCCTCCTCCTGCACCTATTGTCTATGTTTCGCGGTAAAGCACAGCACAGGGAGGGAGCCCGGTTGCTTCAGGTGCAGACCTCAAGGTGGTATGGCCAAAGACCCAGGTCAAGACATCATGCCAGAGGAAATGTGTAAACCTGATAAGGCAAGAAATATCCCCAAACTCAAGCGAAGTAAACTGACAAAAATCTGATGTGCCATAATTGTGTGTGATACATTTGAATACTTTTCCTTTGAGTGCGCAATCAGAGTTGACAAAAGGGCTTCCCCAGGCCACATGTGTAAGAAGGAACTGCAGATGATGGTTTAAACATATAAGATTATTAAGGGGTTGGACACGTTAGCGGCAGGAAATATGTTCCCAATGTTGGGGGAGTCCAGAACAAGGGGCCACAGTTTAAGAATAAGGGGTAGGCCATTTAGAACGGAGATGAGGAAAAACTTTTTCAGTCAGAGAGTTGTAAATCTGTGGAATTCTCTGCCTCAGAAGGCAGTGGAGGCCAATTCTCTGAATGCATTCAAGAGAGAGCTAGATAGAGCTCTCAAGGATAGCGGAGTCAGGGGGTATGGGGAGAAGGCAGGAACGGAGTACTGATTGAGAATGATCAGCCAAGATCACAATGAATGGTGGTGCTGGCTCGAAGGGTCGAATGGCCTCCTCCTGCATCCATTGTCTCGACCCGAAACGTTAACCATTCCTTCTCTCCAGAGATGCTGCCTGCCCCGCTGAGTTACTCCAGCTTTTTGTGTCTATCCCCTGGCTACATGTTGTGCAACTCTTCTATCCTCTCTCACACCTTTAGTCTTCATCTCTGCCCTTTGCCCAACCATCTGTCTATCCAACACCCCCCTCACTTTATCCACCTGTCACTTGCCAGACTTTATCCTGCACCGCCTCTTTTTCAGTTTTCCTCCCTCCTTTACCCCCCCAGCCCCGCACCACAATCAGTCTGAAGAAGTCCCGACCCAAAATGGCACCTATCCCTGTTCTCCAAATATGCTGCCTGACCCGCTGAGTTACTCCAGCACTCTGTGAAACGTCACCTATCCATGTTCTCCAGAGACGCTGCCTGACCCGCTGAGTAGGTGAATCGAGGACATAGGTTTAAGGTGAAGGGGAAAAGATTTAATAGGAATCTGAGGGGTAACTTTTTCACTCAAAGGGTGGTGGGTGAATGGAACAAGCTGCCAGAGGAGGTAGTTGAGGCAGGGACTATCCCAACGTTTAAGAAGCAGTTAGACAGGTACATGGATAGGACAAGTTTGACGGGATATAGACCAAACGTGGGCAGGTGGGACTAGTGTAGATGGGACATGTTGGTTGGTGTGGGCAAGTTGGGCCGAAGGGCCTGTTTCCACACTGTATCACTCTCTGACTCTATTCACATCTATGATTATGACCATGGCTTCCTGTAAGGCCATTGTTGAGGCCTGACCCAAAACAGACAATAATTATTGGAGTCACCATAACTGTTTATTTTGATCTGCTGGTGGGATTTCCCTTTGCAATCCAATGAAAGCCTTCGACAAGGTCCCACATAGGAGATTAGTGGGCAAAATTAGGGCATATGGTATTGGGGGTAGGGTACTGACATGGATAGAAAATTGGTTGACAGACAGAAAGCAAAGAGTGGGGATAAATGGGTCCCTTTCGGAATGGCAGGCAGTGACCAGTGGGGTACCGCAAGGTTCGGTGCTGGGACCCCAGCTATTTACGATATACATTAATGACTTAGACGAAGGGATTAAAAGTACCATTAGCAAATTTGCAGATGATACTAAGCTGGGGGGTAGTGTGAATTGTGAGGAAGATGCAATAAGGCTGCAGGGTGACTTGGACAGGTTGTGTGAGTGGGCAGATACATGGCAGATGCAGTTTAATGTAGATAAGTGTGAGGTTATTCACTTTGGAAGTAAGAATAGAAAGGCAGATTATTATCTGAATGGTGTCAAGTTAGGAGGAGGGGGAGTTCAACGAGATCTGGGTGTCCTAGTGCATCAGTCAATGAAAGGAAGCATGCAGGCAGTGAAGAAAGCCAATGGAATGTTGGCCTTCGTAACAAGAGGAGTTGAGTATAGGAGCAAAGAGGTCCTTCTACAGTTGTACCGGGCCCTGGTGAGACCGCACCTGGAGTACTGTGTGCAGTTTTGGTCTCCAAATTTGAGGAAGGATATTCTTGCTATGGAGGGCGTGCAGCGTAGGTTCACTAGGTTAATTCCCGGAATGGCGGGACTGTCGTATGTTGAAAGGCTGGAGCGATTGGACTTGTATACACTGGAATTTAGAAGGATGAGGGGGGATCTTATTGAAACATATAAGATAATTAGGGGATTGGACACATTAGAGGCAGGAAACATGTTCCCAATGTTGGGGGAGTCCAGAACAAGGGGCCACAGTTTAAGAATAAGGGGTAGGCCATTTAGAACGGAGATGAGGAAGAACTTTTTCAGTCAGAGAGTGGTGAAGGTGTGGAATTCTCTGCCTCAGAAGGCAGTGGAGGCCAGTTCGTTGGATGCTTTCAAGAGAGAGCTGGATAGAGCTCTTAAGGATAGCGGAGTGAGGGGGTATGGGGAGAAGGCAGGAACGGGGTACTGATTGAGAGTGATCAGCCATGATCGCATTGAATGGCGGTGCTGGCTCGAAGGGCTGAATGGCCTACTCCTGCACCTATTGTCTATTGTTTATTGAAGACGTTTTGATCTTGCTTAAATCTGAATATCCTGGATAGGTGATGTTTCGGGTCAGGAATATCCTTCTTCGTCCGATGGCGCGGTCCATTCCAGTCGCCGTCGTGGTAGCTCTGCGGGAACTGTGCGTTTTAAACTGGTATGTTTACTTTAAAATTATCCCTAAGTGCTCTAGCGTGTGCTAGCACTTAGCATTGACCAATGTACGACCGGGAAACGCTCGTAAAATTAAACTCGAGCGTTACCGGAGCACTATTAAACAGAAATCTACTCACCGATATACCGATAGAGATCATCAAAGGAGCGCACCGCGGCAGCAGCAGTGGGAGCGCTGGTCAGTGGGAAAGTCGGAAAAAACACCGAGGGAAGCGAGGGGGGATTCGGAACAGGCTGAGAACCCAAGCCTTACGTCCACCTCTGCCCAGCATACTTCTGGCCAACGTCCAGTCCCTGGAGAACAAGCTGGATGACCTGAGGGCAAGGATCAGATTCCAGAGGGACAGCGAATGCAGCGCCGGAGACACAGGTTCGATCCTGACTACGGGTGCTGCACTGTAAGGAGTTTGTACGTTCTCCCCGTGACCTGCGTGGGTTTTCTCCGAGATCTTCGGTTTCCTCCCACACTCCAAAGACGTACAGGTATGTAGGTTAATTGGCTGGGTAAATGTAAAAATTGTCCCTAGTGGGTGTAGGATAGTGTTAATGTACGGGGATCACTGGGCGGCACGGACTTGGAGGGCCGAAAAGGCCTGTTTCCGGCTGTAGATATATGATATGATATGATAAAGAACTGTAACATCCTTTGTCTGACTGAAACATGGCTGACCCCGCTGGTGCCTGACCAGGTGATCTGCCCATCCGAGTCCTTCACTGTTTTCCGGGCGGACAGAACGGAAGAATCCGGGAAATCCAAGGGCGGAGGAGTCTGCTTCTTGACCAATAATAACTGGTGTAATCCTGGGAATATTAAGACACTTTCTCGTTCCTGCTCGCCGGACCTGGAACATCTAACTATCTCATGCCGACCATTCTACCTACCCCGGGAGTTCAGCTCGGTGATCATCACAGCCGTCTATATCCCACCGCATGCGGACACCGACGTGGCACTGTCCACCCTACACGATGTGTTGTGTCAACACCAAAACAAGAACCCTGATGCGGCAGTGCTGGTGGCTGGAGACTTCAATAGGGGAAATCTCAAAAAGGTCATGCCCAACTTCTACCAACACATCACGTGTGTCACCAGGGGGGAAAGAACTTTGGACCACTGCTACACGCCGTTCAGGAAAGGCTACAAGGCCGTTTCTCTCCCTCCTTTTGGGAAATCTGACCACGCTGCCATTTTCCTGCTGCCGGAGTACAAACAATGGATAGTACGGGAAGCGACAGTGACGAGGGACGTAAAGCGGTGGGCTGACCATTCAGAGGCCATGCTGCAGGATGCACTGAGCGAAGTCGACTGGAACATGTTCCAAGAAAGTTCCAGAGACGTAAATGAGTTTGCGGAAGCGGTTACGGACTTCATTGCCACAATAGCCGATACCATCATCCCCACGGTAAGGGTCAGTATCTTCCCTAACCAAAAACCCTGGGTGGACAGGTTTATTCGCGTGGCCTTGAATGCTCGCACCGCTGCTTACAACTCCGGCCTGGCATCCGGCAACATGGACGACTACAAGGGAGAGTCCTACCGACTGCGAAGGGCAGTGAAGGATGCAAAAAAGAGGTACCGGGACAAGATGGAGTCACAGATGGAGCAGCAGGACAACAGGCGCCTTTGGCAGGGGCTACGGACTATAACTAGCTACAGGTCCAGCACCCCCTCAACCGGAAGTGCCGGCTCCTCCTTAGCTGATGACCTGAACTCTTTTTACGCACGGTTTGAGACGGGTAACACCACCAACTCGCCGTCTAAAAACAGCACCGAAGGGGCGCTGGCTAGCGAGGCTGGAGGGGGATCCACCGCCGGGGATGTGCACACATTCTCGGTGTCCGAGCATGAGGTGAGGTGGGCTCTGACGCGTGTGAACACGAAGAAAGCTGGAGGCCCAGATGGTATATCTGGGCGAGTACCAAAGTCTTGTGCTACTCAGCTTGCTCCAGTGCTCACCACAATATTCAACCTCTCCTTGGCAAAGTCCGTGGTCCCTGCATGCTTCAAAAGATCCATCATTGTACCGGTGCCAAAGAATGCCTCTCCAGCGTGTTTAAATGACAACCGACCGGTGGCCCTCACCTCGGTTGTCATGAAATGCTTTGAGAGGCTAGTCAAGAAGCACATCTGCGCCCTCCTTCCTCGCAACATGGACCCACTACAGTTCGCATACCGTCCGAACAGGTCCACGGATGATGCGGTCTCCCAGGTTCTACACACCGCTCTCTCTCATCTGGACAGCCAGGGGGGCTATGTGAGGATGCTGTTCATTGACTTTAGTTCAGCATTCAACACAATAGTCCCCAGCAGACTGGTTGAGAAGCTGCTGGAACTGGGGCTTAGCACCCCTCTGTGTGCCTGGGTCCTGGACTTTCTCACTGCCAGGCCCCAAGTGGTCAGGATGGGGGAACACACATCTAGCTCCCTCACCCTGAACATAGGATCCCCCCAGGGCTGCGTCCTTAGCCCCCTACTGTACTCCCTGTACACACATGACTGTAGGGCCAGGTTCAGCTCAAATCCCATCATCAAGTTTGCTGATGACACTGTGGTGGTGGGTCGGATCTCCAACAACGATGAGAAGGCCTACCGGGAGGAGGTGGCTGATCTGGCAATCTGGTGTCAGGACAATAGCCTCCTCTTGAATGTCACTAAAACAAAGGAGCTGATTGTGGACTTCAGAAGGGCTAAACATCCAAGGACGTACACGCCACTGGAGATAAATGGGTCTATTGTGGATAGGGTGAGCAGTTTCAAATACTTGGGAGTCCGCATCGCAGAGGATCTGACGTGGGCAACGCACATTGCCGCACTGGTGGGTAAGGCTAAGCAGCGCCTTTACCACCTTAGACAACTGAGGAAATTCAGAGTGTCGCTGAGGATCCTTCATTGCTTCTACTCTGGGGCTGTAGAGAGCATCCTGTCCGGCAACATTACAGTCTGGTTTGGGAACAGCTCTGCCCAGGACAGGATGGCCCTGCAGAGAGTCGTGCGTTCGGCAGAACGCACCATGGGAACTACACTCGTCCCCCTGCAGGACCTATACATCAGGAGGTGCAGATCCAGAGCAAGCAAGATCATGAGGGACCCCTGCCACCCCAGTAACGGACTGTTCCAGATGCTACGATCAGGCAAACGCCTCCGCTGTCACGCTGTGAAAACGGAGAGGATGAGACGGAGCTTCTTCCCACAGGCCATCAGGACTGTTAACTTTGATAACCCCAGAGACTAAATTTTTGTCGACACTTTTTGTGCTATGTTTAGTAACTTATTAACTTTATTTATATGCTGTAACTGTAATTCTTTTTGTGCACAACCCGCAGGCATTGCCACTTTCATTTCACTGCACATCGAGTATGTGTATGTGACAAATAAATTTGACTTGACTTGACTTGACTTGAATCCAACTTTTCCTTCAGTTAAAACTTTAAGCTCCAGTCTCATCTTCCCAACTCTGATATGCACCTTCACCAATGCTCTTCTACACTTGGTGAGATGAAGCTACGTAATCAATTTTCTTTAGTGTAGCTGGGACATGTTGGCCGGTATGGGGAAGTTGGGCTGAAGGGCCTGTTTCCACACTGTATCACTCTAAGATTCACTGGACTCATGTCGTGAAACAGATACTTTCTTCCCGCTTCAAGTCGCTCTATTGGGGAAATAATCAAACAGAGGTTCTGGAATCTTCCTGCAGTGTGGTCAGCACAGACTGCAGGGGATGAACTGCGCATGAGGGAGAAAGAATCATGCCCCACACCGTGGGCAGCGGTAGAGTTGCTGCCTTACAGCCAATGCAGCGCCGGAGACCCGGGATCCATCCCGACTACGGGCGCTGTCTGTACGGAGTTTGTACGTTCTCCGCTTGACCTGCGTGGGTTTTCTCCGAGATCTTCGGTTTCCTCCCACACTCCAAAGACGTGCAGGTATGTAGGTTAATTGGCTGGGCAAATGTAAAAATTGTCCCTTGGGTGTGTAGGATAGTGTTAGTGTGCGGGGATCGCTGGTCGGCGCGGACCCGGTGGGCCGAAGGGCCTGTTTCCGCGCTGTATCTCGAAATCTAAAAAATCTTCGGTTTCTTCCCACACTCCAAAGACGTACAGGTTTGTGGGTTAATTGGCTCGGTAAATATACAAAAATTGTCCCTAGTGTGTGTAGGATAGCATTAATGCGCGGGGATCGCTGGTCGGCGTGGACCCGGTGGGCCGAAAGGGCCTGTTTCCGCGCTGTATCTCTAAAACTAAAACTACTGAAGTCTACACTTTGCATTTATCCTATTCATTTATATAATAGAAACAAGTGAAGAAATACTCAACATGCAAATTTCTATAGAACGCCTGAAGTAGATGTGTAGGGAGGAACTGTAGATGCTGGTTTACACCGAAGATAGACACAGAGCACTGGAGTAACTCAGCGGGACAGGCAGCATCTCTGGAGAGAAGGAATGGGTGACGTTTCAGGTTCACACCCTTCTTCAGACTGAAACGTACGTTGAAATAAAACCACAAAACCTTGTAAATAGAATACTTACAAGAGAAAATCATATAGGCTAGATAATTTAAAAAGCACTAAACATTGTGTGACATGTGACATGGGATACTTGCTTCAAACAAAATTGTACATGTACCTGATGGATAAGCAGCACAAACCAATAACACCACGCTGCAAATCAAAGGAGAGATTAATAATGAGTTGTACAATTGCCCAATAGTTTTAATAGTTTGAATAGTAAGACCAAGCCCTTTCCATGTCCACTCGTTAACCTAGTTTGAACTGAATGCTATGGGTGCTCTGGGAAGCAGAGTTGAGTTAGCTGGGAATGACCGACATTTACCACAGTGCAAATAGATAAAGGGATGTGGAACGGAGAAAGGTTCACAAAGTATGGACAAAATATGGGCGCAGCGGCAGAGTTGCTGCCTTACAGCGAATGCAGCGCCGGAGACCCGGGTTCCATCCCGACTATGGGTGCTGTCTGTGCGGAGTTTGTACGTTCTCCCCGTGACCTGCGTGGGTTTTCTCCGAGATCTTCGGTTTCCTCCCACACTCCAAAGACGTGCAGGTTTGTAGGTTAATTGGCATGGTAAATGTAAAAATTGTCCCTAGTGGGTGTAGGAGTGTTAATGTGCGGGGATCGCTGGGCGGCGCGGACCCGGTGGGCCGAAAGGGCCTGTTTCCGCGATGTGTCTGTATCTCTAATCTAAATGTGACAAAATCGTAATGCATATAATAGTACAATTATACGTATAATGCCCAAAGGTTTTGAGAATGCAACGAAATATCATTGTTCAATTGATCTGCAAATGCAGAGTTAAGAGAAAAGACATCGGTAGGAGCAGGTTGTTCAGCCTCAAAGAAGTGAATTGATTTGAACGATATAGGCAGTATAAGAAAATAACTGCAGATGCTGGTACAAATCGAAGGTATTTATTCACAAAATGCTGGAGTAACTCAGCAGGTCAGGCAGCATCTCGGGAGAGAAGGAATGGGTGACGTTTCGGGTTGAGACCCTTCTTCAGACTGATGTCAGGGGGGCGGGACAAAGGGAGGATATAGGTGGAGACAGGAAGATAGAGGGAGATCTGGGAAGGAGGAGGGGAAGAGAGGGACAGAGGAACTATCTAAAGTTGGAGAAGTCGATGTTCATACTGCTGGGCTGCAAGCTGCCCAGGCGAAATATGAGGTGCTGTTCCTCCAATTTCCGGTGGGCCTCACTATGGCACTGGAGGAGGCCCATGACAGAAAGGTTAGACTGGGAATGGGAGGGGGAGTTGAAGTGCTCGGCCACCGTGAGATCAGTTTGGCCAACGCGGACCGAGCGCAGGTGTTGAGCGAAGCGATCGCCGAGCCTGCGCTTAGTTTCGCCGATGTAAATAAGTTGACATCTAGAGCAGCGGATGCAATAGATGAAGTCGTCCTAGCCAGTCCACGCCATCGTTCACACTAGTTCTTTGTTATTTTGTCATTCACTCCCTACACAACAGGGGGCAATTTACAGAGACCAATTAACCAACAAAACCGCACGTCTTTGGGGCGTGGGAGGAAACCGGAAAATCAGGAGGAAACCCACGCAGTCACAAGGAGAACGAGTAAACTCCACACAGACAGACCCGAGGTCTGGATCATACTCGGGTCTCTGGCGCTGTGAGGCAGCGGCTCTATCAGATGCACCATCTTGTTGTGGTGAGATCAAAATGTAGACACAAGAAACAGCAGATGCAGGCTGAAGAGGGGTCCTGAGCCGAAACGTCGCCTATCCACGTCCTCTAGAGATAGACAATAGACAATAGGTGCAGGAGGAGGCCATTCGGCCCTTCGAGCCAGCACCGCCATTCAATGTGATCATGGCTGATCATTCTCAATCAGTACCCCGTTCCTGCCTTCTCCCCATACCCCCTGAATCCGCTATCCTTAAGAGCTCTATCCAGCTCTCTCTTGAATGTATTCAGAGAATTGGCCTCCACTGCCTTCTGAGGCAGAGAATTCCACAGATTCACAACTCTCTGACTGAAAACGTTTTTCCTCATCTCAGTTCTAAATGGCCTACCCCTTATTCTTAAACTGTGGCCCCTTGTTCTGGACTCCCCCAACATTGGGAACATGTTTCCTGCCTCTAACGTGTCCGACCCCTTAATAATCTTATACGTTTCGATAAGATCCCCTCTCATCCTTCTAAATTCCAGTGTATATACTGCCTGACCCCCTGAGTTACTCCAGCACTCTGTGAAATGTCACCTATGCATGTTCTCCACAGATGCTGCCTGACCCGCTGAGTTTCTCCTGCACTCTGTTGTTCTAACGAGATAATTTTCAGCTTGGCAACCTGTGACAGTGGGTGGCATCACAGTGCGGTAGAAGGAACCGAGGACAAATGTTGACTCGGGACCACCCACATAACTGAAGAAACATCTAAATGATTTCAACGCAAGACTGAAACGATGATCTAATTGAGTTTAAGTAAAGGGCTGCTAATTGTAGATTGTAGACCTATACTTTCATTTTATTTTAAACTTAAAAAGCAGGAAATGAAAGAGTGTAATCTAAAGAAATCATTACAAGCCACTGACAAAATCCTGCCACTAGATTTCGTGAAGGACAGACACGAAAAAGTTCATAAGCTCATAAGCAATAGGAACAGAATTAGGCCGTTTGGCCCATGAAGTCTACTCTGCCATTCGATCATGGCTGGTCTATCTCTCCCTCCTGCCTTCTCCCCATATTCTCTGAAAATGCATTCAAGAGAGAGCTAGATAGAGCTCTTAAGGATAGGGAGAAGGCAGGAACGGGGTACTGATTGAGAATGATCAGCCATGATCACACTGAATGGCGGTGCTGGCTCGAATGGCCGAATGGCCTCCTCCTGCACCTATTGTCTATTGTCTGGCTGCTGGCAACAGCTGATGTTCTGTGGCCTGAGAAGCTCCTGTCGTCGGGATGTGAGAGAAAACTGGAGCACCCAGAGGAAATTTATGCCATCACAGGGAGAACTTGCAAACTCCACACGGAGAGTAGATAAGCAAGAAACCTTTCTTCATCAACAATGTTGAGTCAATGATATTTACCTGCACAGGTAGCTTAAATACTGCTGCTCAAGATCACTGAAAGAGAAAAAAGGACTTTAATATCCTTCCATGTTAGCATTTCACGCCTCTACTTCCTTAGAAGGCTTTGGAAGTTGGGCTTGTCCCCTTACAACTCTCACCAACTTCTGCAGATGCACTGTAGAAAGCATTTTATGCGGATCAACTGAATCATCCTACCACAAGCAGTGCTGAACTACAATCTACCTCTTAGATGACCCTCGGACTAATCTTGATTGGACCTTACTGGCTTTACCTTGCACTAAACCTTATTCCCTTATCATGTATCGATACACTGTGAATGACTTGATTGTAATCATGTGTTGTCTTCCTGCTGTAGGAAAAAATCTGCAGATGCTGGTTTCAAAATTCACACCAATTTAAATTGAAGATAGACACAAAATGCTGGAGTAACACAGCGGGCCAGGCAGCATCTCGGGAGAGAAGGAATGGGTGACGTTTCGGGTCGAGACCCTTCTTCAGACCTGAAGAAGGGTCTCGACCCGAAACGTCACCCATTCCTTCTCTCCCGAGATGCTGCCTGGCCCGCTGAGTTACTCCAGCATTTTGTGTCTACCTTGTCTTTCTGCTGACTGGTTAGCACGCAACAAAAACTTTTCACTGTACTTCGGCACACTTGACAATAAACTAAAACGATTCAACTGATATCCATTACAAGCATGTCATTATAATAAACCAATTTAAATTATAAATACAAAAATGTGAAATTGCCCTTTCAAAATTCACACAAATTTCCGCTGAAAGCTGACCAGCTGTTCTAATGTGCTGACTTCGATCTCAGTTTTCAGCAGAGCACTGCCTGAGTGCTTTGGTTATTATTGTTTCATGTACTGAGTTATCCAGTCAGCGAAAAAGACTATCCATGAATCACAATCATGCCATCCACAGTGGACACATGTAGGATGAAGGGAATAACATAGGCGCAGTGACCAATAATGACATCCTTCTCATGAACTTTGAAACAATCTATATATCACTAAAAATCTCATCTTGTATATATATATGTGTATGTTCCTGAAATACAGCCAAAATGGTGCACGATAGTGCTACAACATTAGACAATAGACAATAGACAATAGGTGCAGGAGGAGGCCATTCGGCCCTTTGAGCCAGCACCGCCATTCAATGTGATCATGGCTGATCATTCTCAATCAGTACCCCGTTCCTGCCTTCTCCCCATACCCCCTGACTCCGCTATCCTTAAGAGCTCTATCCAGTTCTCTCTTGAATGCATTCAGAGAATTGGCCTCCACTGCCTTCTGAGGCAGAAAATTCCACAAATTCACAACTCTCTGACTGAAAATGTTTTTCCTCATCTCAGTTCTAAATGGCTGACCCCTTATTCTTAAACCTTTTAGGCCCACCTTACGCACAATTGGCCTGCGGTGTGCAGTATCAAGTTTTGTTCAAACTGTTGCGCTATCGTGTACTGTTTTTGGCTGTATTTCAGACACATATCCCATAAAATAAACATCGCCATTTTGATCTAACACTTCCATGTTCAGTGTTGTCATTAAACGCGTGCTTCGTTGAACGGTGACTCCTGAGGTAAATGCTCAAATTTTCAAATTACTGGAGGAAAGCAGTGGGTCAGGGAAAGTATTTTCTCAGCACTTAAGATACCTCCCTTCCATTGACTCCATCTACACCTCACGCTGCCTCGGCAAGGCCAGCAGCCCAGACCATCACACAAACCAACCTCCCTTCCACTGACTCCATCGACACCTCACGCTGCCTCGGCAAGGCCAGCAGTCCAGACCATCACACAAACCAACCTCCCTTCCATTGCCTCCATCTACACCTCACGCTGCCTCGGCAAGGCCAGCAGCATAATCAAGAACCAGTCTCACCCCGGCCACTCCCTCTTCTCCCCTCTCCCATCGGGCAAGAGGTACAGAAGTGTGAAAACGCACACCTCCAGATTCAGGGACAGTTTCTTCCCAGCTGCTATCAGGCAACTGAACCATCCCACCACAACCAGAGAGCAGTGCTGAACTACTATCTACCTCATTGGTGACCCTCTGACTATCCTTGATCGGACTTTGCTGGCTTTGCCTTGCACTAAATGTTATTTACACTGTAAATGGATCGATTGTAATCACGTATTGTCTTTCTGCTGACCGGTTAGCACACAACAAAAGCTTTTCACTGTACCTCGGTACACGTGACAATAAACTAAACAATGCTTGGCGTAATTGAAAGCACATTATTTTTATGAAATAGCTGAGGCAATGCAATTGTTATTAGTTTCTCTGTGTCTATTAGAAACCTGTATGGTACTGCAACAATGCCAAAAGATGAAATGTTCAGCTGCTGTGTTTTTGAATACAAATCAAAATGTAAACTAACCTAACCTAACCTAACCTAGTTTAACCTTTCCTAATCTAACCTAACGTAACCAAGTCTACACTTTTTTGAGTTCATTAAATTTATAAAATTCACACTTCTTTATTTTTCCCCTCTCACCTTAAATCTTTCCCCTCTCACCTTAAATAAGAATTTGAATAAGAATAAAAATCTGAACAATTTTACCTGAGTGAACAAGGTTTTAACTTCTGAAATACTTTGTATCCACCTGCAAAAAAAAACCATCAACAGTTAACTTTAGGGTGGCGACGTGGCAGTGCTGGTAGAGCTGCTGCCTCACAGCGCCAGAGACCCAGGTTCAATCCCAGAATGGCGGGACTGTCATATGTTGAAAGACTGGAGCGACTTGGCTTGTATGCGATGGAATTCAGAAGGGTGAGAGGGGGTCTTATCGAAACGTATAAGATTATTAAGGGATGGACACGTTAGAGGCAGGAAACATGTTCCCAATGTTTGGGGAGTCCAGAACAAGGGGCCACAGTTTAAGAATAAGGGGCAGGCCATTTAGAACTGATATGAGGAAAAACTTTTTCAGTCACAAAGTTGTGAATCTGTGCAATTCTCTGCCTCAGAAGGCAGTGGAGGCCAATTAGACAATAGACAATAGACAATAGACAATAGGTGCAGGAGTAGGCCATTCAGCCCTTCGAGCCAGCACCGCCATTCAATGCGATCATGGCTGATCACTCTCAATCAGTACCCCGTTCCTGCCTTCTCCCCATATCCCCTCACTCCGCTATCCTTAAGAGCTCTATCCAGCTCTCTCTTGAAAGCATCCAACGAACTGGCCTCCACTGCCTTCTGAGGCAGAGAATTCCACACCTTCACCACTCTCTGACTGAAAAAGGTCTTCCTCATCTCCGTTCTAAATGGCCTACCCCTTATTCTTAAACTGTGGCCCCTTGTTCTGGACTCCCCCAACATTGGGAACATGTTATCTGCCTCTAATGTGTCCAATCCCCTAATTATCTTATATGTTTCAATAAGATCCCCCCTCATCCTTCTAAATTCCAGTGTATACAAGCCCAATCGCTCCAGCCTTTCAACATACGACAATCCCGACATTCCGGGAATTAACCTAGTGAACCTACGCTGCACGCCCTCCATAGCAAGAATATCCTTCCTCAAATTTGGAGACCAAAACTGCACACAGTACTCCAGGTGCGGTCTCACCAGGGCCCGGTACAACTGTAGAAGGACCTCTTTGCTCCTATACTCAACTCCTCTTGTTACGAAGGCCAACATTCCATTGGCTTTCTTCACTGCCTGCTGTACCTGCATGCTTCCTTTCATTGACTGATGCACTAGGACACCCAGATCTCGTTGAACTCCCCCTCCTCCTAACTTGACACCATTCAGATAATAATCTGCCTTTCTATTCTTACTTCCAAAGTGAATAACCTCACACTTATCTACATTAAACTGCATCTCTGAATGCATTCAAGGGAGAGCTGGATAGAGCTCTTAAGGATAGCGGAGTCAGGGGGTATGGGGAGAAGGCAGGAACGGGGTACTGATTAAGAATGATCAGCCATGATCACATTGAATGGCGGTGCTGGCTCGAAGGGCCGAATGGCCTCCTCCTGCACCTATTGTCTATTGTATCTCTAAAGTAAAATAAACTACCTTTGGTGAAGGGCAGGTTACAGTTTGCCAAGAAGTACTTAAAAGAGCAACCACAGTTCTGGAAAAAGGTCTTGTGGACAGATGAGACGAAGTTTAACTTATCAAAGTGATGGCAAGAGCAAAGTACTGCCCAGATCCAAAGCACACCACCTCATCTGTGCAACACGGTGGTGAGGGTGTTATGGCCTGGGCATGTATGGCTGCTGAAGGTACTGGCTCACTTATCTTCATTGATGATACAACTGCTGATGGCAGTAGCATAATGAATTCTGAAGTGTATAGACACATCCTATCTGCTCAAGTTCAAACAAATGCCTCAAAACTCATTGGCCGGCGGTTCATTCTACAGCAAGACAATGATTCCAAACATACTGCTAAAGCAACAAAGGAGTTTTTCAAAGCTAAAAAATGGTCAATTCTTGAGTGGCCAAATCAATCACCCGATCTGAACCCAATTGAGCATGCCTTTTATATGCTGAAAAGAAAACTGAAGGGGACTAGCCCCCAAAACAAGCATAAGCTAAAGATGGCTGCAATACAGGCCTGGCAGAGCATCACCAGAGAAGACACCCAGCAACTGGTGATGTCCATGAATCACAGACTTCAAGCAGTCATTTCATGCAAAGGATATGCAACAAAATACTAAACATGACTACTTTCATTTACATGACATTGCTGTGTCCCAAACATTATGGTGCCCTGAAATGGGGGGACTATGTAGAAACACAGCTGTAATTTCTACATGGTGAAACCAAAATGTATAAAATTACCCTTTAATAAAATCTGACAATGTGCACTTTAACCACATGTGATTTTTTTCTATTACAAATCTCAAATTGTGGAGTACAGAGGCAAATAAATAAATGATGGGTCTTTGTCCCAAACATTGTGGAGGGCACTGTACAAGCCCTAATACCTTGATTTATGTTCTGACTACATAATTCATGCCTGGGAGACTATAGGCGAAACCCACAAATGTTAACAACCCTTTGTCATTTTATGGCCACGGTGATATCATTCATTTGTGTTCTGCAGCCACTGCTTGTCTACCTCACTGTTTTTACTTTGCAATTATTTTCTTTTCATCAAGAACCATGCATTCTGAATGAATCATCCTCAATCTTGGTCACCTTGCATCCGTGTTACACTAATTGCCAGGGAATCAAACCTATTTATCCTTATTTGTATCAGGAATTCATTTACTTTGTTATAAATGTCCTCTGCGTTCACAGATAGAGCATTCAATTTTAACCCGTTACCATTTACCCCAGCAATATTCTCAATTACTGATGCTGCCGATGGCTGATTTTATACTTTAATGACTTTCTTTATTTAATGCAATTATCTTTAGCCCTTGCCTTTCTCTTCAAACCTCCCCAAAATCTTCCCCAAAACTCCGTCAGCATATTACTTTGGTGATATATAATTCAGCGCAGACCATCGCACAAACCAACCTCCCTTCTGTTATCCAAATCAGTCTGAAGAAGGGTCTCGAGCCGAAACGTCACCCATTCATTCTCTCCAGAGATGCTGCCTGTCCCGCTGAGTTACTCCAGCATTTTGTGTCTACCTCCCTTCCATTGACTCCATCTGCACCTCACTCTGCCTCGGCAAGGCCAGCAGCTCAGACCATCACACAAACCAACCTCCCTTCCATTGACTCCATCTACACCTCACGCTGCCTCGGCAAGGCCAGCAGCCCAGACCATCACACAAACCAACCTCCCTTCCATTGACTCCATTTGCACCTCACGCTGCCTCGGCAAGGCCAGCAGCCCAGACCATCACACAAACCAACCTCCCTTCCATTGACTCCATCTACACCTCACGCTGCCTCAGCAAGGCCAGCAGCATCATCAAGGACCAGTCTCACCCCGGTCACTCCCTCTTCTCCCCTCTCTCATCAGGCACAAGGTACAGAAGTGTGAAAACGCACACCTCCAGATTCAGGGACAGTTTCTTCCCGGTTGTTATCAGGCAACTGAACCATCCCACCACAACCAGAGAGCAGTCCCACCATTCCGGGAATTAACCTAGTAAACCTATGCTGCACGCCCTCAATAGCAAGAATATCCTTCCTCAAATTTGGAGACCAAAACTGCACACAGTATTCCAGGTGCGGTCTCACTAGGGCCCTGTACAACTGCAGAAGGACCTCTTTGCTCCTATACTCAACTCCCCTTGTTATGAAGGTCAACATTCCATTGGCTTTCTTCACTGCCTGCTGTCTTTGGATGCGGGAGGAAGCCAGAGCACCCAGAGGAACATCAGAAATGAACCCGGGTCTCTGGCGCTGAGGTAGCAGCTCCACCAGCTGAGCCACCCACATGAAGTTGCATATATGCCGCACACACGACGTTAACGATGACCGGTTTTGATGTCAAAAGCACTAATGCTTGATGCGTTTTTACTGTGTTCATATTGCGGCACCATATTCTGGTTCTGTAACGCACTCCAAAGTGGCTTGGCAGACATATCATGGATTCACGTGGTAAGCATTCTGAAGAAGGGTCTCGACCGAAACGTCACCCATTCCTTCTCTCCAGGGATGCTGCCTGACCCGCTGAGTTACTCCAGCATTTTGTGTCTATTAATAGACAATAGACAATAGGTGCAGGAATAGGCCATTTGGCCCTTCGAGCCAGCACCGCCATTCAATGTGATCATGGCTGATCATTCTCAATCAGTACCCCGTTCCTGCCTTCTCCCCATACCCCCTGACTCCGCTATCCTTAAGAGCTCTATCTAACTCTCTCTTGAATGCAGAGAATTCCACAGATTCACAACTCTCTGACTGAAAAGGTTTTTCCTCACCTCAGTTCTAAATGGCCTACCCCTTATTCTTAAACTGTGGCCCCTTGTTCTGGACTCCCCCAACATTGGGAACATGTTTCCTGCCTCTAACGTGTCCAACCCCTTAATGATCTTGTACGTTTCGATACGATCCCCTCTCATCCTTCTAAATTCCAGTGTATACAAGCCTAGTCGCTCCAGTCTTTCAACATATGACAGTCCTAAGTAAGGTCACTGAGCCTACCACATCAGTGCTTGATTTTAGAATGAGCTATAGAATACATGAACTCTTTAGCTCTTGCCCCATGAATATTTCCTCATCGTGTATGTAAGAAATTCCTCTTCTGACACTTGGCAATGAATGTCCTGCGACCCATTTTCAGGCAGTGCATTCCAGTTTCATTAAAATGTAAGTAATTTTATTTCACAGCATTTATTTTACAGTGACGTTTCTCCTTCAGTCATGACAAATGCAAAGTTGCGCAATGACAGAGGACAAGCGACATTTCGGGTTGGCAGAAGGGTCCCGGGGAGACATCATGGTGGCAGCAGTAAGTGTGCAAGAAGCCTGCGATGTTTTAGAATTGTGAATTTAGTTTAGTGTCGAAATACAGCATGGAAACAAACGGGAAAACGGGGATCTTATGGAAAAGTATAAAATTATAAAAGGACAGGACAAGCTAGATGCAGGAAAAATGTTCCCAATGTTGGGGTAGTCCAGAACCAGGGACCACAGTCTAAGAATAAAGGGGAGGCCATGTAAAACTGAGGTGAGAAGAAACTTTTTCACCCAGAGTTGTGAATTTGTGGAATTCTCTGCCACAGAGGGCAGCGGAGGCCAATTCACTAGATGGATTTAAAAGAGAGTTAGATAGAGCTCATGGGGCTAACGGAATCAAGGGATATGGGGAGAAGGCAGGCACGGGTTACTGATCGTGGATGATCAGCCATGATCACATTGAATGGCGGTACTGGCTCGAAGGGCTGAATGGCCTCCTCCTGCATCAATAGACAATAGGTGCAGGAGGAGGCCATTCGGCCCTTCGAACCAGCACCGCCATTCAATGTGATCATGGCTGATCATTCTCAATCAGTACCCCGTTCCTGCCTTCTCCCCATACCCCCTGACTCCGCTATCCTTAAGAGCTCTATCTAACTCTCTCTTGAATGCATTCAGAGAATTGGCCTCCACTGCCTTCTGATATAGTGCAGAAACAGATCATTGAGCCCGTCACGTCTGTGCCGACCAGCAATCACTAGCTCTATCCTACACACTCGGGACAATTTACAAAAGCCAATTAACTTAGAAACCTGCACGTCTTTGGAATGTGGGAGGGAACTGGAGCACCCGGTTAAAAACCCAAGCGGTCGCATGGAGAAGGTACAAACTCCGTACAGACAGCACCCGTAGTCAGGTGGCAACTCCGATGTGGCAACTCCAACAGCCTGACCGTGGGAGAAGACGGCAGGGGAAGAGAAAATACATTCTGGCCTTCCATCACAGTGAGGAGGGGACTGGAGGAGACTCACTGTGATGGATGTTTCTTTTGCTTGGTGTTGGTTTATGATTGTATGTGTTATTGCATATTTCTATTGCTTATTTTTATTGGTCTTATTGTCGAACTGCAGGTAATCTTTCATTTCACTGCACATTTATGTGTATGTGACAAATAAATTGACTATTGACTATTGATGGAACCTGGGTCTCTGGCGCTGCGAGGCAGCAACTCTACCGCTGCGCTGCCACTTTGGTCTTTGCCCTTAAAAGACCAACGGAGATTGCAGGCTTCGATCCCGCTTCCTCTCGCATGCCTTGCAAGCTCTCCACCATTTAAGAATGGTAGAATTTGAATGGTAGAGAATGGTAGAAATGTTACAATCTCAAATGGCAATATGACCTACTGACAGAAGTTATAAAAGTAGCATCGCACGCTAGCTTCCTTTCAAAATAATTATAGCACCGAACAACATAACCTACTGCTGTCCATGCAGGGGCAGAATTATTTTTAAAAAGCATGAAGCATCCCCATGTTCCATGATCATACGTTTCAGTAATACCACGGTGTGGCACACTGTCATGTCAACCATTATTATGGCATGGCCAGTGGTTGGAATAGAGGGAGCGGGAAGCACAGAAATAGCATCTTCAGCTCACCCATCGTGCCAATAATACTGTCAATCATCCATTCAGATTGATCCCAAATCAAACATTCCCCTGCAACCGCAGCAGATGTAACACCTGTGTTTACACCTCCGAGAAGTTTGAGGGGGGATCTTATAGAAACGTACAAAATTCTTAAGGGGTTGGACAGGCTAGATGCAGGAAGATTGTTCCCGGTGTTGGGGAAGTCCAGAACAAGGGGTCACAGTTTAAGGATAAGGGGGAAGTCTTTTAGGACCGAGATGAGAAAGTTCTTTTTCACACAGAGAGTGGTGAATCTGTGGAATTCTCTGCCACAGAAGGTAGTTGAGGCCAGTTCATTAGCTATATTTAAGAGGGAGTTAGATTTGGCCCTTGTGGCTAAAGGGATCAGGGGGTATGGAGAGAAGGCAGGTACAGGATACTGAGTTGGATGATCAGCCATGATCATATTGAATGGCGGTGCAGGCTCGAAGGGCCGAATGGCCTACTCCTGCACCTATTTTCTATATTTCTATGTTTCCTCCTTCCACGGCCCCCAGCAGTCCTTCCAGGTGAGACAAAGGTTCACCTGCATCTCCACTCACCTCATCTACAGCATACAGGTGTTCCTTATGAGGAAAGATTGGAAAGACAGGGCTTGTATTCACTGGAGTTTAGAAGAATGAGAGGGGATCTTATAGAGACGTATAAAATTATAAAAGGACTGGACAAGCTAGATGCAGGAAAAATGTTCCCAATGTTGGGGGAGTCCAGACCCAGGGGCCACAGTCTAAGGGACCATTTAAAACTGCCCAGAGTTGTGAATTTGTGGAATTCTCTGCCACAGAGGGCAATGGAGGCCAATTCACTGGATAAATTTAAAAGAGAGTTAGATAGAGCTCTAGGGGCTAGCGGAATCATAGAAACATAGAAACATAGAAAATAGGTGCAGGAGTAGGCCATTCGGCCCTTCGAGCCTGCACCGCCATTCAATATGATCATGGCTGATCATTCAGCTCAGTAGCCTGTACCTGCCTTCTCTCCATACCCCCTGATCCCTTTAGCAAAAAGGGCCACATCTAACTCCCTCTTAAATATAGCCAATGAACTGGCCTCAACTACCTTCTGTGGCAGAGGACATGGGGAGAAGGCAGGCACGGGTTACTGATTGTGGATGATCAGCCATGATCACAATGAATGGCTGTGCTGGCTCAAAGGGCCGAATGGCCTCCTCCTGCACCTATTGCCTATGTTTCTATGATGCAGCCCCCCGTACATTGCCGACACCAAGGGTTGGTTTCTAATCGCTTTAACTCCCCTTCCCAATCCCACACTGACCTTTCTGTCCTGGGTCTCCTCCATTGCCATCTCTCAATCTAAACAAACTAAACTAAAAGGCGGTCACGGTGGAGCAGCGGCAGAGTTGCCGCCTTACAGCGAATGCAGCGCCGGAGACTCGGGTTCGATCCTGACTACAGGCGCCGTCTGTACTGAGTTTGTACGTTCTCCCCGTGACCTGCGTGGGTTTTCTCCGAGATCTTCGGTTTCCTCCCACACTCCAAAGACGTGCAGGTAGTAGGTTAATTGAATGGGTAAATGTAAAAATTGTCCCTAGTGTGTGTAGGATAGTGTTAATGTGCGGGGATCGCTGGGCAGCGCGGGCTCGGTGGGCCGAAGGGCCTGTTTCCGCGCTGTATCTCTAAATCTAAATCACCTTTAGAGATACAGCGTGGAAACAAGCCCTTTGGCCCAAACCGTCCTCGCCGACCAGCGAGCCCATACACGAGCACTATCCTACACACTAGGGACAATTTACAGGAGCCCAATTAACCTACAAACCTGTACGTCTTTGGAGTGTGGGAGGAAACGGGAGCACCCGGAGAAAACCCACGCGGTCACAAACTCCATAGTCAGCACCTGAGGTCAGGATGGAACACGGGTCTCTGGCGCTGTGAGGCAGCAACTCTACTGTTGAGCCCAAAGGGTGGGATTGTAATACAGTAAGAACAATGACTTTATAATTAGAGGCGGAAATTAGCCAAAAAGATATTTAGATTCAAAACTGGGTATGAAACAAAAAGTGTAGCCAGATTTAAAAAAATATATATCTAGTGAACTGAGGACATCTATGGACACGAGCAGGGATATCAATCCCTTCAAAACATACAGACTGAATGTTGCATAAGAAAATAACTGCAGATGCTGGTACAAATTGAAGGTATTTATTCACAAAATGCTGGAGTAACTCAGCGGGTCAGGCAGCATCTCAGGAGAGAAGGAATGGGTGACGTTTCGGGTCGAGACCCTTCTTCAGACTGATGTCAGGGGGGCGGGACAAAGGAAGGATATAGATGGAGACAGGAAGATAGAGGGAGATCTGGGAAGGGGGAGGGAATGTTGCATAATCATTGAACTCACCCGCACATGCAAAGTGCAACACTCCCCAGTACACTCCGTCCGATTCAGACTGCAACACAGAAAACAATTTTTAATGTATAAAAATGCACATTCATTGCTCTGTAGCTCCCCCTCATGGGGGATCTAGGTCTAGTTTAGTTTAGTTTAGTTTAGAGATACAGCGTGGAAACAGGCCCTTCGGCTCACCGGGTCCGCGCCGACCAGCGATCCCCGCACACTAACACTATCCTACACACACTAGGGACAATTTTTACATTTACCAAGCCAACTAACCTACAAACCTGCACGTCTTTGGAGTGTGGGAGGAAACCGAAGATCTTGGAGAAAACCCACGCAGGTCACGGAGAGAACGTACAAACTCCGTTCAGACGGCGCCTGTGGATGGAAGCCGGGTCTCCAGCGCTGCAATTGCTGTAAGGCAGCAACTCTACCGCTGCACCACCTAGTTTAGTTAGTTTAGTTCATGGTCACGTGTAACGAGGTTGTGTGCTGATAGTCAGCCGATAGACTACACGTGATTACAATCAAGCCGCCCACAGGGTGCAGATACTGTACATGGTAAAGGGAATGACGTTTAGTGGAAGATAAAGTCCAGGAGAGTCCGATTAAAGATAGTCCGAGGGTCTTCAATGAGATAGATAGTAGCTCAGGACCACTCTCTGGTTGGTGATAAATCAGAGGTTGATGCAAACTCTATGATAACATCATAGAAGTAATTAGAAACAACGAACTGCGGGTGCTGGATTACCAAGGAAAGACACAAAGTGCTGGAGTAACTCAGTGGGTCACGAAGCATCTCTGGACGAAAAAGGATGAGTGATGTTTCGGCTTGTGACGTCAAGGTCTGAAGAAGGGTCCTGAAACGTCACCTATCCATGTTCTCCAGAGATGCTGCCTGACCCGCTGAGTTACTCCAACACTCTGTGAAACGTCACCTATGTTCTCCAGAGATGCTGCCTGACCCGCTGAGTTACTCGAGCACTCTGTGAAACGTCAACTATCCATGTTCTCTACAGATAAAGCCTGACCTGCTGAGTTACTCCAGCACTCTGTGAAACGTCACCTATCTATGTTCTCCACAGATGCTGCCTGACCCACTGAGTTACTCCAGCACTCTGTGAAACGTCACCTATCCATGTTCTCCACAGATGCTGCCTGACCCGCTGAGTTACTGCATCACTCTGTGGTTTTTACGATATAACGGTGCTTCTGCACACTTCAGTGGATGAGGAAACACTCTGCACATTACTATTCCCTCTTTCTTTCCTTGCAAATAAATGCCCCAGTTCCATCACACAGAACTGAGCAGACAGAGACACTCAAGCATTGTAGGGATCTTCAGAAGATCATCAGATCATAAGCGATAGGAGTAGAATTAGGCCATTGGGCCCATCAAGTCCACTCCACCATTCAATCATGGCTGATCTATCTCTCCCTCCGAGCCCCATTTTAGTTTAGTTCAGAGATACAGCACGGAAACAGGCCCTTCGGCCCACCCAGTCCGTGCCAACCAGCGATTCCCGCACATCAACACTATCCTACGCACACTAGGGACAATTTACACCAAGCCAATTAACTTACATACCTGTACGTCTTTGGAGCGTGGGAGGCAACCAAAAATCTCAGAGAAAGCCCACACGGTCACGGGGAGAACGTACAAACCCCGTACAGACAGCACCCGTAGTCGGGATGGAACCCGGGTCTCCGGCGCTGCAAGTGCTAAGGCAGCAACTCTACCGCTGCGCCACCGTGCCACCCGAAGGCATTCCCCTGGGAAAGAATGGTGAACAAGTTTCTCACTTGCACCATGGGACATTAGTAAGCAATTGCCGAGACTCGGTAATTCTCATAGGAGCAGTGTAGCACAAAAAGTTTTGAATTTATAGATCTGAATCTCACATTATAAATTCATAAGGTCATATGTGATAGGAGCAGAATTAGGCCATTCAGCCCATCGCGTCTACTCTGCCTAAGGGCCAGGACAAATCGACTCAAGAACAGTTTCTTTCCCTGGGCAATAAGAACAGTGAACGGAAGCACATGATTCGGCTACTATCATTTTCAAAAAAGAAACTTTCTTTTAAGAATTTTTAAGTGTTTAACCCACTCATTATTTATTAGGATTTTAAATCGGTTTTTATATGATACTGGCATTTGTTGTGTCTGTGCAATTGTCTCTGCACTGTCGCACTGTTATCAGTTGTAGCATTTCTAATTTCGTTGTACCTTGTGTACAATGACAATAAAGGTATATTATTATTATTATTCAATCATGGCTGATCTATCTCTCCCTCCTAACCCCATTCTCCTGCCTTCTCCCCATAACCCCCGACACCCGCACTAATCAAGAATCTGTCTATCTCTGCCTTAAAAATATCCACTGACTTGGCCTCCACAGCCTTCTGCGGCAAAGAATTCCACAGATTCACCGCCCTCTGACTAAAGAAATTCCTCCTCATCCCCTTTCTAAAGGAACGTCCTTTAAATCTGAGGCTGTGACCTCTGGTCCTAGACTCTCCCACTAGTGGGATTATGGGGAGAAAGCCGGAATGGGGTACTGAATTTTGGATGATCAGCCATGATCATATTGAATGGCGGTGCTGGCTCAAAGGGCCCAATTAGCCTACTCCTGCACCTATTTTTCTACGTTAGTGGAAACATCCTCTCCACATCCACTCTATCCAAGCCTTTCGCTATTTGGTACGTTTCAATGAGGTCCCCCCTCGTCCTTCTAAACTCCAGCGAGTACAGGCCCAGTGCCGTCGAAAATGCACAAATAATTGTGAGCCGTGGGTTTTAAGTCCTGATTACAAACATTTGGTTTGAAATAGTCTGTAATTAGCACCTAAGTGTCCGGGCTCCCGGCTGTCCAAAGTAACAAGATACTGCTTCTCTTGTGTTAATCCCCTACACACTGTACTCTGGTCATGTGGAGAGAGCAGATTAAAAATACATGACAGATACCACTGCAAAACCACAAAGCAATTACTTCAGACTGCATGGATATTAATATTAATATATTGCCAATTAAGCTCAACCATTCTTACCTCAGATTACCAAATACGATTTAAGTCATCAGTCAAAGGAATTGTGTTCATTGGAATAACATTGCTAAGAAGTTTAGTTTAGTTTCGAAATACGGCGCATTCAGCCCACCGAGTCCACGCCGGCCAGCAATCACCACGTACGTACACAAGCACTATCCTACACACTAGGGACAACTTTTATCAAAGCCAAATTAACCTACAAACCTGTTCATCTTTGGGGAATGGGAGGAAACGGTGGCGCAGCGGTAGAACAGCGCCGGACACTCAGGTTCGATCCCGACTACGGGCGCCGTCTGTAAGGAGTTTGTACGTTCTCCCCGTGACCCGCGTGGGTTTTCTCCGAGATCTTCGGTTTCCTCCCACACTCCAAAGACGTGCAGGTATGTAGTTTAATTGGCTCTCTCTCTCTCTCCCTCTCTCCCTCTCTCCCTCTCTCCCTCTCTCCCTCTCTCCCTCTCTCCCTCTCTCCCTCTCTCCCTCTCTCCCTCCCTCCCTCCCTCTCTCTCTCTCTCTCTCCCCGGAGAAAACCCACGGGGGTCACGGTACAAACTCCGTGCAGACAGCACCCGCAGTCAGGATGGAACACGGGTCTCTGGAACTGTGAGGCAGCAACTCTACCTCTGTGCCACCCCAACATTCAGTGACACTTTCTGCATAGTTTTCACCTCTTGGGTATCACTGGGTATATTTCATCACTGGGTATATTTAAACATTGTCTGCATAAAATTTGAATTATTCTTTACGAATTGTGAATCTGTGGAATTCATTGCCACAGACGACTGCGGAGGCCAAGTCATTGGGTATTTTTAAAGCAGAGATTGACTGATTCTTGATTGGTGCGGGTTTCAAATGCTTATGGGGAGAACGGGGTTGAGAGGGAGAGATAGATCAGCCATGATTGAATGGCGGAGTGGACTCGATGGGCTGAATGGCCTCATTCTGCTCCTGGGTCCTATGAACTATTGAATGGCATGCACCATTGGATAAGAGTTTGCGACTGATCAGTGTCCAGCTGATTCATCATATGCGACTCGTTGAGAGATTGGATTGAAATCCTTCCAATACCTGGTGATGTTAGGCCGCACAGAGATGCAGCTGCTGCCTCACAGCATCACAGACCTGGCCTTGGGTGCTGTCTGTTGTGGACTACGCACGTTCTCCCTGGGACTGCGTGGGTTTCCTCTTGGTGCTCCGGTTTCCTTCCACATCCCAATAATGTGCAGGTTGGTAATTACCAAGATCAATGGCTTCCAACCCAATTTGTAGAGGTGGGTGGGGGTTTAATGTGTACAGATTTAGATTTAGAGATACAGCGCGGAAACAGGCCCTTCGGCCCACCGAGTCCGCGCCGCCCAGCGATCCCCGCACACTAACACTATCCTACACCCACTAGGGACAATTTTTACATTTACCCAGTCAATTAACCTACATACCTGTACGTCTTTGGAGTGTGGGAGGAAACCGAAGATCTCGGAGAAAACCCAAGCTGGTCACGGAGAGAACGTACAAACTCCGTACAGACGGCACCCGTAGTCAGGATGGAACCTGAGTCTCCGGCGCTGCATTCGCTGTAAGGCAGCAACTCTACCGCTGCGCTACCGTACCGCCGACAGATTGCATGTCGCGCGTGCACATTGCCACCCTGAAAGTACTACACACCAATATATCTGCAGGATGACCTATCTCCCACACTCCAATACGTCTGTAACAAATACAAATGTGCCATTTCCTTTTAAAATTGGAATTTTAGGAATAAAGGCGTAGACTATTTTCTAAATGGGGAGAGAATCCCGAAATAGGAGGTGCAAAGGGACTTGGGAATACTAGTGCAGGATTCCCAACAAGTTAATTTGCAAGTCGAATCGGTAGTAAATAAGGCGAATGCAATGCTAGCATTTATTTTGAGAATACGAGAATATAAAAACAGGGACGTACTGCTGAGACTCAAAACGGCGCTGGTCAGGCCGCATTTGGAGTATTGAGAGTTTTGGGCTCCCATGTCTGACGAAGGATGTGTTGGCTCTGGAGAGGGTCCAGAGGAGGTTTACGAGAATGAACCCAGGAATGAGTGGGTTACAGAATACAGAATACAGAGCTTTATTTGTCATTCGGTACCGAGGTACCGAACGAAATTACGTTACCAGCAGTCACACAAAAAAAAGAGACACAAGACACACAACCCCAACACAAACATCCATCACAGTGACTCCAAACACCCCCTCACTGTGATGGAGGCAACAAAACTTCCGCTCTCTTCCCCACGCCCAAGTCCCCGCGGCCGAGCCGCACCGGGCGCTGAAACATCCCGCGGCCGAGCCGGGCGATGGAAGGCCCCGCGGCCGTACCGTGCGCAGCTAAGTCCCGCGGCCGAGCCGCGCCGGGCGATGGAAGGCCCCGTGGCCGAGCCGCACCAGCGATGTAAAGTCCCGCGGCCGAGCCGCACCAGCGATGTAAAGTCCCGCGGCCGAGCCGCGCCGGGCGATGTTAGGTCCCGCGGCCGAGCCGCGCCGGGCGATGGAAGGCCCAGCGGCCGAGCCGCACCAGCGATGTAAAGTCCCGCGGCCGAGCCGCGCCGGGCGATGGACGGCCCCGTGGCCGAGCTGCACCGGGCGCTGAACCGTCCCGCGGCCGTACCGGGCGATGGAAGGCCCCGTGGCCGAGCCGCACCAGGCACTGTTAAGTCCAGCGGCCGAGCCACACCGGGCGATGGAAGGCCCCGTGGGCGATGGAAGGCCCCGCGTTTTAAATTTTTTTTTTTAGCGCAAACGGAGATACGACTCGGAAAGGGTCGCATCTCCGTTGAGGAAGAGATTTTTTAAAAGGTTTCCCCCACCCCCCACATATACACAGCTAAAGATAGGCTATTTCATACATCTAACACTAACAAATAGACAAAGAAAGAAGAAAGACAAACAGACTGCCGGCGAGCCGCAGCTGCAGGGCAGCGCCGCCACTTCCGCCTCTAACCTACGATAGAAAAATATGATAGGCTTGTATACACTGGAATTTAGAAGGATGAGAGGAGATCTTATCGAAACGTATAAGATTATTAAGGGGTTGGACACGTTAGAGGCAGGAAACATGTTCCCAATGTTGGGGGAGTCCAGAACAAGGGGCCACAGTTTAAGAATAAGGGGTAGGCCATTTAGAACGGAGATGAGGAAAAACTTTTTCAGTCAGAGAGTTGTGAATCTGTGGAATTCTCTGCCTCAGAAGGCAGTGGAGGCCAATTCTCTGAATGCATTCAAGAGAGAGCTGGATAGAGCTCTTAAGGATAGCGGGGTCAGGGGGTATGGGGAGAAGGCAGGAACGGGATACTGATTAAGAATGATCAGCCATGATCACATTGAATGGCGGTGCTGGCTCGAAGAGCCGAATGGCCTCCTCCTGCACCTACTGTCTGTTGTCTAAAAAATAGGTGCAGGAGTAGGCCATTCCGCCCTTTGAGCCAGCACCGCCATTCAATGTGATCATGGATGATATGATCATCCTAAATCAGTACCCCGTTCCTGCTTTCTCCCCTTGATTCCCTTAGCCCTAAGAGTTAAATCTAACTCTCTCTTGAAAACAAAGTTTGACGGCACTGGGCCTGCACTTGCCGGAGTTTAGAAAGATGAGTGGGGGACCGCAGTAAAGCTTACCGAATTGTGAAAGGCCTGGATGGAGTGTATGTGGAGAGGATGTTTCCACCAGTGGGAGAGTCTTGGACTAGAGGGCACAACCTCAGAATTAAAGGGCATTCCTTTAGGAAGGAGATGAGGGGGGATTTCTTTAGTCAGAGGGTGGTGAATCTGTGGAATTCATTGCCACAGAAAGCTGTGAAGGCCGTCAATGGATATTTTTAAGGCAGAGATAGATAAATTCTTGATTAGTACGGGTGTCAGGGGTTATGGGGAGAAGGCAGGAGAATGGGGTTAGGAGGGAGAGATAGATCAGCCTTGATTGAATGGCGGAGTAGACTCGATGGGCCGAATGGCCTAATTCAGCTCCGATCACTTATGAACTTATGAAAATCATAGCACTAGCACACAGCTCAAAACGCCACAGTGATACATTGTTCGATGGGAACACATCTGCACATTTTAATACATATGCCGACTAGGTAAAATAGTGCCGAGAACCGACACAATTACTGACCTCAATGATGGTCAACAACAAGGCAGCAGAAGCTGTGAAAATCATCAGCGTGCTAAAAGGAAAGGAAGCAAAAGAACAAATTAGCAAATTTCAATTGCGGTTACGTATAATTGAAAGAACATCAAACATAGTGATGTACAGCAAGGGACAGGCCATGTAGCGTGCTGTGTCTGCCGAACATGATACCAAGATAAATTAATCTCATTCATTCATGTTCAAGATCCCCCTGAATCCCGACATGTTTCAGTCTCTTCTAGGGGTTGCCAACTAATCTCACTCCCAAATAAGGGACAAAAGGTGACGTCACCGCCCGCGACCCACGTGACCTCACCCAGCCAGCGGCAAAGTACTCCCGCTCCACCAACGGCGGCCGCCCGGGCCGGGAGGCGGGTTGCTACGCAATCTCTGTTAGGCGGCACCCGGGCCTCCGCACCTACATATTCCGCGCATACAGCGTCCGGGCCTACAGCGTCCGGGCCTACAGCGCCTCCCCGGGCCTACAGCGTCCGGGCCTGCAGCGTCCGGGCCTGCAGCGTCCGGGCCTGCAGCGTCCGGGCCTGCAGCGTCCGGGCCTGCAGCGTCCGGGCCTACAGCGCCCAGGCCTACAGTGCCCGAGCCTACAGCGCCCCCCGGGCCTAATACAGGACAAGGGCGGTCCAGTACGGGACAAACCAATTTAGCCCAAAATACAGGATGTCCCGGCTAATACGGGACAGTTGGCAACCCTGGTCTCTTCGTGTTTAGACATAGAACATAGAACAGTGCAACATAGGAACAGGCCCATCAGCCGACAATATCTGTGCCAAACATAAGTAATCTCCTCTGCCTGCACATGATCCATATCCCTCCACTCCCTACATGTCCACGGGTCTATCTAAAAGCCTCCTAAACTCCATCATCGCATCTGCCTCCACCACCAGCCCTGGCAGTGCGTTCAAGGCCCCTCCCACTCTCTGTGTTAAAAACCTGTTTCCACACATCTTTAAACACTGCCCTCTCACCTTCAATCTACCTCTGCTCTTTGATATTTCCACTTTGAGAAAACAGGTTCTGTCTAACCTATCCAAAGATGCTAGCCTGTCTTTGCTAACAGACAAGCAACTTAGGAAGTTTCTTGGAGTAGACTTCGGTACAATCTTTTATGGTATAATTAAATGTACTTGAGCTCTGTCGGACTGTTTCTCAGGTGGCGACACGGTGGCACAGCGGTAGAGTTGCTGCCTTACAGCGAATGCAGTGCCGGAGACTCAGGTTTGATCCTGACTACGGGCGCCGTCTGTACGGAGTTTGTACGTTCTCCCCGTGACCTGCGTGGATTTTCTCCGAGATCTTCGGTTTTCTCCCACACTCCATAGACGTACAGGTATGTAGGTTAATTGGCTGGGCAAATGTAAAAAAAAAATTGTCCCTAGTGTGTGTAGGATAGTGTTAATGTGTGGGGATCGCTGGGCGGCGTGGACCCGGTGGGCCGAAGGGCCTGTTTCCGCGCTGTATCTCTAAATCTAAATCTAAAAAAAAATCTACAAGCATCAGATTTAGTCTTCCCCACCTGGTCATAGTGTTTGTTATGGAAGTCTTTACAATGATCATTTTCTGTCCTTAACCCAAAGCACAAGACGAGCCCTGGTGGCCTGCCATTCAACGTGTTGGTCAAACCTATCCTTCTATAACTGCCCAAATTGCAATACTTCGCATTTCGCTGTATTAAACTCCATTAACCATTCCTCAGCTCACCTGTCCAACCGATCAAGATATTGCTGCAATTTTTGACAGCCATCTTCGCTAACTACACCATACCTTAGTGCCATCTACAAACTTAGCATCTGGTGAATTTAGTTTTAGTTTAGAGATACAGCGCAGAAAGAAGCCCTTCGGCCTACCAAGTCTGTGCCGACCAGCGAACCCCCGTACACTAGTTTTATCCTACACACTAGGGACAGATACAGAGAAGTGTGAGGTGTTGAATTTTGGGACGTCGAACAAGGGCAGGACCTACACAGTAAATGGCAGGCCTCTGGGTTGTGTTGTAGAGCAGAGGGATCTAGGAGTACAAGTGCAAGGTTCCTTAAAGGTCGAGTCTGACCATAAGGTAAGGTGGTCAAAAAGGCTTTTGGCACATTGGCCCTCATCAGTCAGAGTATTGAGTATAGAAGTTGGGAGGTCATGTTGCAGTTGTATAAGACGTTGGTGAGACCGCATTTAGAATATTGTGTTCAGTTCTGGGCACCATGTTATAGGAAAGATATTGTCAAGTTTGAAGGATGTTGCCAGGACTAGAGGATGTTGCCAGGACTAGAGGGTGTGAGCTATAGGGAGAGGTTGAGTAGGCTGGGTCTCTATTCCGTGGAGCGTAGGAGGATGAGGGGAGATAGACAATAGACAATAGGTGCAGGAGGAGGCCATTCGGCCCTTCGAGCCAGCACTGCCATTCAATGTGATCATGGCTGATCATTCTCAATCGTATCCCGTTCCTCCCTTCTCCCCATACCCCCTGACTCCGCTATCCTTAAGAGCTCTATCTAGCTCTCTCTTGAATGCATTCAGAGAATTGGCCTCCACTGCCTTCTGAGGCAGAGAATTCCACAGATTTACAACTCTCTGAATCAAAATGTTTTTCCTCATCTCAGTTCTAAATGGATCTTTTGAGGTGTACAAAATCATGAGCGGAATAGATCGGGTAGATGCACAGAGTCTTTTACCCACAGTAGGGGAATCGAGGACCAGAGGACATAGGTTCAAGGTGAAGCGGAAAAGATTTAATAGGAATCCGAGGGTAACTTTTTCACAAAGGGGATGGTGGGTGTATGGAACAAGCTGCCAGAGGAGGTCGTTGAGGCTGAGACTATCCCATCGTTTAAGAAACAGTTAGACAGGTACATGGACAGGACAGGTTTGGAGGGACATGGACCAAGCGCAGGCAAGTGGGACTAGGATAGCTGGGACAATGTACCCTAGGAGGCGGGTTGGGCCGAAAGGCCTGTTTCCACACTGTATCAATCTATAACTCTATGACAATTTACAGAGGCCAATTAACCTTTAAACCTGCACACTTTTGGGATGTGGGAGGAAACCAGAGCTCCCAGAGAAAACCCACGCAGATCCTAGGGAGAACGTTCAAGCTGCATTCTTCAGCACTCAGGCTCGTAACCGGGTCTCTGGTGCTCTGAGGTGGCAACTCTACCGCTGCGGCACCGTGCCGCCCAAGTTCAAATTATTTGAATGGCAAAATATTAACAATGGAACAGAAACAAAATTACCTGTTGATTTCAGTGCAAGACAGCTTCTGTGTGTAAAAGAGACAATTTGTAATTACAACAATGTAAATAAAACCGCATATGCAGAAATTAAAAACAGACAATAGACAATAGGTGCAGGAGGAGGCCATTCGGCCCTTCGAGCCAGCACCGCCATTCAATGTGATCATGGCTGATCATTCTTAATCAGTACCCCGTTCCTGCCTTCTCCCCATACCCCCTGACTCCGCTATCCTTAAGAGCTCTATCTAGCTCTTTCTGGAATGTATTCAGAGAATTGGCCTCCACTGCCTTCTGAGGCAGAGAATTCCACAGATTCACAACTCTCTGACTGAAAAAGTTTTTCCTCATCTCCGTTCTAAATGGCCTACCCCTTATTCTTAAACCGTGGCCCCTGGTTCTGGACTCCCACAACATTGGGAACATGTTTCCTGCCTCTAACGTGTCCAACCCCTTAATAATCTTATATGTTTCGATAAGATCCCCTCTCATCCTTCTAAATTCCAGTGTATACAAGCCTAGCCGCTCCAGTCTTTGAACATATGACAGTCCCGCCATTCCGGGAATTAACCTAGTAAACCTACGCTGCACGCCCTCAATAGCAAGAATATCCTTCCTCAAATTTGGAGACCAAAACTGCACACAGTACTCCAGGTGCGGTCTCACTAGGGCCCTGTACAACTGCAGAAGGATCTCTTTGCTCCTATACTCAACTCCTCTTGTTATAAACTTCAACCTCAGGAGGAAAATTAACTCTCCATGCCAATGGTGACGCTGATGCTACAGTACTATCTAATCTAATGTGTCTGGAGAAGGGTCTCAACACAAAACTTATAGAAACATATAAAATGGATCTTATACAAACACATAAAATTCTAAAGGGATTGTACAGGCTAGATGCAGGAAAAATGTTCCAGATGTTGGGGGAGTCCAGAACCAGGGGTCACAGTTTAAGGATAAGGGGTCGGCCATTTAGGACTGAGATGAGAATCTGTGGAATTCTCTGCCACAGAAGACAGTGGAGGCCATTTCACTGTGTTTTCAAGAGAGTTAGATGTAGCTCTTAGGGTTAACGGAATCAAGGGATATGAGGAAAAAGCAGGAACGAGGTAATGATTTTGGATGATCAGCGATGATCATATTGAATGGCGGTGCTGGCTCGACGGTCCGAATGGCCTACTCCCGCACCTATTTTCTGTGTTTCTGTGAAACGTCACCTATTCCTTCTCTCCAGAGGTGCTGCCTCCAGTTACTCCAGCATTTTGTAAATATCTAATCTAAACCCATTTCCTCACTGTTTCCAACTATTGCTTTATGTTTGCTTTCAGCTTCTGACCACCATCTATCTCACTGGAGACCTTCAATTGGACTTTACCTTGCACTAAACGTTATTCCCTTTACCCTCTATGTGTACAATGTGGATGGCTTGATTATAATCATGTAGTCTGTTTGTTGACTGGATAGCACGCAACAAGGTTTCCTCTGTATCTCGGTATACGTGACGATAATAAACTAAACCAAGTACCTCAGTCTGAACTCAGTCTGAAGAAGGGTCTCGACCCGAAACGTCACCCATTCCTTCTCTCCCGAGATGCTGCCTGACCTGCTGAGTTACTCCAGCATTTTGTGAATAAATACCTTCGATTTGTACCAGCATCTGCAGTTATTTTCTTAAACTAAGTAAGAATATAATTTCAGGACAAGGCACAGCTGAGTTACTCCAACTTTTTATGTCATCCTTCCTCGGATAAGGGGCACACAATTGCTCACAATACTCCAAATGCGGCCTGACCAGCGCCTTATCGAGCCTCAGCTCTATTGTGATTGTGTGGTTTCCGAGATGGCTGATAACCTTCTTCTTTTGTGTCCATCATCTATGTTTCAAATGTTGACATCACTGTCATCGTCCGTCCTGAAAAGGGCACAAGCTTCCGGCGACCATCAGTGGGAGCCATCACTTGTACAATAGATGATGGTGGTAGCAGAATTAGCTCGGGACACTTCCAGTTTCCAGCCCCGCGATGTGGAAGCTTCTGCTATGGGGCCGGCTGATAATGATGTGTAGGAAAGAACTGCAGATGCTGCTTTAAATTGAAGATAGACACAAAGTGCTGGAGTAACTCAGACCCTTCAGCATTTTATGGCTGATAATGATAGATTCTACATTGGTGGATACGGGCTACTTGATGGGGCAAGTAGGCCTGGACTGTTTTGGAGATTAGTTTATTTCTTCCGGGTGCTCCGGTTTCCTCCCACACTCCAAAGACGTGCAGGTTTGTAGGTTAATTGGTTTCGGTAAATATTGTAAATTGTCCCTAGTGTGTGTGTGCGGGGATCGCTGGTCGGCGCGGACTCGGTGGGCCGAAGGGCCAGTTTCCTCGCTGTATCTCTAAAGTAAAACTAAAACTAATACCGGGCAAGTGCTTCATTATCTTGAAGGATCATGGGGGCACAGATTCCAACATGGTTGTGGTAACATTACAATTTTATTTAAGGGAGACTTTACAAGTAACTTTGCATGATTTATTATGACCAACTGGTAATCTCTTGCTGTGGGGGAGTTTAAAATATTTTGGCTGTTTCGAAAGTCAATTGTCAGGATGTAAGCCACATTGCTTGTCTACTGAACTGAACTAGTGCATGTGTAACCAGAGTCTCGATACTGGGAACATTGACTTTGATAAATCCACAAGCACCCACCATCCTCTGAATGAAAAAGTTGCTTATTAAATCTTATGCTCCCATTAAATCTCTATAACAAGAGTTGAACAGTTTATCTTTAATCAGCACACTCTTGAAATACAAAAGAGCTTTCAGTCAGGAATTAAAAGTTCAACATTACAAAACGATCTAATATATTAGGGGAGGGTGGTGGATAATAAAAAACCGAGTTATAATCCATTGAAAATGAAGTTGACTTTTTTGGTCTTTCAATAGACAATAGATGCAGGAGTAGGCCATTCGGCCCTTCGAGCCAGCACCACCATTCAATGTGATCATGGCAGATCATTCTCAATCAGTACCCCGTTCCTGCCTTCTCCCCATACCTCCTGACTCCGCTATGCTTAAGAGCTCTATCTAGCTCTTTCTTGAAAGCATCCAGAGAATTGGCCTCCACTGCCTTCAGAGGCAGAGAATTCCACAGATTTACAACTCTCTGACTGAAAAAGCTTTTCCTCATCTCCGTTCTAAATGGCCTACCCCTTATTCTTAAACTGAGGCCCCTGGTTCTGGGCTCCCCCAACATTGGGAACATGTTTCCTGCCTCTAACATGTCCAACCCCTTAATAATCATATGTTTCGATAAGATCCCCTCTCATTCTTCTAAATTCCAGTGTATACAAGCCTAGTCGCTCCAGTCTTTCAACATACGACAGTCCCGCCATTCCGGGAATTAACCTAGTAAACCTACGGTGCACGCCCTCAATAGCAAGAATATCCTTCCTCAAATTTGGAGACCAAAACTGCACACAGTACTCCAGGTGCGGTCTCACTAGGGCCCTGTACAACTGTAGAAGGACCTCTTTGCTCTTATACTCAACTACTCTTGTTATGAAGGCCAACATTCCATTGGCATTCTTCACTGCCTGTTGTACCTGCATGCTTCCTTTCAGTGACTGATGCACTAGGACACCCAGATCTCGTTATACGTCCCCTTTTCCTAACTTGACACCATTCAGATAATAATCTGCCTTCCTATTCTTACCATCAAAGTGGATAATCTCGCATTTATCCATATTAAACCGCATCTGCCATGCATCCGCCCACTCATACAACCTGTCCAAGTCACCCTGCAACCTCATAGCATCTTCCTCACAGTACACACTACCACCCAGCTTTGTATCATCTGCAAATTTGCTAATGGTACTTTTAATCCCTTCATCCAAGTCATTAATGTATATTGTAAATAGCTGCGGTCCCAGCACCGAGCCTTGCGGTACTCCACTAGTCACTGCCTGCCATTCTGAAAGGAACCCATTTATCCCCACTCCTTGCTTTCTGTCTGCCAACCAATTTTCTATCCATGTCAGCACCCTACCACCAATACCATGTGCTCTAATTTTGCCCACTAATCTCCTGTGAGACCTTGTCGAAGGCTTTCTGAAAGTCGAGGTATACCACATCCACCGGCTCTCCCCTGTCAATTTTCCTAGTTACATCCTCAAAGAATTCCAGATTAGTCAAGCATGATTTCCCCTTCGTAAATCCATGCTGACTCAGGACGATCCTGTTACTGCTATCCAAATGCTCCGCAATTTCGTCTTTTATAATTTCCTGTCCATTTGAAAGATTACAAATTACATCCTCACAATGCTACCATTTTTAATGAGTACCTCTTTTGTGACGATTTTCAGGGTAATGTTGCCAGCAACATCCGATGCCGTCTGAAGCAGGAAGAAGAATGGAATGGACTGGAAGACACAATAGCGATTAATGAAATGAGTCTGAAGAAGGGTCTCGACCCAAAAAGTCACCCATTCCTTCTCTCCAGAGATGCTGGCTGACCCGCTGTTACTCCAGCATTTTGTGTCTACCTTCGATTTAAACCAGCATCTGCAGTTATTTTCCTATAATGAAATAGACAATAGGTGCAGGAGTAGGCCATTCGGCCCTTCGAGCCAGCACAGCCATTCAATGTGATCATGGCTGATCATTCACAATCCGTACCCCGTTCCTGCCTTCTCCCCATACCCCGACTCCGCTATCTTTAAGAGCTCTATCTAGCTCTCTCTTGAAAGCATCCAGAAAATTGGCCTCCACTGCCTTCTGAGGCAGTGAATTCCACATATTTACAACTCTCTGACTGAAAAGGTTTTTCCTCATCTCCGTTCTAAATGGCCTACCCCTTATTCTTAAACTGTGGCCCCTGGTTCTGCACTCCCCCAACATTGGGAAATGATCAAAGTCATCATTGCCTGAATTCTACCAGCAAGTCTCAAAAGGCTAGTGAATAAATAAAAAATTCTAAACAAATAGAAAGTCAGCTCCATATTTAGTTTTGTTTACAATTGTCACATGTTCCAAGTACAGTGAAATGTTTTGTTTGATTGGTATACAATCAAACAAAAGACCGTACATGATTACAATCAAGTCGTCCACAGTGCGCAGATAAAGGATAAAAGGTACATTTAGTGCAAGATAAAGTCTGAACAAACATAATTCACAGGTCTCAAGGAGGTCAATGGGAGATCAGGACTACACTCTAGCTGGAGAGAGGACAGGTCAGTTGCCTGATAACAGCTGAAAATCTGGAGGTGTGCGTTTTCACACTTCTGTACCTCTTGCCCGATGGGAGAGGGGAGAAGAGGAAGTGACCGGGGTTGAACTGGTCCTTGATTATGCTGGTGGCCTTGCCGAGGCAACGTGAGGTGTAGATGGAGTCAGGCAGCATCTCGGGAGAGAAGGAATGGATGACATTTCGGGTCGAGACCCTTCTGCAGACTGGCGTCAGGGGAGGAGGCGGGACAAAGATAGGATGTAGTCGGAGACAGTAAGACGAGTGGAAGAACTGGGAAGGGGGAGGGGATAGAGAGGGAAAGCAGGGACTGTTTGAAGTTTTTTCCTACACATTTTGCCGCTCCACTGCAAATTCTCCTCAAGGTATGTCTTTTTTCCCACACATTAATTGAAGGGAGGTTGGTTTGCATGATGGTCTGAGCTACGTCCACAAGTCCCTGCAATGTCTTGCGGTCTTGCATGGAGCTGGTCCCAAACCAAGCTGTGACGCATCTCGGAAAAATGCTTCCAATATCGCCTCTGTGCAAGCCGGTGAGGGTTGTTAGGGACAGGCCGAACTTCCTCAGCCTTCTAATGAGAGGCGTTGGTGCATTTCCTTGGCCAGAGGTTTGATGTGGCAGCTCCAGGACAATTTGCAGGTGATTTACATTTGTATTTTAAATAGTGTAGAATAATTTTTCGTTGTGCGGCGGTCACGGTGGCGCAGCGGTAGAGTTGCCGCCTTGCAGCGAATGCAGCGCCGGAGACCCGGGTTCCATCCCGACTATGGGTGCTGTCTGTACGGAGTTTGTACCTTCTCCCCGTCACCTACGTGGGTTTTCTCCGAGATCTTCGATTTCCTCCCACACTCTAAAGACGTGCAGGTTTGTAGGTTAATTGGCTTGGTAAATGTAAAAATTGTCCCCAATGCGTGTAGGATAGTGTTAGTGTGCGGGGATCGCTGGTCGGCACGGACTCGGTTGGTAGGAAGGGCCTGTTTCCGCGCTGTATCTCTGTATCTCTTCATTTCAGAGAGATGTAAGTTTTAACCAACCCATTTCCAAACAATTCTTCACGATAAATAACTTTTATCCAGTGATTATAATTAATCATATAATTGTCCACACCATCACCCCTTCATCTCTATCCAGTTTGAAAATACAAGTTGTGAAAAGGACTTTAAATTTATTTGGGTAGTTTCACAAGTTCATAATAGTTCATACAGCTTCACATACCATTAAGGTACCTTAAGTAGGTCCGTGCTAGTTTTGTTTTAGGGCGGCACAATGACGCAGCAATAGAATTGCTACCTTACAGTGCCAGAGACTCGTGTTCCATCCTGACTATGGATACTATCTGTGAGGAATATGTATGCTCACCCTGTGATCACGTGGGGTTTCTCCGGGTGCACTGGTTTCCACCCACACTACAAAGACGTACAGGTTTGTAGGTCGACTTGGCTTTGGTAAAAATTGTAAATTGTAAATTGTCCCTCGTGTGTGTAGGATAGAAACATAGAAAAAAAAGTGCAGGAGGAGGCCATTCAGCCCTTCGAGCCAGCACTGCCATTCAATATGATCAAGGTTGATCATCTAAAATCAGTACCCAGTTCCTGCTTTTTTCCCCATATCCCTTGATTCCTTTAGCCCCAAGAGCTAAATCTAACTCCCTCTTGAAGTTAGTGCTAACGGGGATCGAACTACAGCCAAAACGGTACATGATAGCATGACAATTTTGGGCCCACCTTACTCACCATCATCGCTTTAATGAGAAAGCAAGTAGTTTTATTGAAATCGGTGTTAGTGTAGTGTAAGAAAATAACTGCAGATGCTGGTACAAATCGAAGGTATTTATTTCACAAAATGCTGGATTTACTCAGCGGGTCAGGCAGCATCTCAGGAGAGAAGGAATGGGTGACGTTTCGGGTGGAGACCCTCCTTCAGACGAGATGCTGCCTGACCTGCTGAGTTACTCCAGCATTTTGTGAAATAAATACCTTCGATTTGTACCAGCATCTGCAGTTATTTTCTTACACTACTGTGTGTGTGTGTGTGTGTGTGTGTGTGTGTGTGTGTGTGTATACACACTGAATGTTTGTTTCTCTCCCGTTCATCATATTGTTTACAATGTTTACATATTCTGTTGTGCTGCAGCAAGCAAGAATTTATTTGTTCTATCTGGGACACATGACAATAAAACACTCTTGACTTGGACCTCCACCTATTGGTATTTTTATGAATTGAAATACTGAAATAAGAATTTATAAAGTAGAGCAATAGGATTTGGACCAAGGGAATTCTGCAACGCTTTGGCCAGCCACTGCATTTTTACAGCGCTGACAATTTTAATCGCATTTTAATTTAAAACCCAGATGATCTGCCGGTTATGTCAGCAGTGAACAAATGGGGGAGCACGGCCAGATGCAAAACAGCTGGAAAGACAGAAAGCAAATACAGGTGCAACAAGATAAATTATTTTTACTTAAAATGTACCGGAGCTAATGGAAAAAAATGAAAAGACGAATATCTCAGTTAAAAACAGATTATATCAATGTTGCTGGCAAAACTCAACATGTTGAAATAATACAGGGAAAGTCAGGAGACACACTGTGTTTAATCATACACCTGACAATAGGAAATGAAAGTTGATCTTTTTCCAGAGATGCTATCTGACATTTGCTACTTTGGACAAAATATAATTTGTTTTCTTTTAATGAAAAAACCTCAATGCAAAAGCTAAATCCAAAATACATTGTTTACGCTTCAATTATCTCAACATCTCAACAATAATGGCTGACAAATCTGAAATCAATTGGAGGTAGACACAAAATGCTGGAGTAACTCAGCAGGTCAGGCAGCATCTCTGGAGAGAAGGAATGGGTGACGTTTCGGGTCGAGACCCTTCTTCAGACTGTGCGGGTCTCGACCCGAAATATCACCCATTCCTTCTCTCCAGAGATGCTGCCTGAGTTACACCAGCATTTTGTGACTACCTTCGATTTAAACCAGCATCTGCAGTTGCTTCCTACTGAAATCAATTGATATTGTTAAGGCTTCAACAAGAGAAAAGAACAGGTGTAGTAGTGGATCTCTTCGAGAGAGTGCAATTGAATGTAGATCATATTAGATGCACCTGCAATCTCAGATCTCTGCTGCTAGTTCCTTGGGATTCTATGCACCTAAAGAGAGAACCCTAAACCTAGCGCGGCATGGTGGCACAGCGGTAGAGTTGCTGCCTTACAGCAAATGCAGCGCCGGAGACCCGGGTTCGATTGTGACTAAGGGTGCTGTCTGAACGGAGTTTGTACGTTGACCTGCATGGGTTTTCTCCGAGATCTTCGGTTTCCTCCCACACTCCAAAGACATACAGGTTTGTAGGTTAATTGGCTTGGTAAATGTAAAAATTGTCCCTTGTGTGTGTGTGTGTGTAGGATAGTGTTAATGTGCGGGGATCGCTATGTGGCGCGGACCTGGTGGGCCGAAGGGCCTGTTTCCGCACTGCAACTCTAAACTAAACGAAGAATTAGTGCACTAAATTATGCAAAAAGTGCCTGTCACCATTGCCAGAATTTGATAGAGAGTTTTCCTGGATTAATTTTCAGCACGAATGAGGGGCTGGGGGATCTCGTTGAAACCTACCGAATAATGAAAGGCCTGGACATAGTGGATGCGGACAGGACGTTCTCATTCGTGGGGGAGTCTAGGATCAGAAAGCACAAACTCGCAATTAAAGCACGCATCTTTAGAATGGAGATGCAAAGGAATTTCTTCGTTTCCCATTGTTCCCTAAAATTCATGGCTGTGGAGGATCTTTCCAGTGGTGGGAGCGTCTAAAACCAGAGCACGCACCCTCAGAATAAAAGGACATATAGAAACATAGAAACATAGAAACTAGGTGCAGGAGGAGGCCATTTGGCCCTTCGAGCCAGCACCGCCATTCAACGTATCACAAAATGCTGGAGTAACTCAGCAGGTCAGGCAGCATCTGGGAGAGAGGGAACGCTAGCCCTAAGAGCTCTATCTAACTCTCTTTTGAATGCATCTAGTGAATTGGCCTCCACTGCCTTCTATGGCAGAGAATTCCACAGATTCTGGGTGAAAAAGTTTATCCTCATTTCAGGGTCTCAACCCGAAACGTCACCCATTCCCTCTCTCCTAGATGCTGCCTGACCTGCTGAGTTACTCCAGCATTTTGTGATACCTTCGATTTGTACCAGCATCTGCAGTTATTTTTCTACATCCTTTGATTCTGCTAGCCCTAAGAGTTCTATCTAACTCTCTTTTGAATGCATCCAGTGAATTGGCCTCCACTGCCTTCTGTGGCAGGGAATTCCACAAATTCACAACTCTAGGTGAAAAAGTTTATCCTCATCTCAGTTCTAAATGGCCTCCCCTTTATTCTTAAACTGTGGCCCCTAGTTCTGGACTCCCCCAACATTGGGAACATGTTTCCTGCATTTAGCTTGTCCAATCCATTAATAATTTTATATATTCCTCTAAGACCCCCTCTCATCCTTCTAAATTCCAGTGACTACAAGCCCAGTATTTTTAGAATGGAGCCGAGGAAGACGAGAGAGTGGTGAATCTGTGGAATTTATTGCCACAGATGGCGGTGGAGGCCGACTTTGAGCATTTTAAAAACGGAGATAGATAGGTTCTTGATTAGGAGAGGTGTCGGGGTTAATGGATAAAGACAGTAGAATGTAGTTGAGAGGGATAGATCAGCCATGATTGAATGGTCGAACGGCCTAATTCTGCTCCGATGTCTTATGATTACAGTAGATTTAAACATTCATAAATTGCATCAATGTGATATTCACGTCAACAGTTCCCAAAACGAAGAAACATCCTTACCAGTTTAGATAATGCCCGGGAACCAGCATAAATACTGCCAACAAATAACAAGACACCAGGCAACCAGGAAATCTTGGCAGACCTACCAAAGTGTAAATCACATCATTAATACAAAAAGTCAAATGTACCTGCTGCAATGCATTTAGACTTTAACTTTTTAAATCTAATATTGCCCAATCAATCTAAATGTTTATGAATCATATTGTTTCAGTTTCTACATTCACTAGCTCATAGTTATGGCAAATTTCCTCATTGTCTCTCCAAATAAACAGAAATACATCTTCGTATGATGATGGGAACTGCAGATGCTGACATCTTGTGTAAAACACAAAGTGCTGGAGTAACTCAGTTGGTTGGGCAGCATCTTTGGAGGGGACGAATAAGCAACGCTTTGGGTTGAGATCTTTCTTCAAACAGTCTGTAGAACGGTCCTAACTCGAAATGTTGCCTATTCATGTCCTCCAGAGATGCTGCCTGACCCACTGAGTTACTCCAGCACTTTGATTTCTACGGGCTGGGTAGCTAATGATATTTGAATTACAGGATTTATTTTTAATTTGTTTACAGAATGTGGACACCCTTCAGTAAGAGTTATTGCTAGGGACAGCTGTATGGGAGTGAAGTTAGAAACATAGAAAATAGGTGCAGAAGGAGGCCATTTGGCCCTTCGAGCCAGCACCGCCATTCATTGTGATCGTGGCTGATCATCCACAATCAGTAACCTGTGCCTGAATTCTCCCCATATCCCTTGATTCCACTAGTCCCTAGAGCTTAACATAAAACAGTACAGCACACGCACATGTCCTGCAGCCCAAATGTTGGTTGCTGGTCGACCAAGGAAGGCGAAGGCTGGAAGCCCAGCAGCCTAGGGCTTGCCTAAATCAGGCACCGCTCATAACAACTAGACTGGGCTTGGAATCAAGGGATATGGGGAGAAGGCAGGCACAGGTTACTGATTGTGGATAATCAGCCATGATCACAATGAATGGCGGTGCTGGTTCGAAGGGCCAGATGGCCTCCTCCTGCACCTATTTTCTATGCGGGCTCAGTAGACTATTTCTGTACACTTGGTCATCGGGGGTGATTATGGTGATACTCTACTGGACTGTTTGGAAGAAAATAATTTCACTGTGCATTTGCACTTTGCACATGTGACAGTAAAGCAGCATTGAACAAATGTTTGTGCTCAGTGTGATGCCTCGTTAAACTGATCTCATCTGCATGTAGACAATAAACAATAGGTGCAGGTGGAGGCCATTCGGCCCTTCGAGCCAGCACCACCATTCAATGTGATCATGGCTGATCATTCTCAATCAGTACCCCGTTCCTGCCTTCTCCCCATACCCCCTGACTCCGCTATCCTTAAGAGCTCTATTTAGCTCTTAATTGTAATTGGAGCAATATGTACAATCATATTGTTTCAGTTTCTATATTCACCAGATCATAGTTATGGCAAATTTCCTCATTGTCTCTCCAAATAAACAGAAATACATCTTTGTATGATGATGGGAACTACAGATGCTGACATCTTGTGTAAAAGACAAAGTGCTGGAGTAACTCAGTTAAGCAACGCTTTGGGTTGGGACCCTTCTTCAAACAGTCTGAAGAAGGGTCCTGACTCGAAACGTCACCTATTCATGTCCTCCAGGGATGCTGCCTGACCCACTTTGATTGCTAGAGGCTGGGTAGCTAACGATATTTGATATCACTCTCCATATCGCTCCCTTCCCTGCACTTCCATGTGCATATCGCAGAGCCTCTTAAACCCCACTCTCGTCTCTGCAAAAAAGTGTCCCTAGTTTTGTCAAGGTGGTGATCTTGTGCCACTTCTTGAAAATAGTTTGATGCAACCTAGTGTTTCAAGAGGAATTAAATTAACAGAATAAAATTTCTGTTTGAAATCTGAATTGTGATTAAATTTAAATCAGTAATTCCAAGCAAGTAAATCGAACCTTCGACATGCTTTAGTTGGAGTGAATGATGTTACCACGGGTTCCTTACCAGAGAAAGCTGCTTCTCAGTTCCACCCATCCCAGTCTCCAGGCTACCTGAAGTAAGACAGTTCCCACAATTGTTTGCCAACTGCAAAAATTTAAAAAAACAAGTAGTAGTAGTTTAGTTTATTGTCACTTGTACCGAGGTAGAGTGAAAAGCTTTTGTTGCATGCTAACCAGTCAGCAGAAAGACAATACATGATTACAATTGAGCCATTTACAATGTACTTACAACCGATCAGCCAAAACATTATGTGTAAGAAAATAACTGCAGATGCTGGTACAAATCGAAGGTATTCATTCACAAAATGCTGGAGTAACTCAGCAGGTCAGGCAGCATCTCAGGAGAGAAGCCAAAACATTACGACCACTGACAGGCGAAGTGAATAACATTGATTATCTTGTTACAATGGCACCTGTCAAGGGGTGGGATATATTAGGCAGCAAGTGAACAGTCAGTTCTTGAAGTTGATGTGTTGGATGCAGGAGAAATGGGCAGGAGTAAAGACCTGAACGACTTTGATAAGAGCCAAATTGTTCTGGCCAGACGACTGGGTCAGAGCATCTCTGAAAGGGTAAGGCTTGTGGGGTGCTCCCGGTCAGCAGTGGTGAGTACCTGCCGACAGTGGTCCGAGGAGGGACAAACCACAAACCAGTGACAGGGTGTTGGGCGCCCAAGGCTCATCGATGCGCGAAGGCAATGAAGGTTATCCCGTCTGGTCCAAACCAACTGTGGTAAGATGACAAGTCGGTGGAGGGACTGTGATGCTTTGGGCAATGTTCTGCTGGGAAACCCTGGGTCCGGCCATTCATGTGGGACGGCAATTTGAGACGTGTCACCCACCTAAACATCTTTGCAGACCAGGTGCACACCTTCATGGCAACGGTATTCCCTGATGGCAGTGGCCTCTTTCAGCAGGATAATGCGCCCTGCCACACTGCACACATTGTTCAGGGATGGTTTGAGGAACATGATGAAGTGTTCACGGTGTTGCCCCGGCCTCCAGATTCTCCAGATCTCAATCCGATTGAGCATCTGTGGGATGTGCTGGATTGACAAGTCCGATCCACGGCGGCTCCACCTCACAACTTACAGGACTTGAAGGATCTGCTGCTAATGTTTTGGTGCCAGATACCACAGGACATCTTCAGGGGTCTTGTAGAGTCCGTGCCTCGGCGGCTCGGCGCTGTTTTGGTGGCACACGGAGGACCAACAGCATATTAGGCAGGTGGTCATAATGTTTTGGCTGATCGGTGTATATATGAAAAGGGAATGTGTAGGAAAGAACTGCAGATGCTGGTTTAAACCGACGACAGATACAAAATGCTGGAGTAACTCAGTGGGACACGCAGCATCTCTGGAGAGAAGAAATATGTGAAGTTTCAGGTCGAGACCTTCAGACTGAATAATGTATAGTGCAAGGTAACGCCAGCTAAGTTTGATCAAGGATAGTCCGAGGGTCACCAAAGAAGTAGATTGTAGTTCAGCACTGTTGTCTGGTTGAGAAATCAACCGGAGAAACCCGAAGAGAAATCACATTTAATAGAAAAATCATGACCCATTCTAAAGTTCAAGATTCATGATTTCAAGATCAATTTATTGTCACATGTACCAATTAAGGTACAGTGAAATTTGAGTTACCATACAGCCATAATAAGTGAAAAGCAACAAAACACACAGCCACATAAAATAAAATTAAACATAAACATCCACCACAGCGGATTCCACATTCTTCACTGTGATGGAAGATAATAAGTTCCGATAATATTACCCACGAATAATACGTACCCTTGAAAAAGTGTTGGATAGGTAAACTTCAACACTGAAAGGACGTACTGAAAAAGAAAGAATTGATTAGACATTTAAAATTTACAGCAAGACCAACCGCAAGTATTTAAAGGACTACATTTCAGGAATCAGAGTGTCAAGAGTGATTTATTGTCATCAGTCCCAAAACGAAACAATGAAATTCTTAGTTGCCGCTGCACCACAGGCATGTAAGCATAGTGTGTAGGAAAGTTCTGCAGATGCTGGTTTAAATCAAAGGTAGACACAAAAAACTGGAGTAACTCAGCGGGACGGATAGCATCACTGGAGAGAAAGAATGGGTGACATTTCGGGTCGAGACTGTTCTTCAGACGGGTCAGATATAAACATAGTACTCAGAAGACACCATAATAAACAAGAAGTTCAAGAATTTAAAAAAATAAAAACACATTATAGTGCAAAAACAAGAATGCAAAGTCCCGAGTGCAAATAAAGCAGTTTGGAGTTTGTAGCATTCAATAGCCTGATGGTTGTAGGGAAATGCTATTTCTGAATCAGGACGTTAAGGTTTTCTGACTCCTATGCCTTCATTCCATCCCCGAGCAGTAATGGCTATCGAAGTTGGACTTTGAGAAAGTATAGAAACTGCCATTACACCCGTTAAATGAGAGCGTGGCCAGGGTGGTTGGTGTGGGTCTCTGATGATGCTGGCTGCCTTTGAGCAGGGCCTCCCATAGATTCCTTTGATGGTGGGGAGGTCAATACCCGTGATGGACCGGGCAGTGTCCACCACTATTTGTAATCTGCTTCCTTCCTGAGCATTCAAGTTGCCGAAGCAGGCTGTAATGCAACCAGTTAATGTGCTCTCTATCATACACCTGTTAAAGAGAATATCCATCGACATGCCCAATCTCTTCAATCTTTTAAGTGGAGGCATTGAGGGGCTTTCTATGATTGCAAAAATGTGCTGGGTCCAGAACACATCTACAGAGATATGCACACCCAGGAACCTGAGGTATTTATTCACAAAATGCTGTAGTAACTCAGCAGGTCAGGCAGCATCTCAGGAGAGAAGGAATGGGTGACGTTTCGGGTTGAGACCCTGAACCTGAAGTTGTTGACTCTTTCCGCTGCCGACACTTTGATGACATGGATCTTTGGCCTTTATTCTTCCAAAGTCAACAATCAGTTCCTTGGTTTTACTGACATTGAGAGCAAGTTTGACACAAAATGTTGGAGTAACTCAGCGGACAGGCAGCATCTCTGCATAGAAGGAATGGGTGACGTTTTGGGTCGAGACCCTTCTTCACAGCAAGTTTGTTGTTCTGGCACCATTCAAACAGACGATCGATCTCCCTCCTACACAGTTTCAGTTTTAGTTTATTATCACATGCACTGAGGTACAGTGAAAAGCTTTTGTTGCGTGACTATAACTAAAGGTCTGCCATCCCAATGGGAGAGTTTTGTCAATTATAGACAATAGACAATAGACAATAGGTGCAGGAGTAGGCCATTCAGCCCTTCGAGCCAGCACCGCCATTCAATGCGATCATGGCTGATCACTCTCAATCAGTACCCCGTTCCTGCCTTCTCCCCATACCCCCTCACTCCGCTATCCTTAAGAGCTCTATCCAGCTCTCTCTTGAAAGCATCCAACGAACTGGCCTCCACTGCCTTCTGAGGCAGAGAATTCCACACCTTCACCACTCTCTGACTGAAAAAGTTCTTCCTCATCTCCGTTCTAAATGGCCTACCCCTTATTCTTAAACTGTGGCCCCTTGTTCTGGACTCCCCCAACATTGGGAACATGTTTCCTGCCTCTAATGTGTCCAATCCCCTAATTATCTTATATGTTTCAATAAGATCCCCCCTCATCCTTCTAAATTCCAGTGTATACAAGCCCAATCGCTCCAGCCTTTCAACATACGACAGTCCCGCCATTCCGGGAATTAACCTAGTGAACCTACGCTGCACGCCCTCCATAGCAAGAATATCCTTCCTCAAATTTGGAGACCAAAACTGCACACAGTACTCCAGGTGCGGTCTCACCAGGGCCCGGTACAACTGTAGAAGGACCTCTTTGCTCCTATACTCAACTCCTCTTGTTATGAAGGCCAACATTCCATTGGCTTTCTTCACTGCCTGCTGTACCTGCATGCTTCCTTTCATTGACTGATGCACTAGGACACCCAGATCTCGTTGAACTCCCCCTCCTCCTAACTTGACACCATTCAGATAATAATCTGCCTTTCTATTCTTACTTCCAAAGTGAATAACCTCACACTTATCTACATTAAACTGCATCTGCCATGTATCCGCCCACTCACACAACCTGTCCAAGTCACCCTGCAGCCTTATTGCATCTTCCTCACAATTCACACTACCCCCCAGCTTAGTATCATCTGCAAATTTGCTAATGGTACTTTTGATCCCTTCGTCTAAGTCATTAATGTATATCGTAAATTGAAACAATGACACGGTTTTCCCCTAATTCAGCACATGTCACATTTCCAACATCTGTAGTATTCTGCTTTTAGAAATTAACCTCAAGAGTTAACAGTACGGCATTTGGTTTTCACATCTTCTTGTGAATGGGCTCAATTATAATCATTTATGGTCTTTGCACTGATTGCTTTTCACTGTACCTCAGTACTCGTGACAATAAACTAAACTCCATCCAACTCAACTACTGGCTACTGCCCTCTAATCCAGGCAGCATTCCAATAACCTCCTCTCTTCCAAAACCTTCACATCCTCCTTCATGTAATGGGGCAACCAGGACCTCACACAAAACTCCAAATGCAATGTAACCAAAGACCTATGAACCAGCATCGTGACTTCCTGATTCTTGTATACAAATGCATCAGGACTTCCTGACTCTTACATACAAATGCAACCTGACCTAAAACCTGTGAAGCTGCATCATGACTTCCTTGCCCTTACACACAAATATATATTCTTATGATACAAATGCATTGTGTTCCTGACTCATATACAAATGCTACAGGACTTCCTGATTCTTGTATACAAATGCATCAGGATTTCCTGACTCTTACATACAAATGCAACCTGACCTAAAACCTATGAAGCTGCATCATGACTTCCTTACTATGATATACAAATGCACCATGACTTCTTGACTCTTATATAAAAATGCAGCCTAGCCAAACACCTATAAACATATTCCTTTTCCCCAGAGATGCTGTCTGACCCACTGAGTTACTCCGGCTTTTTGTACCTATAAAAAGACTTATGAAGTTGCATCATGACTTCTTGACTCTGATATCTAAATGCAGCCTAACCAAAGACCTGTATAGTTATATTTACTCATACCTAAGATTAATGGATTGGTGGATCAGATGCATCCAGGGATTGAGGTGGGGAGAAGGAGAGAGGAATGGGGATAGGACAGGGACATAATGCGGAGATAAATATCACCAGTGAGGTTTTACTGAGGGGCAGCACACGCTGGAGGGGCCGAATGTCCCACAGTCCCCTCCCCCAGCCTGGAATAAGTAAACATAGAAACATAGGAGGCCATTCGAGTCAGCACCGTCGTTCATTGTGATCATGGCTGATCGTCCCAATCAATACCCCGTGCCTGCCTTCTCCCCATATCCCTTGATTCCATTAGCCCCTAGAGCTCTATCTAACTCTCTCTTAAATCCATCCAGTGATTTGGCTAAAGTAGGTTTACCTATGATGAGCGTTTGTCAGCACTGGGCCTGCACTCGCTGGAGTTTAGAAGAATGAGGGGGGACCTCATTGAAACGTACAGAATAGTGAAAGGCTTGGATAGAGTGGATGTGGAGAGGATGTTTCCACTAGTGGGAGAGTCTAGGACTAGAGGGCACAGCCTTAGAATTAAAGGATGTTCCTGTAGGAAGGAGATGGGGAGAAATTTCTTTAGTCAGAGGGTGGTGAATCTGTGGGATTCTTTGCCGCAGAAGGCTGTGGAGGCCAGGTCAGTTGATATTTTTAAGGCAGAGATAGACAGATTCTTGATTAGTGCGGGTGTCGGGGGTTATGGGGAGAAGGCAGGAGAATGGGGTTAGGAAGGAGAGATAGATCAGCCATGATTGAATGGCGGAGTAGACTCGATGGGCTGAATTCATTGCCACAGACGGCTGTGGAGGCCACGTCAATGAATGGATAGTTTTAAGGCAGAGATGGATAGATTCTTGATCAGTGCAGGTGTCAGGGGTTATGGGGAGAAGGCAGGAGAATGGGGTTAGGGGGGAGACAATAGACAATGGGTGCAGGAGGAGGCCATTCGGCCCTTCGAGCCAGCACCGCCATTCAATGTGATCATGGCTGACCATTCACAATCAGTACCCCGTTCCTGCCTTCTCCCCATACCCCCTGACTCCGCTATCCTTAAGAGCTCTATCTAGCTCTCTCTTGAATGCATTCAGAGAATTGGCCTCCACTGCCTTCTGAGGCAGAGAATTCCACAGATTTACAACTCTCTGACTGAAAAAGTTTTTCCTCATCTCAGTTCTAAATGGCCTACCCCTTATTCTTAAACTGTGGCCCCTTGTTCTGGGCTCCCCCAACATTGGGAACATGTTTCCTGCCTCTAACGTGTCCAACCCCTTAAGAGGGGAGAGACAGATCAGCCGTGATTGAATGGCGGTGTAGACTCGATGCCTGGGCCGAAGGGGCTGAGTCTGCTCCTGTCACGTTTGACCCTCACCTTGTTGGTGAAATAAGAGGCGGCAAAGAGCAGCGAGAAGCAGAGATGGAGCCGTTTGTGCCACATCGACAGGCAGGCAGTGAGGGAGAGGGCGGGCGGTGAGGGAGAGGGCGGGAAGGGAGACGGTGAGGGGAGGGAGAGGGAGAGGGCGGTGGTAAGAGGGAGGGACGGTGAGAGAGAAGGATGGAGGGAGGGAGATGGTGAGAGAGAGAGGAGAGGGACGGTGAGAGAGAAGGAGGGAGACAGACGGTGAGAGGGGAGAGAGAGAGGGAAGGAGGGACGGTGAGGGGAGGGGAGAGAGAGGGTGAGGGGAGGGCTGTGGTAAGAAGAAGGAGGGAGGGAGGGAGGGTGAGAGAGAGGGAGGGAGGGAGGGTGAGAGGGAGGGATGGAGGGCGGTGGTAAGAAGAGGGAGGGAGGGAAGCGAGGGAGGGCGGGTGAGGAGGTGGAGGTGAGGCTGCGGCGGCCACACGTTGCTAAGGGCCGCGGCCCCCTTCACCTTGTTGGCGAAAGAAGAAACGATAAAGAGAAGCAGAGTCGCAGCCGTTTGTGCCACATCCGCCAGGCGGTGAGGAGAGGGGTCGGTGAGAGTGGCGGGCGAGGAGGAGAGGAGGGGAGGGGAGTGGGGTGGAGGTGAGGCTGCGGCGGCCACACGTTGCTAAGGGCCGCGACCCCGCCCTCGCCGCCATCTTCCCGGCCGCGGCTCTGGCCCCGCCCTCTTAAAGGCGCAGTCCCCTCACTGAAGAGGAGAAGGGAGAAAGAAGAGAGAGTGGGGAGAGAGAGAGAAGGGGGGAGAGAGGGGGGAGAGAGAAAGGAGAGAGAGGTAGGAGGAGAGAGAGAAAGGAGAGAGAGAGAAAGGAGAGAGAGAGAAGGGAGAGAGAGAGAGAGAAGGGAGAGAGAGAGAGAGAAGGGAGAGAGAGAGAAGGGGAGAGAGGTAGGGGGAGGGAGAGAGAGGAGAGAGGTGGGGGAAGAGAGGAGAGAGAGAAGGGGAGGGAGAGAGGAGGGGTGGACAGAGGAGGGGTGGACAGAGGAGGGGTGGACAGAGGAGAGAGAGGTGGGGGGAGAGAGAAAAGGGAGAGAGGGAAGAACAGAGAGAGGGAGGATGGGGGAGAGAAAGGGGGAGTGGGGGGAAAGAGATTAAAGAATGAATCCCACACAGAGAGTGAGACAGAGAGACACACAGGGACACAGAGAGAGAGAGATAGTAAGAGGCAGGGCCACAGAGACTCAGAGAGTGAGAGACGACCCAGAGATAAAGACAGCAACGGAAACAGAGACACAGGCAGAGAGAGATACACAGAAAATCGGATCAGGATTGAACCCGGCAGCACCAGAGACCCGAGTTGGATCCTGACCTCGGGTGCTGTCTGTGTGGAGTTTGCTCGTTTTCCCTGTAACCAGATGGGTTTTCTCCGGGTGCTCCGGTTTCATCCCACACTCGTACAGGTTTGTAGGTTAATTAGCTTCTGTAAACTGTCCCAAGTGTGTTGGATAGAACTAGTGTGCTGGTGACCGTTGGTCAGCACGGACTCGGTGGGCCGAAGGGCCTGTTCCCACTCTGTATCCAAATTAAACTGAACTAAATCAACACACTGGAACTAGAGAAATCTTAAATCCCTTTATCGTGGTACAAATTACTATAATGGAAATAATAAACTTTTCTACCATTCTTGGAGAGAAAATACTAACCAGTTTTTGTGAACAATTTATCGTCTGTAATTTCATAAATTCATGAGTTGTAGGAACAGAATTAGGCTATTCAGCCCATCAAGTCTATTTCACCATTTAATCATGGCTGATGTGTCTTTCCCTCTCAACCCAAATCTCAATGCAATTTACTGCTTGAAATCCACAGTTCTAATATCAAACAACAGATGGCAGAAGAATTCTATTCTCCCTAAATCAGAATACATAGTGCGGAAGGAACTCAGCGGGTCTGGGGTATTCCTTGAAGTGGAGAGTTAGGCCGTTCAGCACATCAAGTATAGATAATATACAATAGGTGCAGGAGTAGGCCATTCGGCCCTTCGAGCCAGCACCGCCATTCAATGTGATCATGACTGATCTTTCTCAATCAGTACCCCGTTCCTGCCTTCTCCCCATACCCCCTGAGTCTACTCTGCCATTGAATCATGGCTGATCTATCTTAACCACATTCTCCTGCCTTCTCCCCATAACCCCTGACACCCGTACTAAGCAAGAATCTATCAATCTCTGCCTTAAGAAAATACCCATTGACTTGGCCTCCACAGCTTTCTGATTTCCACAGATTCACCACACTCTGACTAAAGAAATTCCTCCTCATCTCCTTCATAAAGGAAAGTTATTTTATTTTGAGGCTATGACTAGTCCTAGACTCTCCCACTTGTGGAAACATCCTCTCCACATCCATTCTATCCAAGCCTTTAACTATTCGGTAAGAATCAATGAGATCCCCCTCATCCTTCTAAACTCCAGCGAGTAGAGGCCCAGTGCTGTCAAACACTCGTCATATGTTAATCCACTCATTCCTGGGATAATTGTCGTAGCCTTCTCCCCATGTCCCTCCATCCTGACTTTACATATCACTCCTTTTCTCAGACGACATTCGGGACCCTTGGGGTCATCGAGTAATACAGCGTGAAAACAGGCCCTTTGGACCAACTTACTGAATCTCTAAAGTATAAAATCTAAATTCGGAAACAGTAAACACAAAAGGGTTTTTACATTTAACTAAGATATTCAAGTTTATCTCTCCCTCCTAACCCCATTCTTCTGCCTCCTGCCCAGAACCTCTGACACCTGTCCTCATCAAGAATGTATCTATCTCTGCCTTTAAAATATCCACTGATGGCCTCCACAGCCTTCTGTGGCAAAGAATTCCATAGATTCACCACCCTCTGACTAAAGAAAGTTATCTTCTTCCTAAAAGAACGTCCTTTAATCCTGAGGCTATGACCTCTAGTCCTAGACTCTCCCACTAGTGGAAACATCCTCTCCACATCCATTCTATCCAAGCCTTTCACTATTCTGTATGTTTCAATGAGGTCCCCCTCATTCTTCTAAACTCCCATGAGGTGTATACCTTGAAGGATTCAAACCAAAACATTACACTTTCAAGTTAGACACAAAATCATGGAGTAACTCAAAGGAATGGGTGATGTTTCGGGTCGAGCTTCTTCCCTACAGCTATTCGGCTATGAAACACTACAACCTCAAATAAGCTCTGAACTATATAGACTATTATTGCGAAAATTGAACTATTTTTTGTGTGTACGTATGTGTGCCTGTATATATTTATATATAGCTCTTAGGGCTAAGGGAATCAAGGGATATGGGGAGAAGGCAAGAACGGGGTACTGATTCAGCCATTGTCACATTGAATGGCGGTGCTGGCTCGAAGGGCCGAATGGCCTACTCCTGCACCTATCTTTCTATGTTTCTATCTATCTATATAGAGCCCTTGCACGGCAGGCAAGGTCACGCCCCCTACCCGTACTGTTGCCACGCAATGGCTTCTGGAGGACAAGCGGTGTACTGCGGGCAAGCACTTACAATGGCTGCCAGTACAGTGGGGACCATCTTCGGTCCCAGCAGCTGTCGAATTGTCGCAGTTTTTTGCCAGAAAACTGCCAGAATTTTACTAGAATTCTGCCAGAGACTCTGACGCCAAAATCGCCAGTAAACTTGCAACACCTCAGTCCCATCCAAAAATCTTTATGAATGGCACCACATAAATACAGTGCTTAATCACATCAGACATTAGACAATAGGTGCAGGAGGAGGCCATTCGGCCCTTCGAGCGGCACCGCCATTCAATGTGATCATGGCTGATCATTCTCAATCAGTACCCCATTCCTGCCTTCTCCCCATACCCCCTGACTCCGCTATCCTTAAGAGCTCTATCTAGCTCTCTTGAATGCATTCAGAGAATTGGCCTCCACTGCCTTCTGAGGCAGAGAATTCCACAGATTCACAACTCTCTGACTGAAAAAGTTTTTCCTCATCTCAGTTCTAAATGGCCTACCCCTTATTCTTAAACTGTGGCCCCTTGTTCTGGACTCCCCCAACATTGGGAACATGTTTCCTGCCTCTAACATGTCCAACCCCTTAATAATCTTATACGTTTAGATATGATCTCCTCTCATCCTTCTAAAAGGATCAGGCTCCTTAACTGTTGTTTCCCTACTTGTCATAAATATGCCTTGACTTGTGTCTGTGGCCAATACCAGTGCATGAAGTGAAGCCTCTCTGGCCACTGATGGCAGATCGTTTCTCCACTCATTACAATACAATGGTTGACATCGCAGTTTGGAAGCCACTGCCCCTTGATGTGACGCTGTGGAGGACACGTTAGATACAAAATGCTGGAGTAACTCGGCAGGTCAGAGGCATCGCTGAAGAGAGGGAATGGGTGATGTTTCGAGTTCAGATCCTTCTCGACCCGAGGCGTCACCCATTCCTTCTCTCCAGAGGTGCTGCCTGTCTCACTTAGTTACTCCAGCGTTTTGTGACTATAATTAATTCAGACTCTGAAGAAGGGTCTTGACCTGAATCGTCACCCATTCCTTCTCTCCAGAGATGCTGCCTGTCCCGCTGAGTTACTCCAGCTTTTTGTGTCTCATCTTCGGTTGAAGCCAGCGTCTGCAGTCCCTCCCGACACATGCGATCAGCGTTGTCAGTGTGGCACCGCTGGACTGATACAAAGCCGGCTTGCAACGCGCGGTCATCTCATTCATCCTCTGCAATCAATTCCCGGGCACAGCCAGTTGCTAACTCGGTGCATTCTCCTCCTCTCTCGTCGGAAAGAGGAAGAGAACTTCTTCAAAGTAGAACATCTTCTTAGAATAAAGGGGAGGCCATTTAAAACTGAGGTGAGAAAAAACTTTTTCACCCAGAGAGTTGTGAATTTGTGGAATTCTCTGCCACAGAGGGCAGTGGAAGCCAAATCACTGGACGGATTTAAGAGTGTTAGATAGAGCTCTAGGGGTTAGTGGAATCAAGGGATATGGGGAGAAGGCAGACACGGGTTATTGATTGGGGACGATCAGCCATGATCACAATGAATGATGGTGCTGCTCAAAGGGCCGAATGGCCTCCTCCTACACCAATTTTCTATGTCTATGTTTCTAAGTAGACTTACCTTGAGGAGATTTTGCAGTGGAACGGACAAAATGTGCAGGAAAGAAGCGTAGATGCGGGTTTAAATCGAAGGTAGACAAAATGCTGGAGTAACTCAGGGGGACGTACGTGTTGTGTGTATGCCGGAAGCTTGCTTGTCCCCCAGAATGCTTGAGCGACTCCATGTGACATGCCCTTTGACCTTACGTGCAAGGTCTCTATATATATATGTGAGGGAAGAACTACAGAATCAGAATAGCCTTTATTGTCATCCAAAACAAGTCTTTTGGACGAAATTCCGTTACGTACAGTCCAACAATAAGAGCAATAAAAATAAGCAATAACGCACACAATCACAAACCAACACAAAACAAAAAAAAGAAACATCCATCACAGTACGTCTCCTCCAGTCACCTCCTCACTGTGATGAAAGGCCAGAATGTCTTTTCTCTTCCCCTGCGTTGGTTTAAATCGAAGATAGACACAAAATGCTGGAGTAACTCAGCGGGACAGGCAGCATCTCTGGAGAGAAGGAATGGGCGATGTTTCGGGTCGGGACCCTTCTTCAGACTGCTTAGGGGTAATGATATCTCTCGTTTCCCTTATTAATAACCAGTCTGAAGAAGGGTCTCAACCCGAAACGTCACCCATTCCTTCTCTCCAGAGATGCTGCCTGTCCCGCTGTGTCACTCCAGCATTTTGTGTCAACCTGTGTATTTGTATGTGTGTACACACACACACACTGAATTATTTCTCTCATTTATTACATTACATACAGTGTACTATGTTTACATATTCTGTTGCAAGTAAGAATTTCAATGTTCTATCTGGGACACATGACAATAAAACACTCAGTCTACAGACTGAGTCAGGCTCCGCCCTTCCCGTCACTCATCCCTAACCCCGCCCCCACGTCGTCATTACGTCAGCGCGTCATTTCACCCGCCCCTCGCCGTCATCACGTCATCTCACCTCCCCCTCACCGTCATCACGTCCCCAACCCGCCCCGTCACTCCCCCTCATCGTCATATCTCATCCTCCTTCCTCCCGCCCCTTTACCGTCTTTACGTCATCACGTCTTCTCACCCCCCCCGCCTCCTCATCGTTATGACGCCATCTCATCCCCAGCACCCGTCACCTCCAACCGTCGTCACGTCATCTCATCCCCAAGCACCCCCTCACCTTCCTAACCGCCTCACGTCATCACGTCTTCTCACCCCCCCTCCCGCCTTCTCATCATCATGACGCCATCTCATCCCCAAGCCCCCCCTCCCTCCTTCTCCCCTCCCCGTCGCACGTCACACGTCATCTCATCCCACGCTCCCACACGTCCTGACGTCATTTGATCCCCCAACCCCCGCCCCCACCCCGCGATGAAGATGGCGGTTGGCGGGAGGTCGGGCAGGTGAGGGCGTGCGTGCGCGCGCGTGTGTGTGTGAGGTGAGGCCGCTCGGCCCGGCCGCTCAATACGGGCCCAGCCCGACACCACCACCACCACCAATAGATCTCAATGATCAATAGATTACTACCAATAACGTTAAAGGCTGAGATTCGCAGACTTTATGATATTATCAATAATAAGATTCTTAAGATTAAATGATTAATTTATTTTTTTGATTTAAATCTTATTATTTAAGATGTAATTATAACTTTATCAATAATGATCAAATATTATCAAATTTTATCATTTAATATTAATAATATAAGTACAGTGTGGGAGGATTAGTATTATCAGATAGTAACTTGATTTGTAACGTAATTTTTAAAGATTGATAGATTTTTTTGCAATTTAAAAGATCTTTAGGATTTATTGATTTCATTATCAATAATATTGATCATTAATATTAACAATATAAGTTCAGGAAGGTTATAATAAAACTTTATAACGTAATTTTTAAAGGCGGAGATAGATTTTTTGAGATTTTTTAAGATTTCAAAGGTCAGTTTATTGTCACATGCACCTAACCAGGGACCACGAGCTCCACAATGTTAAAGCCCTGCAGTTGGAGCTTTCAAGGTCGATCCCCTTAATAATAGGATTATTAAGGGGTTGGACACGTTAGAGGCAGGAAACATGTTTCCAATGTTGGGGGAGTCCAGAACCAGGGCCCGCAGTTTAAGAATAAGGGGTTGGCCATTTCGAACTGAGATGAGGAAACACTTTTTCAGTCAGAGAGTTGTGAATCTGTGGAATTCTCTGCCTCAGAAGGCAGTGGAGGCCAATTCTCTGAATGCATTCAAGAGAGAGCTAGATAGAGCTCTAAAGGATAACGGAATCAGGGGGTATGGGGAGAAGGCAGGAACGGGGTACTGATTGAGAATGATCAGCCATGATCACATTGAATGGCGGTGCTGGCTCGAAGGGCCGAATGGCCTGCTCCTGCACCTATTGTCTAAGTCCGCAGGCTCCCGTGGTTGGATTTAATGATATCAATAATATTAATGTAAGAAAATAACTGCAGATGCTGGTACAAATCAAATGTATTTATTTCACTAAATGCTGGAGTAACTCAGCAGGTCAGGCTGCATCTCAGGAGAGAAGGAATGGGTGACGTTTCGGGTCGAGACCCTTGTTCAGACTGATGTCAGGGGGGCGGGATAAAGGAAGGATATAGGTGGAGACAGGAAGATAGAGGGAGAACTGAGAAGAGGGAGGGGAAGAGAGGGACAGAGGGACTATCTAAAGTTGGAGAAGTCAATGTTCATACCACTGGGCTGCAAGCTGCCCAGGCGAAATATGAGGTGCTGTTCCTCCAATTTGTGGTGGGCCTCACTATGGCACTGGAGGAGGCCCATGGCAGAAAGGTCAGACTGGGAGTGGGAGGGGGAGTTGAAGTGCTCAGCCACCGGGAGATCAGGTTGGTTAAGGCGGACTGAGCGAAGGTGTTGAGTGAAACGATCGCCGAGCCTGCGTTTGGTTTCGCCGATGTAAAGAAGTTGACATCCAGAGCAGCAGATACAATAGATGAGGTTGGAGGAGGTGCAGGTGAACCTCTGTCTCACCTGGAAAGAATAATATTAATCATTAATATTAATAATATAATTATAAGTACAGCACAGAAGGTTAATATTAATATCAAATAATAACTATTTATATAACATGAAGATTTTTAAAGGTGGAGATTGACAGATTTTTGAGATTTTTAAAGAAGTTTAAGATTTTGTGATTGTGAATAATAATATATAATAATAGTAATCATATTCATATAAATCATATTAGTATAAGAACAGTACAGCACAGGGTTAATTTCAAATAATGACTTGATTTATAACGTGAATATTTGTAAGGCGGACATTGACAGATTTTTAAGATTTAAGAAGGGCCTGTTTCACCGCTGTATCTCTTAACTAAACCAAACTCTGCCCTCTGGTGTTTGATTTTTCCAGACTGGGAAAAATATTCTCTCTATTGTACTTGTGTATGGCAATAATCTCATTGATCTGTATGCAAGAAAAGAATCTCACTGTACCTTGGTAGACGAGATAATAAAGGAATCATTCAAGCATCTACCTCTCTACCAATAACCTGTATGAAACTTTCCAATCCGGATTCCGCTCCAACCACAGTACTGAAACTGCGCTCCTCAAAATCACAAACGACATTCTCCTCTCCTCCGACACTGGCAACCTCAACATCCTCATCCTACTTGACCTCAGCGCCGCCTTTGACACCATAAATCACTCCATTCTCCTCACCCGACTTGAAACCTCCCTTAACATCACCGGCACAGCCCTATTCTGGTTCAAATCTTACTTCTCTGACAGACACCAGTTCATCTCCATTATCAACTGTAAATCCCCCACCGCTCCTTTCCCCCAAGGTGTCCCCCAAGGCTCAGTCCTTGGCCCCCTCCACTTCATCCTCTACCTGTTCCCCCTTGGTCAATTAATCCGCCGTCATGGTCTCAACTTCCACTGCTTCGCTGATGATATCCAGCTCCTCATCTCCACCAAGTCAATCTCCCCCACCACACACTCTACACTGACAAACTGCATCACTGAAATAAAATCTTGGCTTCAATCAAACTTCCTCAAACTCAATTGCAACAAATCTGAAATCATCATCATTGGTCCAAAAACGCTCACCAAATCCACCCAAAACTTCATCCTCAACATTGATGGTCTCCCAGTATCCACCTCACCTCACATCCGGAATCTTGGAATCATCCTTGATCAAACCCTCTCCTTCGACAAACACATCAAACACATCACAAAGACAGCCTTCTTCCACCTCAAAAACATTGCCCGTCTCCGTCCATCCCTCTCCTCCACAGCTGCAGAAACCCTCATCCACGCCTTCATCACCTCCCGTCTGGACTACTGCAACAGCCTCCTCTATGGCGCACCCTCAAAAATCATCAATAAACTTCAATACATTCAAAACTCCGCTGCCCGTCTACTCACACACACCTCGATCCGTGACCATATCACCCCCGTCCTTTATAAACTCCACTGGCTCCCCATCCCCCAGAGAATCCAGTACAAAATCCTCCTCATAACATACAAAGCCCTCCATAACCTGGCCCCAACCTACCTGACCGACCTCCTCCACAGGCACACTCCCACCTGCACCCTCCGCTCTGCCGCTGCCAATCTCCTATCCCCCCACATCCGGACCAAACTCAGATCCTGGGGGGACAGGGCTTTCTCCATCGCTGCTCCCACCCTATGGAACTCACTACCCCAAACCGTTAGAGACTCCTCCACACTCACCACATTCAAAACATCACTCAAGTCTCACCTGTTCAGTACTGCCTTCAACCACTGAAGGTCACCTCACCTTCTGTCTCCTTTCTCTGTTCATTTATTTATTTACTTGTTTATCTATTTATTCATTTCCCTATGTTCTCAAAATCTCTGTAAAGCGTCTTTGAGTATATGAAAAGCGCTATATAAATAAAATGCATTATTATTATTATTATTATCTAGGCCTCATAATTTTTCCACTTCTATCAGGGCTCCACGCAACCTCCGGCGTCCCTGAGAAACTATCCAAGTCTCTCCAACCTCTCTCTCCATCCAATAGACAATAGACAATAGGTGCAGGAGGGGGCCATTCGGCCCTTCGAGCCAGCACCGCCATTCAATGTGATTAGGGCTGATCATCCACAATCAGTAACCCGTTCCTGCCTTCTCCCCATACCCCCTGACTCCGCTATCCTTAAGAGCTCTATCTAGCTCTCTCTTGAATGCATTCAGAGAATTGGCCTCCACTGCCTTCTGAGGCAGAGAATTCCACAGATTCACAACTCTCTGACTGAAAAAGGTTTTCCTCATCACAGTTCTAAATGGCCTACCCCTTATTCTTAAACTGTGGCCCCTGGTTCTGGACTCCCCCAACATTGGGAACATGTTTCCTGCCTCTAACGTGTCCAACCCCTTAATAATCTTATATGTTTCGATAAGATCTCCTCTCATCCTTCTAAATTCCAGCGTATACAAGCCTAGTTGCTCCAGTCTTTCAACATAGGACAGTCCTGCCATTCCGGGAATTAACCTGGTAAACCTACACTGCACGCCCTCAATAGCAAGAATATCCTTCCCCAAATGTGGAGACCAAAACTGCACACAGTACAGGATCTAGGGATCATTCAGATAAAGCCCCTCTGCAGCCTCCACATCATTCCTTGTTATGGGCTACCAGAACTGCACATAACAATGTAAATAATACTGTGCCCCTAATTGAACATTGAGCTGAAACACTCACTTGGTTCCCGTCTCATCAGATCATAATCATAATCATAGTCATACTTTAGTGGCCAAGTATGTTTTGCAACATACAAGGAATTTTGCCTGACCAATCTATTTCCAGCCTTTTCTTTTCATGAAAGGATGGAAATTCATCTAATAAGTTTGTGCTTAGATGGCAGAAAATGACATTGCACTTTATTTTGAAAATTACTTCTATTGCTTTCAATTGATTGAAAGATGCAGCATGGAAACATGTCTGAAGAAGAGTTTTAGTTTAGTTTTAGTGTGAAAATACAGCATGGAGACAGGCCCTTCGGCCCACCAAGTCCATGCCGACCAGCGATCACCCGTTCACACTAGTTCTGTGTTATCCCACATTTGCATCCACTCCCTACACACTAGGGACATTTTTGCAGGGGGGCGATTAACCTAGAAACCCCCACGTCTTTGGGATGTGGGAGGAAACCGGAGCACCCGGAGAAAACCCACGCGGTCACGGGGAGAATATGAAAACTCCACACAAACAACACCCGAGGTCAGGATGGAAACCGGGTCCCTGGCGCTGTGAGGCAGCAACTCTTCCGCTGCGCCGCCGTGCTGCCATTAATGCTTCCAGATTCTTTGCTATACACAAAATGCCAGGGTAACTGGCAGTCATGGTGGCACAGTGGTAGAGTTGCTGTCTTACAGCGAATGCAGTGCTGGACACCCGGGTTCAATCCCGACTACGGGTGCTGTCCATACAGAGTTTGTACGTTCTCCCTGTGACCTGCGTGGGTTTTCTCCGAGACCTTCGGTTTCCTCCCACACTCCAAAGACGTGCAGGTTTGTAGGTTAATTGGCTTGGTAAATGTAAAAATTGTCCCTTGTGGGTATAGGATAGTGTTAATGTGCAGGGATCGCTGGTCGGCGCAGACCCGGTGGGCCGAAAGGGCCGGTTTCCGCGCTGTATCTCTAAACTAAAACGGATAATCCAAAAAGGCTCTGGAACCAAGGATGCTGGAAAATTGGTGGTGGACCTGTACAATGTTTTGGTGTGAAGGTTCGCAGAACTTTACTGCAAGACCAACCACAAAACATGCATGAGAGGGTTTAGTATTCTTTCCAGATACTGGGTTCTCTCTGTGTCAGGCATGCTACTCCCATGACCAAACGGCACTATGACTAAATCTAATGACCATTGATTGTGATGTTTCCACTTAGGAGGGAGTAGGCTTCTTCAGGAGTGAAGGAAGGAAAGTCGAGAGGGATTGAAGAATCGTTGAGGTTCGTTTAAACCCCGTGAAGCACGGAGAATACTGAATATGAACAAGGAGACCCTGAGCACAGCACTGAGATTTTACCAAAGCGATCGACCTTCTTGCGATCAGTTTCACCAAGGTCGGAAACTCGGTTACCTACGCAAAGCTGATCTGAGTTACTCGGATTTCTTCCGAGACTTTCTGCTCCCGAACTTCCCGTGCATTCTGTCGCCCGAGTTCACAGCGGACTGGAGAAGCCGGCAAGAGTGGGTGAGGGCGGACGGGAGCCCTGACTTTGAGCACTTGCTGAAACACTTTGGTCAGTGTCCTGGCGTCCTGGTTCAGATTTGTTTATTGTGATGATCATAAGGGTGCCAACTTTCTCACTCCAAAATAAGGGACAAGATGTGACGTGACGGCCCGCGCCCCACGTGACCTCACCCAACCAGCGGCCACGTGCTCCCGCTCCACCAATGGTGGCCACCCGAGCCGGGAAGCTGGTTGCCACGCAACCTCCGTTAGGCGAATACACTCGGCCCCGCTCCCCGAACACACTCCGTTAGCCTACACTGTCCCGGCCTACAGCAGCCCCCGGGCCTACACTGTCCGGGCCTACAGCGGCCCCTCGGACCTACAGTGTCCGGGCCTACAGCAGGCCCCCGGGCCTACACTGTCCGGGCCTACAGCGGCCCCCCGGACCTACAGTGTCCGGGCCTACAGCGGCCCCCGGGCCTACAGTGTCCGGGCCTACAGCGCCACCAGGGCCTAATATGGGACAAGGGCGGTCCCGTATGGGACAAACAAATTTAGCCCAATATATGGGATGTACTGGCTAATATGGGACAGTTGGCAACCCTAGATGTACAGCAAGCTGTAATAAAATTCCTTGTTCTCATGAAACTTGACACGAACATTCATACAGTAATAGACACAAAATGCTGGAGTAACTCAACGGGACAGGCAGCATCTCCGGAGAGTCGGAATGGGTGACGTAGGGTGACAAGAAAATGTAGATTGGATTATTGTTTGCTGAGGGGAAGGTGAGAACGAGGCACACAAACTGTAATATTTAATCAGGACTAGGATGGGGGAGGGACGGAGAGAGGGGGGATGCAAGGGTTACTTTAAGTTAGAGAAATCATTTTCATATCGCTGGGTTTGTAAGCTGCTCAAGCGAAATATGATGGCAGGATGTGACTCCATGCCTGGAGAGAAAGAATGGGTGACGTTTTGGGTCGAGACCCTTCTTCAGACTGACAGTCGGGGAGGGGGACATAGAGAAATGGTTGGGTAAGGTGTGAAAACGAGAGGTCAAAGGGAAAGCAGATACTGTAATAATACAGTAATAATAGATAAAAACAAATACAATGACAAAGGCAAAATGCAAAGATTGTGATGCAAATTGAAGTGTAAAAAGTACAGCATAGAAGCACAGCGGTACAGTTGCTGCCTTACAGCACCAGAGACCCGGGTTCGATCCTGACTACGGGTGCTGTCTGTACGGAGTTTGTACATTCTCCCTGTGACCGCGTGAGTTTTCTCCGGGTGCTTCGGTTTCCTCCCACACTCCAAAGAAGTACAAGTTTGTAGGTTAATTGGCTTCTGTAAACTGTCCCTAGTGAGTAGGATAGAACTAGTGTCGGGGTGATCTCTGGTTGGCGCAGACTTGATGCGCTGAAGGGCCTGGTTCCACGCTGTATCTCTAAACTAAACTGAACTGAACTGAAGTGCAATTGTGGAATAACCAAATGAGGTAGAGGTAAGAATGGAATGTGAAAGAGATGATTAGTGCAGGATTGGGATAGCAGTCGAAGCAAACATGTTCTTCAGTCTGGATATCCAAGCTTTTAGTCTGAAGAAGGATCCCAACCTGAAACATCACCTGTCCATTTATTTCCTTCTACAGATTCTATCTGAGCCGCTGCGTTCCTCCAGCACTTTGTGGTTTGCTCAAGTTCCAACATCTTCTCCCAGAAGGTAGAAGCGAGAAAATGGAATGGCCAGGGTGGCAGCATCCTTGAGGGTACCTCCTGCCTTCCTCAGGCAACGCATCATGACGATGGACTGGATGGAATGAAGTGAGGAGCCTGTGATGGACTGGTACACACGAAATGCTGGAGTAACTCAGCGGGTCAGGCAGCATCTCTGGAGAGAATGAATGGGTGACGTTTCGGGTCGAGAGCCTTCTTCAGACCTGAAGAAGGGTCTCGACCCGAAACGTCACCCGTTCCTTCTCTCCAGAGATGCTGCCTGACCCGCTGAGTTACTCCAGCATTTTGTGTCTACCTTTGATTTTTACCAGCACCTGCAGTTTTTTTCCTACACTGTGATGGACTGAGCTGTGTTCACTACTCTCTGCAGTTCAGGCAGTCGAGCAAAGCATTTGTAACACCAGGCTGAGATACATTCTGTCAAAATACTCTCCACCTGTTGAAATTTGACAGAATCCTTTTTTCAGACCTTTAAGAAAGTAAATTGAAACAAAACACACAAAGTGCTGGAGTAACTCAGCGGGTCAGGCAGCATCTGTGGAGAACATGGACAGGTGACGTTTCACAGAGTGCTGGAGTAACTCAGCGGGTCAGGCAGCATCTCTGGAAAACGTGGATAGGTGACGTTTCACAGAGTGCTGGAGTAACTCAGCGGGTCAGGCAGCATCTGTGGAGAACATGGATAGGTGCTGTTTCACAGAGTGCTGGAGTAACTCAGCGGGTCAGGCAGCATCTCTGGAAAACGTGGATAGGTGACGTTTCAGGTCGGGATCGTTCCTCAGACTGAACACTCCAATTTTGGTGGATTAAATGTTACACACTTTCCAGTAATAAGTCTTCTGTACCAGCTGAAACTTCAAACTCTGAAGAAAGGTTCCATCCCAAAACATCAGCTATCCATTTTCTCCAGAGATGCTACCTGACCCACTGAGTTACTTTGTGTCTCATCTTTGAAACTTCAATCCTTTTTTCAGACCTTTAAGAAAGTAAATTGAAACAAAACACACAGAGTGCTAGAGTAACTCAGCGGGTCAGGCAGCATCTGTGGAGAACATGGATAGGTGTCATTTCACAGAGTACTGGAGTAACTCAGCGGGTCAGGCAGCATCTCTGGAAAACGTGGATAGGTGACGTTTCAGGTCGGGATCGTTCCTCAGACTGAACACTCCAATTTTGGTGGATTAAATGTTACACACTTTCTAGTAATAAGTCTTCTGTACCAGCTGAAACTTCAAACTCTGAAGAAAGGTTCCGTCCTAAAACATCAGCTATCCATTTTCTCCAGGGATGCTACCTGACCCACTGAGTTACTTTGTGTCTCATCTTTGAAACTTTGTTGTTTTATAATTATTAAATGATTAATAATTTAACAAGGCCTCTTCTCATTGTGCCGTCCGTACCATTCCCCTTTGCTTTGCAGGAGATGCCGTCGTACCTGTGGCCAACTGTGATGTGAAGGAGTACAATGCAAATCCAAAGCATAATATCCCATTACGGGATTATCTCAGTTACTGGAGAGAGCACAGGGAGAGTGAATATTCTTCTCCACAGGGCTGTCTTTATATGAAAGACTGGCACATGCACAGGTTAGTGACAAATGCAGACTGAGTACACTGTACATTTTTATCTCAAAGAAAGAAATCTCTATTTTTGAGCACTACAATGTTGTGAAATAATGATTTAATGGTACTTTATTTCACATGTACTTAAGTAGAGTGAGACGCTTTGCTTTGCATACAATAGACAATAAACAATAGGTGCAGGAGTAGGCCATTCGGCCCTTCGAACCAGCACCGCCATTCACTGTGATCATGGCTGATCATCCACAATCAGTACCCCGTTCCTGCCTTCCCATATCCATTGACTCCGATATATTTAAGAGCTCCATCTCACTCTCTCTTGAAAGCATCCAGAGAATTGGCCTCCACTGCCTTCTGAGGCAGAGAATTCCACAGATTCGCAACTCTCTGACTGAAAATCACGTGTGTAACATCGGGAACATGTTTCCTGCCTCTAGCGTGTCCAATCCCTTAATAATCTTAATAATCATAAGATCCCGTCTCATCCTTCTAAATTCCAGTGTATACGAGCCCAGTCGCTCAGTACAACCCGGTAAAATCATGTAGCAGACCTCACCTCGGCAGAACACAAGTATTACCACGTTTCTGGTGCCGTCACTTAAGTTCACCGGACAATCCTGTCTACTGCCTGCCCCCCCCCCCATGCCAGGTCCACCTTAATTCTCAGCGGGCCCCACTGCCAGGTACCTGTACGTTCTTGAGGGCCCCACCCACTGGGCCCCCCTTAGTTCTTGCCGGGACTCCCATCAGTGGCTCCCCCCGCCGGGTGCCCCTAAGTTCTTGACCGACCCGCCAGGTTCCCCCCTTCGTTCTCGGCATGCCCCGATAAGATCAGCAAGATTGTTTAATTGTCGGATGTGCCATCAACAGTGAAATTCTTACTTGTTGCATCCTAACAGGCCAATAACACATTGGGGGGGGGGGGGGGGGGGGGGCACGGTGGCGCAGCGGTAGAGTTGCTGCTTTACAGTGAATGCAGCGCCGGAGACCCGGGTTCCATCCCGACTACGGGCGCTGTCTGTACGAAGTCTGCACGTTCTCCCCGTGACCTGCGTGGGTTTTCTTCGAGATCTTCGGTTTCCTCCTACACTCCAAAGACGTCCAGGTTTGTAGGTTAATTGGCTTGGTAAATGTAAAAATTGTCCCTCGTGGGTGTAGGACGGTGTTAATGCGCGGGGATCGCTGGTCGGAGCGAACCCGGTGGGCCGAAAGGGCCTGTTTCCGCGCTGTATCTCTGAACTAAACTAAACTAAACACCAATATAACAATCAATTGAGGCAGTAATAAATGGATAACCAAAATATGGTAGTCTACGGTATGAGAACCATGTTTACTGGTCTGTGATTTGTAGATTTGTGCACGGGGAGGCAGTTGTTGTGTCGTACATGGTGACAATGATCCTGAATCTCTCTTGGTTCTCTGGGTTCCAGGGCTTTCCCCCAGCATGAAGAATACACAACTCCAAACTTCTTCCAGTCCGACTGGCTGAATGAGTACTGGGATACCATGAAAGTGGATGATTATCGTTTTGTGTACATGGGCCCCAAAGGATCGTGGTAGGTATATCTTGTGTCAGGAAATATTTACTCCAGGAACAAGGGAGACATTTAGATAGAGCTCTAGGGACTAGCGGAATCAAGGGATATGGGGAGAAGTTGGGCACAGGTTACGGATTGTGGATGATCAACCATGATCACATTGAATGGCGATGCTGGCTCGAAGGGCCAAATGGCCTCCTCCTGCACCAATTTTCTATGTTTCTATTAAATGGTATGAAATTATCTTAGATAGAGTTACATAGTCTTATCCTCTGACACAGAACAATTAGTGGAATTAGTTTAGTTTACTGTCACGTGTACCGAGGTACAGTGAAAAGCTTTTGTTGCGTGCTAACCAGTCAGCGGAAAGACAATAAATGATTACAGTCGAGCCATTCACAGTGTACAGATACATGATAAGGGAATAACGTTTAGGGCAAGGTAAAGCCAGCAAAGTCCGATCAAGGATAGTCCGAGGGTCACCAATGAGGTAGATAGTAGTTCGGCACTGCTCTCTGGTTGTGGTGGGATGGTTCAGTTGCCTGATAACAGCTGGGAAGAAACTGTCCCTGAATCTGGAGGTGTGCGTTTTCACAATTCTGTACCTTTTGCCCGATGGGAGAGGGGAGAAGAGGGAGTGGCCGGGGTGTGACAAGGATCCCGGCACGAAACACCGCCTGCCCATTTCCCTTCACAGATCCTACCTGACCCGCTGAGTTCCTCAAGCACTTTGTGTTTTCGTTTACAATTTGGTTGGTTGGTTCTCCATTCAAATTACCTGATCATTTGGATGAAGCAAGAAACTGATAGAATGAAAGGCAAGCTGGGAATGTTGTAAATGCTTCATACTAAAGTCAGCTTTAGTTTAGTTTATTGTCACCTGCACTACTGCACTAAACATTATTCCCTCTATCACGTATCTGTTCACTGTGGACCGCTTGATTGTAATTATGTAATGTCTTTCCACTGGCTGGATAGCACGCAACAAAAAGCTTTTCATTGTCCCTCGGTACATGTGTCCATAATAAGCTAAACTAGGCGTGACCTTTCTCTCCTCCTTGCTGTAGGACACCTTTCCACGCGGACGTTTTCCGATCCTACAGCTGGTCTGCCAACATCTGCGGGCGGAAGAAGTGGCTCCTGTTTGCCCCTGGACGGGAGGAGTGTCTCCGAGACAACAGCGGCAATCTCGTTTACGACGCGCTGTCGCCGGTCCTACAAAACAAGGATTTGTACCCAAAATATAGTCAGTGCTGTCAACCCATTGAGGTCCTGCAAGAAGCTGGAGAGGTCATCTTCATTCCTAGTGGTTGGCACCATCAAGTCTACAACATGGTACATCAAACAAACCTTATTTGTTACGAGACCAAGTGCACCCTTTGGCCCCAAACAATAGACAATAGACAATAGGTGCAGGAGGAGGCCATTCGGCCCTTCGAGCCAGCACCGCCATTCAATGTGATCATTGCTGATCATTCTCAATCAGTACCCCGTTCCTGCCTTCTCCCCATACCCCCTGACTCCGCTATCGTTAAGAGCTCTATCCAGCTCTCTCTTGAATGCATTCAGAGAATTGGCCTCCACTGCCTTCTGAGGCAGAGAATTCTACAGATTCACAACTCTCTGACTGAAAACGTTTTTCCTCATCTCAGTTCTAAATGGCCTACCCCTTATTCTTAAACTGTGGCCCCTTGTTCTGGACTCCCCCAACATTGGGAACATGTTTCCTGCCTCTAACGTGTCCAACCCCTTAATAATCTTATACGTTTCGATAAGTTCTCCTCTCATCCTTCTAAAAGTTTGGAAAGTCCGGGAGCAGAGCAAGGACGCCCGTTGGCTGAGAAGAAAAGTAAGTGGCAATTGCAGTGGAAAAGGCAGTTTAAAAAGAGCGCATAACTCCAAGCTGGTCAGGAAGGCAGCAGAGAAGTGAGATTGGTTGATCAATTAAAGCAGACGATTGGTAAATTGGCCATTTAAGTAATTTAGTGACTGATATAAGCAAGGCTTGCAGAAGGGGTGCAGCCCTGTTGAGGGAAGTGCCCTGTGAGAAAAGTGCGAGTCTTTGGCGAGGAGGCTGAGGTGAGGTGAGGAGAGGAGGTTACGCTTGTTTTTTGAGCCAGAATTGTTTTCAACACCAAAGTGATGGCGTACAAGTTGGTGCAGTGTGTTTCCTACAGGATGTGGGAAGGTAGAGACACTGCTGGAGCTTCTGGGAGCTACACCTGCAAGAACTGTGTCCAGGTGCAGCTCCTGACTGGACGTGTGGCAGAGTTGGAAAAGCAGCTGGTTGACCTCAGGGCCATATGTATAAGATGCTGGTACAAATCGATTTATTCACAAAATGCTGGAGTAACTCAGCAGGTCAGGCAGCATCTCGGGAGAGAAGTAATGGGTGACGTTTCGGGTCGAGACCCTTCTTCAGACTGAGGGCCATGACCTCAGGGCCATCCGGGAATGCGAGAGTTTCCTGGACAGGACCTACTGTGAGGCTGTCACGCCAAGGGTCCAGGTCAAGCGAAGGTGGGAGACCGTTTCAGGGGGGCGCGAACGTGGACTACAGGAGACCCCAGTGGCTGTGCCTATTGTAAACAGGTACACCCTATTGGGAACTGTTGGGGCAGAAGACGCTTCCAGTCCGAGCGACAGTCGCATTGGCGGTTCTATCCCAGGCAAGGAAACTCGACCGGGGAGACCGAAGTCAGGAAGAGCCATAGTAGTCGGTGACTCCATTGTCCAAGGTACGGACAGTAGATTCTGTGGCGGCAGGCGGGAGTCGAGGATGGTTTGTTGCCTCCCTGGTGCCAGGGTTCAAGACATCACGGAGCGGCTTCAGAACATCCTAGCGAGGGAAGGTGATCAACCGGAAGTAGTTGTGCATGTGGGCACGAACGACGTCGGGAGGAAGAGGAAGGAGATACTGCAGCGTGAGTTTAGGGAGTTAGGAAGAAGACTGAGAAGTAGGACGTCGAGGGTGGTTATCTCTGGACTGCTGCCTGTACCTCGTGCTGGTGAGGGCAGGAACAGAGAGATCGGGGATATGAATGTATGGCTGAGGGGCTGGTGCAGGGAGCAGGGATTTAGATTTCTGGACCACTGGGATCTCTTCTGGGGTAGGGGTGATCTGTACAAAAGGGACGGGTTACACCTTAACAGCAGGGGGACCAACATTCTGGCAGGCAGGTTTGCTAGTGCTACGAGCGTGGCTTTAAACTAAGTAGTGGGGGGGAGGGGTTGACAAATTGGGAATATGGAGATGGAGTTAAAGGGGAAGCGAATACAGGAGAAACTGTAAAGGACTCTCGTATGAATGGGAAGGGAAGTTCTAGAAGGGATATGAGAGTAAGGTCAGGGTCAATTGTGACCGGTGTGAGAGGGGAGGTAAATACCGAAGTTAAAGTGTTGTATTTAAATGCGCGAAGTATAAGAAATAAAGTGGATGAGCTTGAGGCTCAGTTAGACATTGGCAAGTATGATGTTGTGGGAATCACTGAGACATGGCTACAAGAGGACCAGGGCTGGGAGCTGAATATTTAGGGGTACACAACGTACAGAAAAAACAGGCAGGTGGGGAGAGGTGGCGGGGTAGCTCTGTTGTTAAGGAATGATATTCACTCCCTTGCAAGGAGTGACATAGAATCAGGAGATGTAGAATCAGTATGGATAGAGATGAGGAATTGTAAGGGTAAAAAGACCCTAATGGGAGTCATCTACAGGCCCCCAAACAGTAGCCTCGACATAGGGTGCAAGTTGAATCAGGAGCTAAAATTGGCATGTCACAAATGTAATGCTACGGTGGTCATGGGAGATTTCAACATGCAGGTAGACTGGGAAAATCAGGTTGGTAATGGACCCCAGGAAAGAGAGTTTGTGGAGTGCCTCCGAGATGGATTCTTAGAACAGCTTGTACTGGAGCCTACCAGGGAGAAGGCAATTCTGGATTTAGTGTTATGTAACGAACCTGACCTGATAAGGGGACTCGAGGTAAATGAGCCATTAGGAGGCAGTGACCACAATATGATAAGTTTTACTCTACAAATGGAGAGGGAGAAGGGAAAATCGGAGGTGTCAGTATTACAGTATAGCAAAGGGGATTACAGAGGCATGAGGCAGGAGTTGGCCAAAATTGACTGGAAGGAAGCCCTAGCAGGGAAGACTGTGGAACAGCAATGGCAGGTATTTCTGGGAATAATGCAGAAGTTGCAGGATCAATTTATCCCAAAGAGGAGGAAAGATTCTAAGGGGAGTAAGAGGCACCCGTGGCTGACAAGGGAAGTCAAGGACAACATAAAAATAAAAGGGAAGAAGTATAACATAGCAAAGAAGAGTGGGAAGCCAGAGGATTGGGACTCTTTTAAAGAGCAACAGAAGATAACTAAAAAGGCAATACGGGGAGAAAAGATGAGGTACGAGGGTAAACTAGCCAATAATATAAAGGAGGATAGTAAAAGCTTTTTTAGGTATGTGAAGAGGAAAAAAATAGTCAAGGCAAATGTGGGTCCCTTGAAGACAGAAGCAGGGGAATTTATTATGGGGAACAAGGAAATGGCAGAAGTTGAACCGGTACTTTGGATCTGTCTTCACTGAGGAGGATACAAACAATCTCCCAGATGTTCTAGTGGCCAGAGATCCTAGGGTGACAGAGGAACTGGAGGAAATCCACATTAGGCTGGAAAAAGTTTTGGGTAGACTAATGGGACTCAAGGCTGATAAATCCACAGGGCCTGATGGTTTGCATCCCAGGGTGCTTAAGGAGGCGGCTCTAGAAATTGTGGACGCATTAGTAATGATTTTCCAATGTTCTATAGATTCCGGGTCAGTTCCTGTGGATTGGAGGGTAGCTAATGTTATCCCACTTTTCAAGAAAGGAGGGAGAGAGAAAACGGGAAATTATAGACCAGTTAGTCTGACATCAGTGGTGGGGAAGATGCTGGAGTCAATTATAAAAGACGAAATTGCGGAGCATTTGGATCGCAGTAACAGGATCGTTCCGAGTCAGCATGGATTTACGAAGGGGAAATCGTGCTTGACTAATCTACTGGAAAATTGACAGGGGAGAGCCGGTGGATGTGGTGTACCTCGACTTTCAGAAAGCCTTCAACAAGGTCCCACATAGGAGATTGGTGGGCAAAATTAGAGCACATGGTATTGGAGGTAGGGTACTGACATGGATAGAAAGTTGGTTGACAGACAGAAAGCAAAGAGTGGGGATAAATGGGTCCCTTTCAGAATGGCAGGCAGTGACTAGTGGAGTACCGCAAGGCTCGGTGTTGGGACCGCAGCTATTTACAATATACATCAATGACTTGGATGAAGGGATTAAAAGTACCATTAGCAAATTTGCCGATGATACAAAGCTAGGTGGCAGTGTGAACTGTGAGGAAGGTGCTATGAGGTTGCAGGGTGACTTGGACAGGTTGTGTGAGTGGGCGGATGCATGGCAGATGCAGTTTAATGTGGATAAATGTGAGGTTATCCACTTTGGTGGTAAGAATAGGAAGGCAGATTATTATTTGAATGGTGTCAAGTTAGGAAAAGGGGACGTACAACGTGATCTGGGTGTCTTTGTGCATCAGTCACTGAAAGGAAGCATGCAGGTACAGCAGGCAGTGAAGAAAGCCAATGGAATGTTGGCATTCATAACAAGAGGAGTTGAGTATAGGAGCAAAGAGGTCCTTCTGCAGTTGTACAGGGCCCTAGTGAGACTGCACCTGGAGTACTGTGTGCAGTTTTGGTCTCCAAATTTGAGGCAGGATATTCTTGCTATTGAGGGCGTGCAGCGTAGGTTTACTAGGTTAATTCCCGGAATGGCGGGACTGTCGTATGTTGAAAGACTGGAGCGACTAGGTTTGTATACACTGGAATTTAGAAGGATGAGAGGGGATCTTATCGAAACGTATAAGATTATTAAGGGGTTGGACATGTTAGAGGCAGGAAACATGTTCCCAATGTTGGGGGAGTCCAGAACCAGGGGCCACAGTTTAAGAATAAGGGGTAGGCCATTTAGAACAGAGATGAGGAAAAACTTTTTTAGTCAGAGAGTTGTGAATCTGTGGAATTCTCTGCCTCAGAGGGCAGTGGAGGCCAATTCTCTGAATACATTCAAGAGAGAGCTAGCTAGAGCTCTTAAGGATAGCGGAGTCAGGGGGTATGGGGAGAAAGCAGGAACGGGGTACTGATTGAGAATGATCAGCCATGATCACATTGAATGGCGGTGCTGGCTCGAAGGGCCGAATGGCCTCCTCCTGCACCTATTGTCTATTGTCTATAAAACCTCTCCTGGAATGGTGCAACACACTCTCCTCCCCCCCTACTCCCCTCCCTCCCTCCCCCTCCCCTCCCCCCCTCCCTCCACCCCCCTCACCTCCCCCTTCCCCTCCCCCCACTCCATCCCCCTCAAACCCCCCTTATCCTCCCTCCTACCCCTCCCTCCCTCCACCCCCCGCCTCCCTCCCTCACTTCCTCCTCCCTGCCAAGGAGATAGATTTAAAAGGTGAATAACTTAAAAAATATAACACCGATTTCAATAAAACAACCATTTTTACCATTAAAGCGACGACGGTGAGTAAGGTCGGCCTAAAATTGTCGCGCTATCTTGTACCGTTTTGGCTGAAGTTCAGTCACAAACAAACGAGAGTTTTAGTATATAGATGTCACTTTGCTGTTGGTGCTGGTATTGGTTTCACTACCCACGGATTAGAACATAGAACAGCACAGCACTGGAACAGGCCCTTCGGCCCACAATGTCCGTGCCGAACATGATGCCACGTTAAACTAATCCCCTCCGCCTGCACGTGATCCATGCCCCTCCATTCCCTGCATATCCATGTGCCTATCTAAAAGCTTCTTAAACACCACTATTGTATCTGCCTTCACCGCCACCCCTGGCAGCGCGTTCCAGGCCCCCACCACCCACCCTTGGCAGCACGTTCCAGGCCCCCACCACCCACCCCTGGCAGCACGTTCCAGGCCCCCACCACCCACCCCTGGCAGCACGTTCCAGGCCCCCACCACCCCTCTTTGTAAAAAAACGCCCTGCACATCTCCCTTAAACCCAATTTAAAGCTATGCCCTCTAGTTCATAAGTGATAGGAGCAGAATTAGGCCATTCGGCCCATCGTCTACGCCCCCATTCAATCATGGCTGATCAATCTCTCCCTCTCTAACCCCATTCTCCTGCCTTCTCCCCATAACCCCTGACACCCATACTAATCAAGAATCTATGCCTCAAAAATATCCATTCGCTTGGCCTCCATAGCCTTCTGTATCAATGAATTCAACAGATTCACCACCCTCTGACTAAAGAAATTCCTCCTCATCTCCTTCCTAAAGGAACTTCCTTTAATTCTGAGGCTGTGACCTCTGGTCCTAGACTCTCCCACTAGTGGAAACATCCTCTCCACATCCACTCTATCCAAGCCTTCCAGCAGTCTTGCTAATGATTTAGACAATAGACAACAGACAATAGGTGCAGGAGGAGGCTATTCGGCCCTTCGCACCAGCACTGCCATTCAATGTGATCGTGGCTGATCATCCACAATCAGTACCCCGTTCCTGCTTACTCCCCATACCCCCTGACTCCGCTATCTTTAAGAGCTCTTTCTAGCTCGCTCTTGAAAGCATCCAGAGAATCGGCCTCCACTGCCCTCTGAGGCAGAGATTTGTTGGACTTAAAAATGCGAGGAATTAAAGGAGATGCGCGTGGCAATATTGATTTTGCCCAGAGGGTGGGGAGTTCCTCCACCACTTTGGGCTTTGCTGTCGTTTTCAGCATCTGCAGTTCCTTGTGACTCTGGGCTTTTCCTTCTTGCTGCATTTATCTTCTCCAGGAGGACACCATCTCGATCAACCACAACTGGCTGAACGGCTGCAACGTAGATGTGATGTGGAGCTTCCTGCAGGGTGAACTCGCTGCAGTCCAGGGGGAGATCCAGGAGTGGAAGGACCACATGGACGACTGGCCCCAGCACTGCCAGGTAAGGTGCAGAGGCTCACTCACCTCTGCCAGGTAACGCGGACAGAGGCTCACTCACCTCTGCCAGGTAACGCAGAGAGGATCACACTTCTGCCAGGTAACGTGGGGAGAGGCTCACTCACCTCTGCCAGGTAACGCAGTGAGGATCACTCACCTCTGCCAGGTAACGTGGGGAGAGGCTCACTCACCTCTGCCAGGTAACGTGGAGAGGCCCACTCACCTCTGCCAGGTAACGTGGAGAGGCCCACTCACCTCTGCCAGGTAACGTGCAGAGGCTCACTCACCTCTGCCAGGTAACGTGCACAGGCCCACTCACCTCTGCATTCCCAAGTCATCGGCTTTCAAAGTTAATTAAAAACACGGGCTGCCATTGAAGTTAAATATCACATATTATTACAAGTGTAGGAAAAAAACTGCAGATGCTGCTTTGAATCGAAGGTAGACGCAAAATGCTGGAGTAACTCAGCGGGACAGGCAGCATCTCGGGAGAGAAGGAGTGGGTGACATTTCAAGTCAAGACTCTTCTACAGACTATTTTAGAGACACAGAATGGAAACAGGCCCTTCGGCCCAACGAGTCCGCACCGACCAGCGCACTAACACTATCCTACACACACCAAGGACAATTTACATTTATACCAAGCCAATTAACCTACAAACCTACACATCGTTGGAGTGTGGGAAGAAACCGGAGCACCCGTTGAAAACAGGGAGAACGTACAAACTCCTTACAGACAACACCCATGGTCAGGATCGAATCCGTGTCCCTGGGGCTGTAAGATGGCAACTCTACCGCTGTGCCACCATGCCACTGTACCCTGTCTTAGTCCTTCTCTGGATATTAGCTTGGCTGGCAGTTCCCCAACTATAAAACTGTGCTGGGAACATAGGACAAGGAACGACACAAAGTGCTGGAGTAACTCAGCGGGTCAGGCAGCATCTCTGGAGAACATGGATAGGTGACGTTTCACAGAGTGCTGGAGTAACTCAGAGGGTCAGGCAGCATCTCTGGAGAACATGGATAGATGACGTTTCTAGTCGGGAGGAACCCTTCTTCAGGCTGCTGCAGTTCCAACTGCCCTGTGAAGAATATTAGTAACAGCTTGTACTTGTTACACCGCTTTTAATGGAGCAACTGCTCTAAGGCACTTTACAGGAGAGCTTTCAAACAAACTCTGACATCAAGCTACACAGTTAGACAATTACCGCTGCAAACCAAGCTTGGCCTAAAAGATCGCTTTTTAGGTTTATTCCGATGAGGTAGATAGTAGTTCAGCACTGCTCTCTGGTTGTGGTAGGATGGTTCAGTTGCCTGATAACAGCTGGGAAGAAACTGTCCCTGAATCTGGATGTGTGTTTTTTCACACTTCTGTACCTCTTGCCCGATGGGAGAGGGGAGAAGAGGGAGCGGCCAGGGTCCTTGATGATGCTGCTGGCCTTGCCGAGGCAGCGTGAGGTGTAGATGGAGTCAACGGAAGGGAGGTGGTTTGTGTGATGGTCTGGGCTGCGTCCACAACTCTCTGCAATTTCTTGCGGTCTTGGATGGAGCTGTTCCCAAACCAAGCTGTGATGCATCCTGATAAAATACATTCTACTCCGCACCCGTGGAATGAAGGTGAGTGGGACAGTCTTTCAAAGCTGGCCTGTAAAGCAATGATCATGACCATTAACTGCTGTGCTTCCATTTGTTGCAGCTCCTCCTGAAATCGTGCACTGGAATAAACTACTGTGAGTTCTACACCTTTCTGAAAGTAATTTCTAAGAACAGGATGGCCGTACTAGATGCTGCCGTTCCTCTGCAGACCGTGCCTCCGGCGCTCGGACCGTGCCACGCGCTCTTCGACCTGCACCGGAGTGAAGATATCCTCACCGCACTGCTGGCCGACGAGCACTTTGGCAAGTTGGACACGGACTTGCTGGAGCCTCGGCCTGAGCAGATGCTGCAGGAAATCAGAGAGGTGTTGGACGCGGCCTCCTTGTAACATTCTGCCTGCACACGGCAGAATCTCTCGTAAACCAAGTTGCGTACAAAATTGCCCCTTGTGGAGTGAAAGAAAATACGAAACAGCATCGCCACTGAGAGGATGGAAGTGGGAATTAAATATGGTCAGTGTTGTACTTGCAGTTTACCTTGTTACAAATTAGTATGTGAATACGGGTTAAAACGTAGAAAATAGAATAGTCTTAATGTTCGTAGGAGCAGAATTAGGCCATTTGGCCCACCAAGTCTACTCCGCCATTCAATCTATCTTTCCCTCTCGACCTCATTCTTAGTTTTGTTTTTTATTATTATTATTATGTGTACTGAAGTACAGTGAAAAGCATTTTTGTTGTGTTCTATCCAGTCAGCGGAAACACGACACATGATTACAATCAAGCTGTATAACATTTAGTGCAATATAAGTCTGATTAAAGAGTCTCCAATGAGGCAGATGGGGGGTCAGGACTGCTCTCTAGTTGTTGATAGGATGGTTCAGTTACCTGATAACTTGGGAGAAACCGTCCCTGAATCTGGAGACGTGCGTTTTCAAGTTCTGTACCTCGTGCCAATTGGGAGAGAGAAGAGGGAACGGCCAAGGTGAGGCTGGACATTCAATATGCTGGTAGCCTTGCCGAGGCAGCGTGAAATGGAGATGGTCATCACTGATACTGTGAGCTGTATTGGTCTGTGTTCTGTGAAGGGAAGAGAGAATCTGCCAGGATTTCCATCTTCCATCTTTATTATAGAGTGATACAGCGTGGAAATAGGCCCTTTGGCCCAAGTTGCCCACACCGACCAAGATGCCCCATCTACACCAGTCCCGCCTGCCTGCCGGATCTTATCCATATACCAATATAAATGCTTCTTAAACGTTGCAATAGTACCTGCCTCAACTATCTCCTCCGGCAACACGTTCCATACACCCACCACCCTTTATGTGAAGATGTTACCCCTCAGGTTCCTATTAAATCTTTCCCCACCTCAACTTAAAATTGGGGAACTTTGTCACAGAGTGATACAGTGTGGAAACAGGCCCTTCATAGAGTCACAGAGTGATACAGTGTGGAAACAGGCCCTTCATAGAGTCACAGAGTGATAGTGTGGAAACAGGCCCTTCATAGAGTCACAGAGTGATACAGTGTGGAAACAGGCCCTTCATAGAGTCACAGAGTGATACAGTGTGGAAACAGGCCCTTCATATAGTCACAGAGTGATACAGTGTGGAAACAGGCCCTTCATAGAGTCACAGTGATACAGTGTGGAAACAGGCCCTTCATAGAGTCACAGAGTGATACAGTGTGGAAACAGGCCCTTCATATAGTCAGAGTGATACAGTGTGGAAACAGGCCCTTCATAGAGTCACAGAGTGATACAGTGTGGAAACAGGCACTTCGGCCCAACTTGCCCACACCGGCCAACAATGTCCCAGCTACCCTAGTCCCACTTCCCTGCACTTGGTCCATAACCCTCCAAACCTGTCCTATCCATGTACCTGTCCAACTGTATCTTAAACGATGGGATAGTCCCAGCCTCAACTACCTCCTCTGGCAGCTTGTTCCATACACCCACCACCCTCTGTGTGAAAAAGTTACCCCTCGGATTCCTAATAAATCATTTCCCCTTCAACTTGAACCTATGTCCTCTGGTCTTCGATTCCCCTAATCTGGGTAAGAGACTCTGTGCATCTACCCAATCTATTCCTCTCATGATTTTGTACACCTCTATAAGATCACCCCTCATCCTCCTGCGCTCCATGGAATAGAGACACAGCCTACTCAACCTCTCCCTATGGCTCACACCCTCTAGTCCTGGCAACATCCTCGTAAATCTTTTCTGAACCCTTTCAAGCTTGATTGTCATTGGAGAACATTGTGGAATTGAGTTGTAGATCACACTGAGTTTGACCAGTGTCTCTCCTGTAGTCACTAAACTGCACCAAACTAGATTCTCTCCAATTCATTTTATTGTTTTACATTCATAGCTTTTTCCAAATATGGTGTGGGTTACAACTTAGAACATAGAATAATGTGATGGAGCGTTTAAGTTCTTAAGTCGGGAGCAGAATTAGGCCATTCAGCCCATTGAGTGTACTCCGCCATTCAATGATGGCTGATCTATCTTTCCCTCTCAACCCCATTCTATCAGTTTAGTTTTGTTATTATTGTCATGTGTACCGTGGCACAGTGAAAAGCTTTTGTTAACTTTGTCATAGTCATAAAACGTGGAAAACAGGCCCTTCGGCCCAACTTGCACATGCCGACCAAGATACCCCAGCTACACCAGTCCCACCTAGCCAGCCTTCGACCCATATCCCTCTATACCTCCCCGATCAACGTACCTGTCTAAACGTTTCTTAAACATTGCAATTGTACCGGCCTCAACTACCTCCTCCAGCAGCCCGTTCCATACACCCATCACCATTTGTGTGAAAACATTACCCTGTAGTGGTCTGGACGTGGCCAGAAATAAGCTAGACGCCAGGCAGGTTTCCAAAGTTCTTCAATGAAGGTTGTGAGCATCCACTCACAACGAGTTCCACCGAAGGGATGAAACACTCCCCCAAACCCCTGAGTAGAAACCCCATAGCCTGTGGGCAGTCCCTCGTCCCTGTCCGTCAAGTGCCGGGGGGACTAACCCTACGAGTGGCCTACTACCCAGGGACCGCCACAACCCCTCAGCTTCCATTAGTTTAGTTTAGAGATGCAGCGCGGAAACAGGCCCTTTCAGTCCACCGGGTCCGCGCCGACCAGCGATCCCTGAACATTAACACTATCCTACACACACTAGGGACAATCTTTACATTTTACCCAGCCAATTAACCTACAAACCTGCACGTCTTTGGAGTGTGGGAGGAAACCAAAGATCTCGGATAAAACCCACACAGGTTACGGGGAGAACGTACAAACTCCATACAGGCATCACCCGTAGTTGGGATGGAAACCGGGTCTCCGGCGCTGAATTTGGTGTAAGGCAGCAACTCTACTGCTGCGCCACCGTGCCGCCCATAATAAATCTATTATGATTTAAATCTATTATGATTCCTATTAGTGTAAGAAAATAACTGCAGATGCTGGTACAAATCGAAGATATTTATTCACAAAATGCTGGAGTAACTCAGCAGGTCAGGCAGCATCTCGGGTTTACAAAATGCTGCCTGACCTGATGATTCCTATTAAATCTTTTCTCCTCACCTTAAACTTGGGGACCATTGTCATTGGAGAACATCGTGGATTTGAGTTGTAGATCACGCTGAGTTTTGCTGTAGTAGTCACTAAACAGCACCAAGCTAGATTTCCCCAAATTCATTTTATTGTTTTACATTCATAGCCTTTTCCACCACCTTTCCAGTACTGTGCGTACTGTTTAAATACAGAAGACAAACCACGCTAAAGTGCAAAAATTAATTTCAGGATCACATAATTGGTAATACAAATAAATGTTAAAATATTCGTTTACAAAAGACAAAATATACAAACCTGTTCCAACATTCATTCATCCCCCTAATCCAATTATAACAGAAATCGACAGAGCCACTGCAAAAGGCCCATGGAATGAAATGCCTTGCAGATTCTTATAGGAATGGGTTATGTAAATAGACTTTTCAGTTTCACCCCACATATGTAATTAATCATAATACCCGACGCATATTTACAAATTTAATATCATACCCATTGCAAAAGGGGAAAGCAGTTTATACAGGTAAAGACTATATCTGAGCCACCACTATCACAATGATATATATATACACCTTTCATTGTAAGCAAACTAGATTGTAGTTCCAGACCAATAAGAATAAGTAACAGCCACTCAACAATATTCTGTGCACAGTGAGCCAGTCCATGGTCCCACCTAGGGTTGCCAACTGTCACGTATTAGCTGGGACATCCCATATTTTGGGCTAAATTGGTTTGTCCCGTATTAGGCCCAGATGGTGCTGTAGGCCCGGACACTCTAGGCCCGGACACTCTAGGCCCGGACACTCTAGGCCCGGACACTCTAGGCCCGGACACTCTAGGCCCGGACACTCTAGGCCCGGACACTCTAGGCCCGGACACTCTAGGCCCGGACACCGTAGGCCCGGACACCGTAGGCCCGGACACCGTAGGCCCGGACACCGTAGGCCCGGACACCGTAGGCCCGGACACCGAAGGCCCGGACAGTGTAGGTCCGGAGGCCAGGGCGCCACCTGCCGGAGGTTGCGTAGCAACCCGTCTCCCGGCCCGGGCGGCCACCATTGGTGGAGCGAGAGCACGTGGTCGCTGGCTGGGTGAGCTCACGTGTGGCGCAGGGCAGTGACATCACCCGTAGTCCCTTATTGCTTGTAAATGCTTGTAAATTTCCCTGGTGTGGGACGAATAAAGGAATATATTATTTGGGAGTGAGGAAGTTGGCAACCCTAGTCCCATCATACCCAGAAAGTTGAGTTGAGATTTCTCCCAAGATAACTTTCAGAAATTTAAAGCACTTTCTTTCAGCCTGTGATTGATTGATTGAAAGATACAGCATGGAAACGGGTCCTTCGGCCCACCAGGCCAATGCCAACTATCAGTCACCCGTTCACACGCGCTCTGTTATCCTGCTCCCTGCACACTAGGGGCAATTTACAGAGGGCCAATTAACCTACAAACAAACCCTTGGGAGAAAACTGGAGGAAACCAATGTGGTCACAGGGAGAACATGCAAACTCCACATAGGCAGCACCCGAGGTCAGGATAGAACCCGGGTCTCTGGCGCTGTGAGGCAGCGGCTCTACCCGCTGCACCAATGTATCACCCAGCTGTGCTTTAGATGTTAAAACTAATATTTCCAGTACACATCTGTCTGAAGAAGGACCCCGACCGAAAATGTCTGTCCATCCCCTCCACAGATGCTGCCTGACCCGCTGAGTTCCTCCAGCACTCTGTGTGTTGGTCAAGATTGCAGAATCTGCAGTTCCTTGTGTCTCCATTTTCAGTACAGTCTTTATATGCTATAAAATGGACCTTGGTGAGATATCCCTGTAACAATGTTTCTCTAGATTATTTCAGCTATTCCATCGCATTTCTATTTAAAATAAAAGTCACCTGAATTTTCTTTCCCGGGGCTTCCAAACTAAATTTTCTATCTCGTCTGGTCAGCTCTTCATCCTATATCCCTATAGCTATTTCTAAGCAAACCACTAGTTCTTTGATTTATCTCATCAAATGTTAAGTTGTTCTGCCTCAATATCAGTGACTTCGAACAACTAATCATTGAGGTATACAGTGTGGTAACAGGCCCTTCGACCCAACTTCCCCATGCCAACCAAGATATCCCATCTACGCAAGTCCCACCTGCCTGTGCTTGGCCCATATCTAAACCTTTCCTATCCATGTACCTGTTTAAATGTTTTTTGTAATTTTGCGGCACTGTGGCGCAGCGGTAGAGTTGCTGCCTTACAGCGAATGCAGCGCCGGAGACCCGGGTTCCATCCCGACTACGGGTGCTGTCTGTGCGGAGTTTGTACGTTCTCCCCGTGACCTGCGTGGGTTTTCTCCGAGATCTTCGGTTTCCCCCCACACTCCAAAGACGTGCAGGTTTGTAAAAATTGTCCCTAGTGGGTGTAGGACAGTGTTAATTTGCGGGAATCGCTGGTCGGCGCGGACCCGGTAGGCTGAAAGGGCCAGTTTCTGCGCTGTATCTCTAAACTAAATGTTATAGTACTTGCCTCAACTACCTCCTCTGGCAGCTCGTTCCATACACCCACCATCGTCTGTGTCAAAACATTGCCCCTCAGGTTCCTATTAAATCTTTCCCCTCTCACCTTAAACCAAAGTCCTCTAGTTCTTGATTCCCCGACTCTGGGTAAAAGCCTCTGGGTAAAAGCAATTGCCAACGATTCCCTTGAACGAAGAGGAACTCTGAGTGAAAAGCCTAGATAGTTTCCCATTTAAAAACCTAGAAAACAGCAGTCTATTTTGTCCGTACCAATCAGTAGAACTCTGTGACTATAAATTGCTGCACTATTTTGTTTATTGGGTCAGTTTGAATCTCAATGTGATTGTTTTCAGTAGAAGGTCAGAGGCTGATGGGATGTGCAATAGAGTATCCAAAATTATGAGGCAAAAATAGGGTAGATGGTTAGAACCAAGATTAGCTTGCATCATCATCGGCGGTCACTGGAAGCGAGTGTGACTGTCCTCTCCATAGGGTCGGACGCCTGTGCGTGACTTTGTTTAACGTGGGGAGACTGGTGCACAGACAGCCACCACACGGTCCTTGACAGATCTGGGTCAGGATCCAGTGGCGTGGAGTCCAAGACGACCGGGGACCCTTTTCTGCTGCAGCCTTCATCCATCCGCCTTCCCAGCCGTTGTGACGCTCCACTAAAGTCAGCCGTCATCCTCCCTCCGCCTCTCAGGATCTCAGGACCACACAAGCTTCTCCACCACAACAAGGTGGCAATCCACGGAGAACGTGCTTGCATAGCTTTAAGGTGAAAGGGGCAAAGTTTAAAGGACATGTGTGGGACAGAGGGGGGTGGGGGCCTGGAACAGGCTGGTGGGGGGGGGTGGTGGAGGCAGATAGTGGTGTTTAAGAGGCTTTTAGATAGACACATGGATGTGCGGGCAATGGATATCCATTGTGGATCACGTGCTGGCAGAATTGTTCTCGGCATCATGTTCGGCACAGACATTGTGGGCCGAAGGGCCTGTTCCTGTGCTGTTCTATGTTCTAAAATTCTTCACAGCAATGGCCGGCACTTGGCAGATTGATTGATTCTTCAACTTGGCAGATTGATTCTTCAACAGCGCTCCTTTTCCAGAAGAGGAACTTAGGAGCATATACTTGAATTTGCACTGAGTCACAGTCTTCCAAAGACAAAATAAAAGACTTTAATGTTGAATTTGATTGTTGTCTTATTTTTACAACATGGTGGGTCCGGAAGGGAGAGTCCGAGCCTGTTCCTTTCACTGCAGTTGCAGGAAGAGGAGGCTATTAAGTCAAAGACGTTAAGTCGATTCCAGCTGAACAACAATGTCGTCACATTTTTTAAAGCATCTGGTCTTCCCACATTCATTTCTCATTCAACTTTCCCGGTTTGCTTTCTAAGAGCTTGTTTCCCGGTCACAATATAGAAGTTGGGAGATCATGTTGCAGTTGTATAAGGCGTTGGTGAGGCCACATTTGGAGTATTATGTTCAGTTCTGGGCACCATGCTATAGGAAAGATGTTGTCAAGCTGGAAAGGGTACCGAGAAGATTTACGAGGATATTGCCAGGACTCGAGGGCCTGAGCTATAGGGAGAGGTTGAATAGGCTGGGACTCTATTCCTTGGAGCGCAGGATCTTATAGAGGATGATCTTACAGAGGTGTATAAAATTATGAGAGGAATAGATCGGGTACATGCACAGAGTCTCTTGCCCAGAGCAGGGGAATCAAGGTCTAGAGGACAGAGGTTTAAGGTGAAGAGAAAAAGATTTAATAGGATTCTGACTTTTTCACACAAAGGGTGGCAGATGTATGGAACAAGCTGCCAGAGGAGGCTGGGACTATCCCAATGCTTAAGAAACATGTACAGGATAAGCGTGGCCCTTCGGCCCACCGAGTCCGTGCGTGCCGACCAACGATCACACTAGCACTATCCTACACACTAGGGCCAATTTAACCACAGCCAATTGACCTACAAACCTGCACGTCTTTGGAATGTGGGACGAAACCGGAGCACCCAGAGAAAACCCACGCAGGTCACGGGGAGAATGTACAAACTCTGCACAGACAGCACCCGTAGTCGGGATCGAACCAGGGTCTCTGGCGCTGCGAGGCAGCAACTCTACTGCTGCGCCACCGTGCCGCCCATTTGAAGTGATGTTCAGTTTGTTTAGGTTTCTGCCTGACACTACACGCCAGACGAGGTGCTGGAGGAGGGTCCATTCCCCAGCACCTCCCTGCTCCATCGGCGTTCCACGTTCTCCATCGATCAGCGTTCCCGTCACATGACTCCTCCAGCGCCCTCTCCTCATGGCCCATCATTTGGGCAAACTGCTGGGTTGGACTTCCTCTCTCTGAATGTGTTGGTAGCAAGACTGTAATGAAACGAGACGTCATTGAAAAGCTGCTTGTGTTATCCCAAATAACAACCACCCATTTTAAACTACTCTGCCCCGAATAGGGCGGTCACGGTGGCGCAGCGGTAGAGTTGCTGCCTTAGTTTTTTTTCACACAGAGAGTGGTGAATCTGTGGAATTCTCTGCCACAGAAGGTAGTCGAGGACAGTTCATTGGCTATATTTAAGAGGGAGTTAGATGTGGCCCTTGTGGCCAAAGGGATCAGGGGGTATGGAGAGAAGGCAGGTACGGGATACTGAGTTGGATGATCAGCCATGATCATATTGAATGGCTCGAAGGGCCGAATGGCCTACTCCTGCACCTATTTTCTATGTTTCTATGAATGCAGCGCCGGAGACCCGGGTTCCATCCCGACTACGGGTGCTGTCTGTACGGAGTTTGTACGTTCTCCCCGTGACCTGCGTGGGCTTTCTCCGAGATCTTCGGTTTCCTCCCACACTCCAAAGACGTGCAGGTTTGTAGGTTAATTGGGCTTGGTAAATGTAAAAATTGTCCCTAGCGGGTGTAGGATAGTGTTAATGTGCGGGGATCGTTGGTCGGCGTGGACTTGGTGGGGCCTGTCAGTGCTGTATCTCTAAACTAAACTAATTAGCCATTGAGCTGAAACATTAACTTTGTCCCTGTCTCCTCAGATCCTGCTTGGCCAATCTATTTCATTAAAGGATAGAAATTCATCCAATAATCTATTGTACTTGATGGTATTTATGTATAGTCCTTAGACTTTAGAGATGCAGCGTGGAAACAGGCCATTCGTCCTACCGAGTCCGCGCCGATCACCCCATACACTAACACTAGGGACAATTTACAGAGGCCAATTAATCTGCAAACCTGCACGTCTTTGGAATGTGGGAGGAAATCGCAGCTGCCGGAGAAATCCCACGGGGAGAAGGTACAAACTCCGAACAGACAGCAACCGTGGCCAGGATCGAACCAGGGTCTCTGGCGCTGTGAGGCAGCAACTCTACCGCTGCACTACTGTGCTGCCCCAATCTGATCCGATCTGATTGGATAGCCTGTAAAACTAAGCTGTAAAACTAGACAATAACAAACCTAAACATAGAAACATAGAAAATAGGTGCAGGAGTAGGCCATTCGGCCCTTCGAGCCAGCACCGCCATTCAATATGATCATTGCTGATCATTCTCAATCAGTACCCCGTTCCTGCCTTCTCCCCATATCCCTTGATTCCGTTAGCCCTAAGAGCTAAATCTAACTCTCTCTTGAAAACATCCAGTGAGTTGCCTCCACTGCCTTCTGTGGCAGAGAATTCCAGTTCCACCAGTTCCACGTTTCTTTGAAGATAGACACAAAAACCTGGAGTAACTCAGCAGGACATGCAGCATCACTGAAGAGAAGGAATGGGTGACGTTTCAGGTCGACAACCTTCAAGAAGAGTCTCGACCCGAAACGTCACCCATTCGTTCTCTCCAGTGATGCTGCCTGTCCCGCTGAGTTACTCCACCTTTTTGTGTCTATCTTCAGTTTAAACCAGCATCTGCAGTTCCTTCTTCCACATTGCTCTGAGCCTGTTGAAGGAGAGGTGTTGGGTAGCCGGTGCCTTGTGCAGTAACTCACATCTAGAGCCGTCAGCAGGAAGTCATTCATTCCGCCCACAGTGGAGGGATCCATCATGTCTCGAATTAGGTGGAGTTCTGCTCCAAGATGTTGGATTCTATCGCAAAGAGAAAACATCAAATCCCAGTTATTTCTGCATTATATACAATAGACAATAGGTGCAGGAGGAGGCCATTCAGCCCTTTGCGCCAGCACCACCATTCACTGTGATCATGGCTAATCATCCACAATCAGTACCCCGTTCCTGCCTTCTCCCCATACCCCCTGACTCCGCTATCTTTAAGACCTCTATCTAACCCTCTCTTGAAAGCATCCAGAGAATTGGCCTCCACTGCCTTCTGAGGCAGAGAATTCCACAGATTCACAACTCTCTGGGTGAAATAGTTCTTCCTTATCTCTGTTCTAAATGGCCTACCCCTTAGTTAGGAAGTTGACTGAGAAGTAGGACTTGGAGGGTGGTTATCTCTGGATTGCTTCCTGTACCTCATGCTAGTGAGGGCAGGAACAGGGAGATCGGGGATATAAATGTATGGCTGAGGGGCTGGTGCAGGGAGCAGTGATTTAGATTTCTAGACCACTGGGATCTCCTCTGGGGTAGGGGTGACCTGTACAAAAGGGACGGGTTACACCTTAACAGCAGGGGGACCAACATTCTGGCAGGCAGGTTTGCTAGTGCTACACGTGTGGCTTTAAACTAAGTAGTGGGGGGGGAGGGGTTGATAAATTGGGAATATTAAGCTGGAGTTAAAGGGGAAGCGAATACAGGAGAAATTGCAAAGGATTCTCGAACAAATGGGAAGGAAAGTTCTAGATGGGATAAGAGAGTAAGGTCAGGGCCAATTGTGACCGGTGTGAGAGGGGAGGTGAATACCGAAATTAAAGTGTTGTATTTGAATGCGCAAAGTATAAAAAATAAAGTGGATGAGCTTGAGGCTCATAGACATTGGCAAGTATGATGTTGTGGGAATCACTGAGACATGACTACAAGAGGACCAGGGCTGGGAACTGAATATTCAGGGGTACACAACGTATAGAAAAGACAGACAGGTGGGCAGAGGGGGTGGGGTCGCTCTGTTGGTGAGGAATGATATTCAATCCCTTGCAAGGGGTGACATAGAATCAGGAGGTGTAGAATCAGTATGGATAGAAATGGGTTCTGGACTCCCCCAACATTGGGAACATGTTTCCTGCCTCTAGTGTGTCCAATCCCTTAATAATCTTATATGTTTCAATAAGATCCCCTCTCATCCTTGTAAATTCCAGTGTATACAAGCCCAGTCGCTCCAGTCTTTCAACATATGACAGTTCCTTTTCTCCAGAGAAGCTGCCTGTCCAGCTGGGTTACGCCATCATTTTGCGTCTCAGGTCAGTATGGGAGGGGGAGTTAAGGTGTTGAGCAACTGAAGGAAAGCGTTGATTCAGCACAGGCACGACACAAGGCAGGAGGTCAGAGACTGGCTTAACATGAAATAGTTCAGTCACAATCAACCAATTCTCCACTTTCATGCTAAACACACCCATGGATTGAAGACCGCTGGAGTTCTTTTGGATATTCCGGAATATTCACCGGAGTTGAGAAGGATGAGAGGGGATCTTATAGAGGCCTATAAAATTATGAAAGGACTGGACAAGCTTGATGCAGGAAAAATGTTCCCAATGTTAGGGGAGTCCAGAACCAGGGGCCGCACAGTCCAAGAATAAAGGGGAGGCCGTTTAAAACTGAGGTGAGAAAAAACTTTTGTTCACCCAGAGAGTTGTGAATTTGTGGAATTCTTTGCCACAGAAGGCAGTGGAGGCCAATTCACTTGATGAATTTAAAAGAGAATTAGATAGAGCTCTAGGGGCTAGTGGAATCAAGGGATATGGGGAGAAGGCAGGCACGGGTTACTGATTGTGGATGATCAGCCATGATCACAATGAATGGCGGTGCTGGCTTGAAGGGCCGAATGACCCGCTGAGTTACTCCAGCACTTTGTGTGTTTTTTTGTGCACCAGCATCTGCAGTTCCTTGTGCCTCATATTTTACATGCTCAGCCCATCTCCAGATACGCAAATAGACACAAAATGCTGGAGTAACTCAGTGGGACAGGCAGCATCTCTGGAGAGAAGGAATGGGTGACGTTTCGGGTCGAGACCCTTCTTCAGACTGGTAGGGATACGTAACCTGACTTACTTTGCTCTGGATACCACATAAACCAGCAGTGGCAGTAAGTCGTCCATGGGGAGATTATACTCCCTGTTCAACACTCGAGTCACGGTCCTCTCGATTTCACGGTAGGTTTTCATCATGGTCTCAAGCTTCACTTGAGGGTCTGCCGTAGTGCTGCAGAGAGAGATTTACATTTACCACATGTCTGACATTTAGGGTTGCCAACTATCTCACTTCCAAATAAGGAACAAGGTGACATCACCGGCCTGCGCCCACGTGACCTCACCCAGCCAGCGTCCACGTGCTCCCGCTCCACCAATGGCGGCCAACCGGGCCGGGAGGCGGGTTGCTACGCAACCTCCGTTAGGTGGCACCAGGGCCACCGGACCTACAGTGTCTGGGCCTACACTGTCCGGACATATACTCTCCGGACCAACAGCGGACCCCGGGCCTACACTGTCCGGACCTACAGTGTCCGGGCCTACAGCGTCCGGGCCTACAGCGTCCGGGCCTACAGCGTCCGGGCCTACAGTGTCCGGTCCTACAGTGTCCGGGCCTACAGTGTCCGGGCCTACATTGCACCCCGGAACTAATACGGGACAAGGGCAGTCCCGTACAGAACAAACCAATTTAGCCCAAAATACGGGATGTCCCGGCTAATACGGGACAGTTGGCAACCCTACTAACATTAGTCAAGAGTGTTTCATTGCCGTATGTACCAAAATGGAACATTGACATCCTTACTTGCAGCTGTGGAACAGGTCATTAAACACAGTACCCAATAGATAACATCATATACAAAGATCAAAGAAGGCACAAAGTACAAGACATTGATGAGAGCATTGTGTTCAGTTTTGGTCACTGTTATAGGAAAGATGTCAGGCTTGAAAGGGTACAGAGAAGATTTGCCAGGTTATAGCCAGGATTCGAGGGGCCTGAGCTACAGGGAGAGGTTAGGCAGGCTCGGACTAGATTATCCAACTTTCTCATCCACTGGGGGCAATTTGCAGAGGGCCGATTAACCCACAACCTGTCGTTGAGATGTGGGAGGCACGATCACAGGGAGAACGTGCAAACCACCTAGACAGCACCTGAGGTCAGGATTGAACCCGGGTCTCTGGCGCTGTGCGGCAGTGGCCCTACCCTCTGCACCACCGTGCTCTCCCCAGTTTCAATTTCAATTATATCACATTTATCAGGGGTTAGATCTTGTGTATTGAAGAAATAAATCAAAACTGTGGAATTGGGGGATGACAGGAGATCTTTGATAGTCAGAGGATTAAAACAACAGGTGTATCAAATAGGCAGAGTATCAAAGAGTAAAAAAGAAAATGGAGGCCCAGGTTCGATCCTGACCATGGGCGCTGTCTGTGCGGAGTTTGCACGTTCTCCCCGTGACCGTGTGGGTATTCTCCGGGTGCTCCATTTTCCTCCCACACTCCAACGACGTACTTGTAGGCTAATTGGCTTCGGTAAAATTGTAAATGAACCCTCGTGTGTGTAGGATAGTGCTAGTGTGCGGGGATCGCTGGTCGGCGTGGGCCGAAGGGTCTGTTTCTGTGCTGTATCTCTACACTAAATTAAATGAATGATTGGTGCTTCACATCATGTTATTAATTCTCTCCATTAACCAATTGTTCATTGAATAATTAATTGAGCGATGATTTCCCAGGCGATTGCTCACCTGATTTTCTGGAAGCACAAGATGGCCGAGGTGAAACAAACATCCTTCACAATGGAAATCCTCTGCAGAAAGACAAGATAGAAACATAGAAACATAGAAAATAGGTGCAGGAGGAGGCAATAGACACTAGACAATAGGTGCAGGAGGAGGCCATTTGGCCCTTCGAGCCAGCACCGCCATTCAATGTGATCATGGCTGATCATTCTCAATCAGTACCCCGTTCCTGCCTACTCCCCATACCCCCTGACTCCGCTATCCTTAAGAGCTCTATCTAGCTCTCTCTTGAATGCATTCAGAGAATTGGCCTCCACTGCCTTCTGAGGCAGAGAATTCCACAGATTCACAACTATCTGACTGCAAACGTTTTTCCTCATCTCAGTCCTAAATGGCCTACCCCTTTATTCTTAAACTGTGACCCCTGGTTCTGGACTCCCCCGACATCGGGAACATTTTTCCTGCATCTAGCCGGTCCTATCCCTTAAAAATCCATGTTCCATGTTGGGACCTTTCATCAGTTTAAAGAAGGGTCCTGTTCCAAAACATCACCTATCCACGTTGTCCAGGATTTCTTCCCTGACCCTCTGAATCACTCCAGCGCATTGTGTCTTTTTTTTCTTGGTAAACCAGCATCTGCAGTTCCTTGCTTCTATACATATAGATCATTCTTTTCGCATCAGTACGGGCCATTTTTGCCTGCCCTGTCGAGCGTTAGTGGTTGGGGTCCCGACACTGAACCTGGTCAGTCCTCACCAGTCCCGTTGAATCACAAACCATGTGGACACAGCCCTGACCATCACACAAACCAACCTCCCTCCCATTGGCTCCATCTACACCTCACGCTGCCTCGGCAAGGCCAGCAGCCCAGACCATCGCACAAACCAACCTCCCTCCCATTGACTCCATCTACACCTCACGCTGCCTCGGCAAGGCCAGCAGCCCAGACCATCGCACAAACCAACCTCCCTCCCATTGACTCCATCTACACCTCACGCTGCCTCGGCAAGGCCAGCAGCATAATCAAGGACCAGTCTCACCCCGGCCATTCCCTCTTCTCCCCACTCCCATCGGGCAAAAGATATAAGTATGAAAATGTACACCTCCAAATTCAGGGACAATTTCGTCCCAGCTGATATCAGGCAACTGAACCATCCTATCACCAACTAGAGAGCAGTCCTGAACTACTATCAACTTCACTGGAGACCCTCGGACTATCTTTGATCAGACTTTACTGGACTTTATCTTGTGCTAAACGTTATTCCCTTCACCATGTCATAGAGTAATGGAGTCAGAATGATACAGCGTGGAAACAGGCCCTTCGGCCCAACTTCCCACACTGGCCAACATGTCTCAGCTACGCTAGTCCCACCTGCCTGCGCTTGGTCCATATCCCTCCAAACCTGTCCTATCTGTGTACCTGTTCAACTGTTTCTTAAGCGTTGGGGTTTCTCAACTACCTCCTCTGGCAACTTGTTCCATACACCCACCACCCTCTGTGTGAAAAAGTTACCCCTCAGCTTCCTATTAAATCTTTTGCCCTTCAACTTGAACCTATGTCCTCTGGTCCTTGATTCACCTTCTTTGAGCAAGAGACTCTGTGCATCTACCCGATCTATTCCTCTCATGATTTTGTACACCTCTATAAGATCACCTCTCATCCTCCTGCGCTCCATGGAATAGAGACCCATCCTACTCAACCTCACCCTGTAGCTCACACCCTTTAGTCCTGGCAACATCCTCGTAAATCTCCTCTGAACCCTTTCAAGCTTGACAACATCCTATAAACATAGTGCCCAGAACTGAACACAATATTCTAAATGCGGCCTCACCAACGTTTTATACAACTGCAACATGACCTCCCAACTTCTGCACTAACTGTACACTGTAAATGGCTCGATTGTAATCATGTATTGTCTTTCCGCAGACTGTTTAGCACACACTAAAAGCTTTTCACTGTACCTCGGTACACGTGACAATAACAATAAAATAAACAAACGAAAACAAAAATAAAACTTGATTATTCCCTCCGCACCCCCTCCGGCCCACTTCAACTATTTGCTGAAAATAAATCCCCCAGAACCTCTCATTGAAAAGAAAAAACAAAAGCTGGAGCAACTCAGCGGGTCAGGCAGCATCTGTGGAGAACATGGATAGGTGATGTTTCACAGAGTGCTGGGGTAACTCAGCGGGTCAGGCACCATCTGTGGAGAACATGGATAGGTGATGTTTCACAGAGTGCTGGGGTAACTCAGCGGGTCAGGCAGCATCTGTGGAGAACGTGGATAGGTGACGTTTTAGTCAGGACTCTGAAGGAGTGTCCCAACTAGAAACATCACCTATCCACGTTCATCAGAGATGCTGCCTGACCCGCTGAGTTACTCTAGTAATTTGTTTCCTTTATTCTAAACCAGGATCAGCAGTTCCTTGTTTTCTCAAAGAAGTGATTGTTCACTTCACCTCTTCGCTTGCCTGTAAACTTCGGTGCATATTTTCTCTATTTCTGATCTCAGAAATACAAGGAGAATGTTGCGAGCTTACCTGGTTATTTCTCAGATGCAGGTCTTGAAGTGGCCACAGGATCCTGTGAAACCGATAGGAGAACATTCTTGGAGATGTCTAGAGTCATTCTGCATGAGTCTTGGTCATTATAGAATTGCAAGTATTGTTTAGTTTGGTTCAGAGATGCAGCGCGGAAACAGGCCCTTCAGCCCACTGAGTCCGCGCCGACCAGCAATCCCCGTACACTGTCCTACACACACTAGGGATAATTTACAATTTACAGAAGCCAATTAACCTACAAACCTGCACGACTTTGGAGTGTGGGCGGAACCCGGAGCACCCGGAGAAAACCCACGCAGGTCACGGGGAGAACGTACAAACTCTGTACAGACGGCACCTGTAGTCAGGATCGAACCCGGGTCTCTGGCGCTGTGAGGCAGCAAATCTACCGCTACGCCACCGTGATGCCCACTAGCACTGACATTAATTATTCCTAGATGAAGACTGACCCTGTGGGATGGCAGGACTGATGTACAGAGGGACGATCAGTTTGGGAGAGAGATAGAGTCATTGAGTGATACAAGAACGATCCCAGGAATGAGTAGGTCAACCTACGATGAGTGTTTGTCGGCACTGGGCCTGCACTCGCTGGAGTTTAGAAGAATGAGGGGGGACCTCATTGAAACGTACAGAATAGTGAGCGGCCTGGATAGAGTGGATGTGGAGAGGATGTTTCCACTAGTGGGAGAGTCTAGGACCAGAGGGCACAGCCTTAGAATTAAAGGACGTTCTTTTAGGAAGGGGATGAAGAGAGACATTTCTTCAGTCAGAGGGTGGTGAAACTGTGGAATTCATTGCCACAGAAGGCTGTGGATAGGAACACGAGTGGCAACGTTTTTCACCTAGAGGGTGGTGGGTAGGGTTTCCATCTGTCCCGTATTATCGTTCGTGGATTTGTCACGTTCGTGGATGATGAGATGATTTCATAAGGTCACAAAGAATAGAGCAGAATTAGGCCATTCGGTCCATCAAGTTTACTCTGCCATTCAATCATGGCTGATCTATCTCTCCCTCCCAACCCCATTCTCCTGCCTTCTCCCCATAACTTCTGATACCTGTGACAATCAAAAATCCATCTACCTCTGCCTTAAACAGATCCACTGACTTGACCACCGCGGCCTTCTGCGGCAAGGAATCCCACAGATTCACCACCATCTGACTGAAGCATCTCAGGTAAAGATGGACGGAGGTGTCCTCACTTACCTTTGTACCTCCAGGAGCTCCAGCAGCCTCGTGTCAGAGAGATTCTCCAGGTGCAGGATTCCCTTCCAGTAGCTGGAGTCGTCGGCCTCATGGTACAACATGTAAAGCATGAAGAGGTCGGGGTAGAACCGTGGTAGGATGACGGGAATAATCACCGTGTAAGCGTTCAGCTCATCGCTACAGCAACACAAACACACACACAGTGAAAGCAATACAAGTCATTCCCACAAACAAAGTGCATTGTCGTCCAGAGTCACAGAGTGGTACAGCGTGGAAACAGGCTCCTCGGCCCAAAGATTGTCCCTAGTGCGTGTAGGATAGTGTTAGTGTGCTGGGATCGCTCGGCGGCGCGGACTCGGTGGGCCGAAGGGCATGTTTCCGCGCTGTATCTTTAAATCTAAAAAAAAACGCCCTCACCGGCCAACAATGCCCCAGCTACACTAGTCCCACCTGCCTGCGCTTGGTCCACATCCCTCCAAACCTGACCCACCCATGTACCTCTCCAAACGTTACCTCAGGATGGCACGGTGGCGCAGCGGTAGAGTTGCTGCCTCACAACGCCGGAGACCCGGGTTCCATCCTGACTACGGGCGCTGTCTGTGCGGAGTTTGTACGTTCTCCCAGTGACCTGCGTGGGTTTTCTCCGAGATCTTCGGTTTCCTCCCACACTTCAAAGACGTGCAGGTTTGTAGATTAATTGGATTGTTGTAAATGTAAATTGTCCCCAGTGCGTGTAGGATAGTGTTAATGTGCGGGGATCACTGGTCGGTGCGGACCCGATGGGCTGAAGGGCCTGTTTCCGCGCTGTATCTCTAAACTAAACTAAGTATACCACCATATCAGCTTGAATTTATTGCATTAATTTCTATTCGTTAATCAAAATAAAATGAAGTAAATAGATAGGTCAGACAGAACCTGGAGATTGACTCAATGGCCAATGGTGATGGATGGCCAGCAGGGAGTCGGTGGGACGAATGGCCTGTTTCCAAGCTGCATCTTCCAATTCATGTTTACAAATGAAATGACATTTACTTTACGGTTTGTGCTAAGTAATGGCAGAACATTAAAGTGTGTTTACCTGATATCTACGTCGGAATAATATTTTTTATCCAGTGATGTGGGCAAGAAATGCCTGAAAAACAATTAATCGGGAGCCATTGTAAGTTCCCAGAATTCAAAACAGTCTGAAGAAGGGTCCCAACCCGAAACGTCACCTATCCGTGTTCTCCACAGATGCTGCCTGACCCACTGAGTTACTCCAGCACTCTGTGGAACGTCACCTATCCATGTTCTCCACAGATGCTGCCTGACTGATGCACTAGGACACCTCATCGGGGCTACTGCGCCGATCGGCGGGTGGAATCTGCCCCCTGCGGCCGGGACTCTGGAACTCCGGTATCTCGGTCCCCCTCTCGGCGGCCGAGGCGGAACGTTCCGGTACCGCTGGACTCCTCTCTCTGGAGACCGCGACCTCTGTTGGTCCGACAACACGGATAATCCGGCGAGGCTCTGGAACCGAGGGGGCCGGAGAATCGGTGACGGGCCTGGACTTTCATCAGGTCTCCTGCAGCCTGCAGCATTCCACAGAGGAAAATAACCTTGACTGCATTAATGCAGAGCTGCTGCCCAGTGGTCGCAGAGGTAGCGTTGCTGCCTCACGGTGCCAGAGACCCAGCACCGATCCTGACTAAGGGGGCGTGGGTTTCCTCCGGGTGCTCCGGTTTACTCCCACACTCCAAAGACCTGAGGCTTTGTAGAAAGCTTGAAGAAGGGTCTCGACCCGAAACGTCACCCATTCCTTCTCTCCTGAGATGCTGCCTGACCTGCTGAGTTACTCCAGCATTTTGTGAAAAAAAAGGCTTTGTACGTTAATCGGTCATAAGGTCATGTGATCGGAGCAGAATTAGGCCATTCGGCCCATCAAGTCTACTCCGCCATTCATTCATGGCTGATCTATCTCTCCCCCCCTAACCCCATTCTCCTGCCTTCTGCCCATAACCCCTGACACCCGCACTAATCAAAACTCTCTGCCTTAAACATATCCATTGACTTGGCCTCCACAGCCTTCTGTGGCAAAGAATTACACAGATTCACCGCCCTCTGACTAAAGAAATTCCCCCTCATCTCCTTCCTAAAGGAACATCCTTTAATTCTGAGGCTGTGACCTCTGGTCCTAGACTCTCCCACTAGTGGAAACATCCTCTCCACATCCACTCTATCCAAGCCTTTCACTATTCTGTATGTTTCAATGAGGTTCCCCCCTCATTCTTCTAAACTCCAGCGAGTACAGGCCCAGTGCCGACAAACGCTCATCACAGGTTAACCCACTCATTCCTGGGATCATTCTCGTAAACCTCCCCTGGACCCTCTCCAGAGCCAGCACATCCTTCCTCAGATATGGGGCCTAAAATTGCTCGCAATATTCCAAATGAGGCCTGACCAGCGCCTTATAGACCCTCAGCATTACATCTTTGCTCCGGTTTCCTCCCACGCTCCAAACGCGTACAGATGTGTAGGTTAATTGGCCTCGGTAAAATTGTAAATTGTCCCTAGTGTGTAGGATAGTGTTAGTGTGCGAGGTGATGGCTGGTCGGCATGGACTCAGCTAGCCCAAGGCCATGTTTCACTGCTGTATCTCTAAACTAAACTAAACTAAACTGGTGTGCAGGAAGGAACTGCAGATGCTGGTCTAAAGTGAAGACAGACACAAAAGCTGGAGTAACTCAGCGGGTCAGGCAGCATCTCTGCAGAGAAGGAATGGGTGACGTTTCGGGTCGAGACCCTTCTTCAGGAGGTTTAATACTAAGGTTGCCAACATTCTAACTCCCAAATAAGGCACAAAAGGTGACGTCACCGCCCGCCTTCCACGTGACCTCACCCAGGCAGCGGCTATGTGCTCCCGCTCCACAAATGGCGGCCGCCCAGGCCAGGAGACGGGTTGCTATGCAACCTCCACCAGGCGGCACCCGGGCCTCCGGGCCTACACTGTCCGGACCTACAGCGTCCGGGCCTACACTGTCCAAGCCTACAGCGGCCCCCGGGCCTGCAGTGGCCCTCGGGCCTAAAGTGTCCGGGCCTACAGTGTCCGGGCCTACAGTGTCCGGGCCTACATTGTCTGGGCTTACACCCTCCGGGCCTACACCGTCCGGGCCTACAGTGTCCGGGCCTACACTGTCCGGGCCTACACTGTCCGGGCGTACAGCGCCCCCCCCCCCGCCCCGGGCCTAATACGTGACAAAGGCGGTCCCGTACGGGACAAACCAATATACGGCATGTCCCGACTTATACGGGATGTCCCGGCTAATACGGGACAGTTGGCACCTCTATTTGACACTGACCTGGCCAAGTCAAAGAGCAGGATGGCGTGGGACATCACCTCCTGCTGTGCGATGGACAGCAGCCGCTTGCACATACAGATACCAGAGTAGGTATCCTGGAACACCTGAAGCAACCTCTGCAGCAGTGTTCCCAGTGGATGCTTGGGCGACTCAAAAGCCTAGAACAACAATGAAAAACAACAAAAGCCTTTTGTGAACATCTCATTGAGCTCATGCGAGTTTTGATGTATCAGAATGCTTAAGGCAACGATAATGAAGCGTGTTGGGTGGCTACGGTGGTGCAGCGGGTAGAACCGCTGCCTCACAGCGCCAGAGACCCCGGTTCCATCCCCACCTCGGGTGCTGTCTGTGTGTGTGTGTGCGTGCGTGTGTGCACGTTCTTCCTGTGACCGCGTAGTTTTTCTCTGGAGCGGGAGCACGTGGCCGCTGGGTGGGGGGGTCACGTGGGGCGCGGGGCGGTGACGTCACCCTTTGTCCCTTATTTGGGAGTGAGGAAGTTGGCAACCCTAGTCGTAAGTTGCTCAAGCAAAATATGAGGTGCTGTGCTTTGATGACAGGGTTTGTGTCCATGCCTTACCATCTTCAAGTACTGCTTCATCCATTGTGCCTCAGCCAAGTAGCCCTGATTCTGCATGATTGCTCCAGAGTTGGCATCATTTGGGCTGGAAAAAAAGGAAAATAATCACATCGAACATAGAACAGCACAGCCCAGAAACAGGCCCTTCAGCCCACATGTCCGTGCCGAACATGATACCAAGGGCGGCACGGTAGCGCAGTGGTAGAGTTGCTGCTTTACAGCGAATGCAGCGCCGGAGACTCAGGTTCGATCCTGACTACGGGTGCTGCACTGTAAGGAGTTTGTACGTTCTCCCCGTGACCTGCGTGGGTTTTCTCCGAGATCTTCGGTTTCCTCTCACACGCCAAAGACGTACAGGTATGTAGGTTAATTGGCTGGGTAAATGTAAAAATAAAATTGTCCCTAGTGGGTGTAGGATAGTGTTAATGTACGGGGAGCACTGGGCGGCACGGACTTGGAGGGCCAAAAAGGCCTGTTTCCGGCTGTATATATATGATATGATATGATAAGTTAAACTAATCTCTGAGAAGACCTATATTTATTCACAAAATGCCGGAGTAACTCAGCAGGTCAGGCAGCATCTCGGGAGAGAAGGAATGGGTGACGTTTCAGATCTAGACCCTTCTTCAGACGATCCATTCTTGAGAAGATCCATATCCCTCCATCCCCTGCATATCCATGCGCCTGTCTAAAAGCCTCCCTAACACCACTATCGTATCTGCCTCCACCCCCACCCCTGGCAGCGCATTCCAGTCACCCACCACCCTCTGTGTTAAATCTTGCCCCACGCATAGACAAGAGACAATAGACAATAGGTGCAGGAGGAGGCTATTGGACCCTTCCAGCCAGCACCGCCATTCACTGATCATGGCTGATCATCCACAATCAGTACCCCGTTCCTGCCTTCTCCCCATACCCCCTAACTCCGCTATCTTTAAGAGCTCTATCTAACTCTCTCTTGAAAACATCGAGTGAATTGGCTTCCACTGCCTTCTAAGGCAGAGAGTTCCACAGATTCACAACTCTGGGTGAAAAGATTTTGCCTCATCTCCGTTCTAAATGGCCTACCCCTTATTCTTAAACTGTGGCCCCTGGTTCTGGACTCCCCCAACATCGGAAACTAGATGTTTCCTGCCTCTAGTGTGTCCAATCCCTTAATAATCTTATATGTTTCAATAAGATCCCCTCACATCCTTCTAAAATCCAGTGTATACAAGCCCAGTCGCTCCAGTCTTTCAACATACGACAGTCCCGCCATTCCCTTGAAGCTTTTCCCCTCTCACCTCACAGCTCTGCTCTGTAATCTTTGAAATTCCCAATATTGGGAAAATGTTCTGACTGTCTACCTTAACTGAATACTGGAGAATTGGGCGGTCACGGTGGCGCAGCGGTAGAGTTGCCGCCTTACAGCGAATGCAGCGCCGGAGACCCGGGTTCCATCCCGAATACGGGCGCCGTCTGTACGGAGTTTGTACGTTCTCCCCTTGACCTGCGTGGGTTTTCTCCGAGCTCTTCGCTTTCCACCCACACTCCAAAGACGTGCAGGTTTGTAGGTTAATTGGCTTGGTAAATGTAAAACCTGTCCCTCGTGTGTGTAGGATAGTGTTATTGCGCGGGGATCGCCCGGTGGGCCGAAGGGCCTGTTTCTGCGCTGCATCTCTAAACTAAACTAAACTAAACTCAGCAGTAACTCAATAGTAACTCTGTTCCTCTCATCATTTTACATACACATTATAATGCTCCCTTTCCAAAGCCTCCACATCCTTCCTGTAATGGAACTTCCGGCAACCCGAACTGCCCGCAATACTCCACACGTGGCCTGACCTGAAGGTTTATCAAGTTGTGTGGGTTGATGGGCCAGTTTACATGCTGTATGACTCTTTGCCTTCTATGATACGGCACGGTGGCGCAGCGGTAGACTTGCTGCCTCACAGCGCCAGAGACCCGGGTTCGATCGTGACCACGGGCGCTGTCTGTACGGAGTTTGCACGTTCTCCCCGTGACCTGCGTGGGTTTTCTCCGGGTGCTCCGGTTTCCTCCCACACTCCAAAGACGTGCAGGTTTGTAGGTTAATTGGCTTCAGTACAAATTGTAAGTTGTCCCTAGTGTGTGGGATAGTGCTAGTGTATTGGTCAGCACAGACTCAGTGGGCCGAAGGGCCTGTTTCCACGCTGTATCTCTGAATTCCAAAGTCTAAAGTTCACCAGTGAGAGGAGCAGAAATAGGCCGTTCGGCCCATCAAGTCTACTCCGCCATTCAATCATGGCTGATCTATCTCTCCCTCCTAACCCCATTCTCCTGCCTTCTCCCCATAACCCCTGACACCCACACTAATCAAGAATCTATCTATCTCTGCCTTAAGAATATCCACTGACTTGGCCTCCACAGCCTTCTGTGGCAAAGAATCCCACAGATTCACCACCCTCTGACTAAAGAAATTCCTCCTCGTCTCCTTCCTAAAGGAACGTCCTTGAATTCTGAGGCTGTGCCCTCTGGTCCTAGACTCTCCCACTGGTGGAAACATCCTCTCCACATCCACTCTATCCAGGCCACTCACTATTGGGTATGTTTCAATGAGGTCCCCCCTCATCCAAACCCCAGTGAGTACAGGCCCACCCAACCCTCTCAACCCTTTCCCCCTCAACCCCATTCAAAGTCAATTCCCTGTGAGAAAGGTACCGACGGGAAGGTAGAGAAGGCTTACCCATCACACGGGTTAAATAGCAGAGAAGTGTTCGTGGAGAGGGAGTCTGCCTTTGTAGCGGGCACCCGGTACTCGATGTTTTTCCGGCGCTCCTTGACATTCTGAAACCCAAGGAAGGATTCCAGGGAGCTTTCATCCGAGCCGGATTTGATGAACTCCAAGAACTGATGGAAGATGCCTTGCCACCGGTCCCTGGCTGGCGTGAGGCGGCCACCCAGTTGCCTGCAATGAAAGAGGGGTCCGTCATCTATTGGCTCCATCGTCGAGCGATTCTTTACCCCCCCATCCCACCAACAAACTTAGATTAGTTTCTGAAGATAAACAAAGGAGTGCTGGAGTAACTCAGCGGGTCAGGCAGCATCTGTGGAGAACATGGATAGGTGACGTTTCACAGAGTGCTGGAGTAACTCAGCGGGTCAGGCAGCATCTGTGGAGAACATGGATAGGTGACGTTTCACAGAGTGCTGGAGTAACTCAGCGGGTCAGGCAGCATCTGTGGGGAACATGGATAGGTGACGTTTCACAGTGCTGGAGTAACTCAGCGGGTCAGGCAGCATCTGTGGAGAACATGGATAGGTGACGTTTCACAGTGCTGGAGTAACTCAGCGGGTCAGGCAGCATCTGTGGAGAACATGGATAGGTGACGTTTCACAGAGTGCTGGAGTAACTCAGCGGGTCAGGCAGCATCTCTGGAGAACATGGATAGGTGACGTTTCACAGAGTGCTGGAGTAACTCAGCAGGTCAGGCAGCATCTGTGGAGAACATGGATAGGTGACGTTTGGGGTGGGGACCCTTCTGCCTGATGGTCGTACTCACAGTTTGCTGGTGATGACGGGGTTCGTGTCAGGTTTGGACAACATCCCGCTGGTCTTCAGTCCGCTTCCCCACTTGTTGCTGAACAGCCCCTCGATGACGTACCCGCTGCTGAGGGTCAGCTTTCCCTGGGTCACAAAAAACATCATCCACAATCAGTACCCCGCTCCTGCTTTCTCCCCATATCCCTTGATTCCGTTCGTCCTAAAGAAGACCACAATAGTGGGTTTGGAAATGTTGCAACGAGTCTCTCAGTCCTAGGAGTTGCCAACTCCCAAATAAGGGACAAGGTGACGTCACCGCCCCGCGCCCCACGCCCCACGTGACCTCACCCAGCCAGCGGCCACATGTTCCCGCTCCATCAATGGTGGCTACCTGGGCCGGGAGGCGGGTTGCTACACAACCTCCACTAGGCGGCACCCGGGCCTCTGGACCTACACTGTCCAGACCTACACTTTCCGGGCCTACACTGTCCGGGCCTACACTGTCTGGGCCTACACAACATTTAAAAGTACATGGATAGGACGGATTTAGGGGGATATGGGCCAAACACAGGCAGGTGGGACTAGTGTAGATGGGACATGTTGGGCCGAATAGCCTGATTCCACGCTGTATGACTCTATGACTCCCCATCAAGAGTCTAGAGTCCAGAATGTTTTATTGACAATAGACAATAGGTGCAGGAGGAGGCCATTTAGCCCTTCGAGCCAGCACCGCCATTTAATGTGATCATGGCTGATCATTCTCAATCAGCACCCCGTTCCTGCCTTCTCCCCATCCCCCCTGACTCCGCTATCATTAAGAGCTCTATCTAGCTCTCTCTTGAAAGCATCCAGAGAATTGGCCTCCACTGCCTTCTAGATTTAGATTTAGATTTAGAGATACAGCACAGAAACAGGCCCTTCGGCCCACCGGGTCCGCGCCGCCCAGCAATCCCCGCACATTAACACTATCCTACACCCACTAGGGCCAATTTTCACATTTACCACCAAGCCAATTAACCTACAAACCTGCACGTGTTTGAAGTGGTTCTATGTTTAGGTTCTTCACCAGTGCGGGTGTCAGGGGTTATGGGGAGAAGGCAGGAGAATGGGGTTGGGAGGGAGAGACAGTTCAGCCGTGATTGAATGGCGGAGTAGACTTGATGGGCCGAATGGTCTAATTCTGCTCCTATGTCTTTTGGTCTTAGAAAACCTCAGCCACTCTATAATAAACTAAACTAAACTAAACCAGGAACTGTAGCACTCTGTTGTCGACACGTTTGAGTTTAATCTAAATACGGGCGGCACGGTGGTGCAGCGGTAGAGTTGCTGCCTTACAGCGTCAGAGACCCGGGCGCCATCCTGACTACGGATGTTGTCTATGTGGAGTTTACACATTCTCCCCGTGACCTGCGTGGGATTTCTCCAGGTGCTCCGGATTCTTCCCGCACTCCAAAGGTTTGTAGGTTAATTGGCTTCTGTAAATTGTCCCTAGTGCGTGTGGGATAGAACTAGTGTACGGGGTGATCACTGGTCGGCGCAGACTCAGTGGGCCGAAGGGCCTGTTTCAACACTGTACCTTTAAACCAAACTTTAGTTTAGTTTAGAGATACAGCATTGAAACAGGCCCTTCAGCCCACCGAGTCCGTACCGACCAGCGATCCCCGCACACTAACACTATCCTGCACCCACTAGATCTTATCGAAACGTATAATATTATTAAGGGTTTGGACACGTTAGAGGCAGGAAACATGTTCCCAATGTTGGGGGAGTCCAGAACAAGGGGCCACAGATTAAGAATAAGGGATAGGCCATTTAGAACTGAGATGAGGAAAAACCTTTTCAGTCAGAGAGTTGTGAATCTGTGGAATTCTCTGCCTCAGAAGGCAGTGGAGGCCAATTCTCTGAATGCATTCAAGACAGAGCTAGATAGAGCTCTTAAGGATAGCGGAGTCAGGGGGTATGGGGAGAAGGCAGGAACGGGGTACTGATTGAGAATGATCAGCCATGATCACATTGAATGGCGGTGCTGGTGCGAAGGGCCGAATGGCCTCCTCCTGCACCTATTGTCTATTGGGACAATTTACACTTACACCAAGCCAATTAACCTACAAACCTGCACGACTTTGGAGTGTGGGAGGAAACCGAAGATCTCGGAGAAAACCCATGCGGGTCACGGGGAGAACGTACAAACTCCGCACAGACGGCGCCCGTAGTCGGGATGGAACCCGGGTCTCCGGCGCTGCATTCGCTGTAAGACGGCAACTCTACCGCTGCGCCACCGTGACCGCCAAACTGAACAACTAAACAAAATTAAACTAAACTAAACTAAAGTAAGCACTGCACTGAGCTCTGTGTTACCTGCATCTAAGTTCCCAGTTCCCAAGTTCCCAGCTGGATTGTAAAACCATCCCTATTTATAAGTCTCTTGATATTTGCCAATATTTCACTGCTGCGTTTTCATTATTCAGAGCGCAGTTAACTGCAGGTGACCGCACACAGGTCCAAACCCGTACCTTTCCAGTCAGCACAAGGTCTTCTGTAAACTCGCCTTCGTAAGCTGAGTCATCCTCTGACACGATGGTGCCCGGACCCTGCCGATTACACAAAGAGTAACGATAACGCTCAAACAGTTCAGAACGCCCACACTCATTCAATAATTACATTCAATAAAGTAGCACTGAATCATCGAATCATTGAAAAAAACTCAGCGGGTCAGGCAGCATCTGTGGAGAACATAGATTGGTGACGTTTCACAGAGTGCTGGAGTAACTCAGCGGGTCAGACAGCATCTGTGGAGAACATGGATAGGTGACGTTTCACAGAGTGCTAGAGTAACTCAGCGGGTCAGGCAGCATCTCTGGAGAACATGGATAGGTGACGTTTCACAGAGTGCTGGAGTAACTCAGGTTGTGTGAGTGGGCGGATGCATGGCAGATGCAGTTTAATGTGGATAAGTGTGAGGTTATCCACTTTGGTGGTAAGAATAGGAAGGCAGATTATTATCTAAATGGTGACAAGTTAGGAAAAGGGGACGTACAATGAGATCTGGGTGTCCTAGTGCATCAGTCACTGAAAGGAAGCATGCAGGTACAGCAGGCAGTGAAGAAAGCCAATGGAATGTTGGCCTTCATAACAAGAGGAGTTGAGTATAGGAGCAAAGATGTCCTTCTGCAGTTGTACAGGGCCCTAGTGAGACCGCACCTGGAGTACTGTGTGCAGTTTTGGTCTCCAAATTTGAGGAAGGATATTCTTGCTATTGAGAGCGTGCAGCGTAGGTTTACTAGGTTAATTCCCAGAATGGCGGGACTGTCATATGTTGAAAGACTGGAGCGACTAGGCTTGTATACACTGGAATTTAGAAGGATGAGAGGGGATCTTATCGAAACATATAAGATTATTAAGGGGTTGGACACGTTAGAGGCAGGAAACATGTTCCCAATGTTGGGGGAGTCCAGAACCAGGGGCTACAGTTTAAGAATAAGGGATAGGCCATTTAGAACTGAGATGAGGAAAATCTTTTTCAGTCAGAGAGTTGTAAATCTGTGGAATTCTCTGCCTCAGAGGGCAGTGGAGGCCAATTCTCTGAATGCATTCAAGAGAGAGCTTGATAGAGCTCTTAAGGATAGCGGTGTCAGGGGGTATGGGGAGAAGGCAGGAACGGGGTACTGATTGAGAATGATCAGCCATGATCACATTGAATGGTGGTGCTGGCTCGAAGGGCCAAATGGCCTACTCCTGCACCTGTTGTCTATTGTCTGTTGTCAACTACCTCCTCCGGCAGCTTGTTCCATACACCCACCACCCTCAGTATTCTGTTGTTAGATAGAGCTCTAGGGGCTAGCGTAATCAAGGGATATGGGGAGAAGGCAGGCACGGGTTACTGATTGTGGATGATCAGCCATGATCACAATGAATGGTGGTGCTGGCTCGAAGGGCCGAATGGCATCTATTTTCTATGTTTCTATGCAATAATAAACGAAGCTAGATTTCAATCCTCTCTTTGTTTGACACCATTTTGTTCTCATTTCACCTCTACCCTTTGTCACTTACTCCAGGCATCTGCTGATCAAACCCGCTCCCAAACCTTCACCTTAGTTCTCTTTAGAGTTACAGCGTGTTTTAGTTTTGGAGATACAGCGTGGAAACTGGCCCTTCAGCCCACCGAGTCCGCGCCGACCAGCGATCACCCGTACACCAGGGACAATTTACAGAAGCTAATTAACCTGCAGTTCCTCCCACCACACCGCAGTTAGAGGTCTGGCTTTCTATTGTTCGTTGTTTATAACTCAGTTTCCTCTTGTTATGTTATTGTGTCAGAAGGATCCAACCCCTATCCACGTCCTCCAGAGATGCTGCCTGACCCGCTGAGTTACTCCAGCACTCTGTGAAACGTCACCTATCCATCTTCTCCACAGATGCTGCCTGACCCGCTGAGTTACTCCAGCACTCTGTGAAACGTCACCTATCCATGTTCTCCACAGATGCTGCCTGACCCACTGAGTTACTCCAGCACTCTGTGAAACGTCACCTATCCATGTTCTCCCCAGATGCTGCCTGACCCACTGAGTTACTCCAGCACTCTGTGAAACGTCACCTATCCATGTTCTCCACAGATGCTGCCTGACCCACTGAGTTACTGCGGCGTTGTGTGTCTCACAGTGGGTAGGGTGTTGCTCCCAGTCTTGTCGAACCAGTGCAGGGATGGCTCGCTACTCACCAGCATCTTGTTGTTGTGGAACGTTCCTTCGTAACAGAGTCCGGACTGAGTGACTACAATGCCCTCTCCATGTCTGCGATCTTCCAACCACGAGCCAATGTACCTCTCTCCCCTGCGTTGGATCGGAGAATTCAGTTAATGTTCAGCTAACCTTTTGGAAAGTAACGCAATTTCAACTCATACGACACGATACGGTACGATACGATAGAACTTTATTTATCCCAGGAGGAATATTGGTCTGCCAACAGTGATAAAACACAGTGCAGGAACAACTCCAGATGCTGGTTTAAATCGAAGGTAGACACAAAATGCTGGAGTAACTCAGCGGGACAGGCAGCATCTCGAGGGAGAGAAGGAATGGGTCGAGACCCTTCTTCAGATTGAAGAAGGGTCTCGACCAGAAAGGTCACCCATTCCTTCTCTCCCGAGATGCTACCTGACCCGCTGAGTTACTCCAGCATTCTGTGTACACCGAGTGATAAAACACAACAACTTACATGAAACACAAAATCAAAGTGACGAGTGGAAAGTCAATAGACAATAGGTGCAGGAGGAGGCCATTCGGCCCTTTGAGCCAGCACCACCATTCAATGTGATCATGGCTGATCATTCTCAATCAGTACCCCGTTCCTGCCTTCTCCCCATACCCCCTGACTCCGCTATCCTTAAGAGCTCTATCTAGCTCTCTCTTGAATGCATTCAGAGAATCGGCCTCCACTGCCTTCTGAGGCAGAGAATTCCACAGATTCACAACTCTCTGACAGAAAAAGTTTTTCCCCATCTCAGTTCTAAATGGCCTACCCCTTATTCTTATAGACAATAGGTGCAGGAGGAGGCCATTTGGCCCTTCAAGCGAGCACTGCCATTCACAGTGATCATGGCTGATCATACTCAATCAGTACCCCGTTCCTGCCTTCCCCCCATAAACCTTGTCACTCTTACTAATCAAGAATCTGTCAATCTCCCCTTTAAAAATACCCAATGACTTGGCCTCCACTGCCGTCTGTGGCAAGAAGTAGATGCATTCATTTTTAGTTTCGAGATACAGCATGGAAACAGGCCCTTCGGCCCGTCGAGTCCACACCGACCATCGATCACCCATTCACACTAGTTCCACGTTATCCCACTTTCTCATCCACTCCCTGCACACTAGGGGGCGATTTACAGAGGGGCCGATTAACCTGCAAACCCGCACGTCTTTGGGATGAAACCGGAGCACCCGGGGAAAACCCACGCGGTCACGGGGTGAACGTGCAAACTCCACACACAGACAGCACCCGAAGTCAGGATCGAACCCGGGTCTCTGGCACTGTGCTAAAGCTTCCACATCCTTCCTGTAATGGGATGACCAGAACTGCACATAGCGCTCCAAATATGGACTAACTACGGTCCTATAAAGCTGCAACGTGACTTCCTGACTCTAATACGCAAAGCTTAAAGTTATTCTAGAAACATAGAAACATAGAAAATAGGTGCAGGAGTAGTTCATTCGGCCCTTCGAGCCTGCACCGCCATTCAATATGATCATGGCTGATCATTCAGCTCAGTATCCTGTACCTGCCTTCTCTCCATACCCCCTGATCCCTTTAGCCACAAGGGCCACATCTAACTCCCTCTTAAATATAGCCAATGAACTGGCCTCAACTACCTTCTGTGGCAGAGAATTCCACAGACTCACCACTCTCTGTGTGAAGAAATGTTTTCTCATCTCGGTCCTAAAAGACTTCCCACTTATCCTTAAGCTGTGACTCCTGGTTCTGGACTTCCCCAACATCGGGAACAATTTTCCCGCATCTAGCCTCTCCAACCCCTTAAGAATTTTAGATGTTTCATTAAGATTCCCCCTCAGTCTTCTAAATTCCAGTCTTTTAAATTCTCTGTCGGCTTTGATGTTTCCATCCTGGGAGAAAATATTGTGACTGTCTACCCTATCTATACCTCAGTGTGGGCCGAATGCAGGAAACTAGGACTGCCCAGCATTAAGGGTTGCCAACTGTCCCATATTAGCCGAGACATCCCGTATTTTGGGCTAAATTGGTTTGTCCCGTACTGGACCGCCCTTGTCCCATATTAGGCCCGGGGGGGCGCTGTAGTTCCGGACATGGTAGGCCCGGACACTATAGGCCTGGGGGCCGCCGTAGGCCCGGGCACTGTAGGCCCGGACACTGTAGGCCCGGACACTGTAGGCCCGGACACTGTAGGCCCGGACACTGTAGGCCCGAACACTGTAGGCCCGGGGGGGCGCTGTAGTTCTGGACATGGTAGGCCCGGACACTGTAGGCCTGGGGGCCGCCATAGGCCCGGGCACTGTAGGCCCGGACACTGTAGGCCCGGACACTGTAGGCCCAGACACTGTAGGCCCGGACACTGTAGGCCCGGACACTGTAGGCCTGGACACTAAAGCCCGGGGGCTGCAGCAGCCCCGGACAGTGTAGGCCCGGGCGCCGCCTAACGGAGGTTGTGTAGCAACCCGCCTCCAGACCCAGGCGGCTGCCATTGGTGGAGCGGGAGCACGTGGCCGCTGGCTGGGTGAGGTTACATGGGGCGCGGGGCGGTGACGTCGCCCTTTGTCCCTTATTTGGGAGTGAGGAAGTTGGCAACCCTACCCAGTATGCCAACTTGGTCAGCGTGGACAAGGTGGGCTGAAGGGCCTGTTCTGTACTGTACAGCTCTATGAATCTATAACTCTAATCCATCTCAGGAAGCAAACAAGATACACAATTGATACTCTAGCTGAAAGTTTAGTCAAGGCCAAATTGTATGATTTTAAGTTGCGTTTTTTTCCAGCAGAAAGTTGATGAAGGAAAGATAAAGGAATTCACCAAGGAAAAAAATATCCATTGGTTAAGGAATCGAAACAAGAAGGTGTCAATTAATGCTCAGCAATTGGAAAGGGCCCATCCTAAACACTCCCTGGATAGAGTGGATGTGGAGAGGATGTTTCCACTAGTGGGAGAGTCTAGGACCAGAGGTCACAGCCTCAGAATTAAAGGACGTTCCTTTAGAAAGGGGATGAGGAGGAATTTCTTTAGTCAGAGGGTGGTGAATCTGTGGGATTCTTTGCCACAGAAGGCTGAGATAGATAGATTCTTGATTAGTGCGGGTGTCAGGGGTTATGGGGAGAAGGTAGGAGAATGGGGTTGAGAGGGAGAGATAGATCAGCTATGATTGAATGGCGGAGTAGACTTGATGGGCCGAATGGCCTAATTCTGCTCCCACTGCACATGAACATGAACTCTCCTCTCAAGTTTAGTTTAGTTTAAAGATACAGCATTGAACAGACTCTTCGGACCAACGAGTCCACACTGGCCATTGATCACCCGTGCTCTGGACTTCTATGTTATCACACACTTTCCTATCCACTTGCTAGTGAATAAGGGCAATTTTACAGAAGCCAATTAACCCCGTAGTCGGAATTAGGGTTGCCAACTTCCTCACTCCCAAATAAGAGACAAAAGGCGACGTCACCCAGCCAGCGGCCCACAGTGTCCGGGCCTACACTGTCCGGGCTACAGATGCCCCCAGGCCTACAGTGTCTGGACGTACAGCGGCCCCCATGCCTAATATGGGACAAAAGAGCGCTCCCGTACGGGACAGACCAATTTAGCCCAAAATACGGGCTAATACGGGACAGTTGGCAACCCTAGTCAGGATGGAACCTGGGTCTCTGGCGCTGTAAGGCATCAACTCTACCGCTGCGCCACCGTGCCTTGAGTTAACTTGGAGTCTACTTACACAGACTAGTGTCTATATTAGTTATGAGGGGCCCAAGAGTACTTTACTTCAGTATTTACTTTTATTTAGAGATACGGCGCAGAAACAGGCCCTTCAGCCCACTGTGTCTGCACTGACCAGCGATCCCCGCACACTAACACAACCATACACACACTAGGGACAATTGTTACACCAAGCCAATTCACCTACAAACCCGCACGTCTTTGGAGTGTGGGAGGAAACCAAAGTTCTCGGAGAAAACCCACGCCGGTCACGGGGAGAACGTACAAACTCCGTACAGACAGCACCCGTAGTCGGGATGGAACCCGGGTCTCCGGCGCTGCATTCGCTGTAAGGCGGCAACTCTACCGCTGGAAAGATGGCGTCCTTACCTGTCAGGATCATCCAAGACTCCATATCCCGATTTCTTGTCGTTTTCCCAGTGCCCCACATACATGAAGGGGAGATTTTTCAACCCTGAGTTTTTTAGAATTCCAAATCCATGTCTTTGTTTGTCTTGGAAGTGACCTTTATAAACCGTGCCATTTCCATACCTGTGGAGAGAGAGAAAGAGAGAGAGAGAGAGACTTTAAAGAAGAGAGACACAAAGTGCTGCATTAACTCAGAGGGTCAGGCAGCATCTCTGGTGAACATGGATAGGTGACGTTTCACAGAGTGCTGGAGTAACTCTGGGTCAGGCAGCATCTGTGGAGAACATGGATAGGTGACGTTTCACAGAGTGCTGGAGTAACTCAGCGGGTCAGGCAGCATCTCTGGAGAAAAGGAATAGGTGACTTTTCGGGTCGAGACTTCATCAGACTGAGAGTCAGAAGAGAAGGAAACTGGACAACTTTAAAAGTACTGTTTCACATTGAGGTGCAGGATGTTCTGATATACACACCATTTAACAGTGGTGCAGCGGTAGATTTGCTGCCTCACAGCGCCCGAGACCCGGGTTCCATCCCGACTACGGGTGCTGTCTGTACGGAGTTTGCACGTTCTCCCCGTGACCTGCGTGGGTTTTCTCCGGGTGCTCCGGTTTCCTCCCACACTCCAAAGACGTGCAGGTTTGTAGGTTGCGTAGGAAAGAACTGCAGATGCTGGTTTACATCGAAGGGAGACACAAAATGCTGGAGCAACTCAACGGGTCAGGCAGCATCTCTGGAGAGATGGAATGGGTGACGTTTCTGGTCGAGGACCTGAAACATCACCCTTTCCATCTCTCCAGAGATGCTGCCTGACGCGCTGAGTTACTCCAGCATTTTGTGTCTACCTCAGGTTTGTAGGTCAATTGGCTTCAGTGAAGGTCGTAAATTGTCCTTAGTGTGTGCGGGATAGTCGTGCTAGTGTGCGGGGATCGCTGGTCGGCATGGACTCGGTGGGCCAAAGGGCCTGTTTCCAAGCTGTATCTCGAAACCAAACTAAACTAAAATAAACTGGGGGAAACAAAATCCCCAGCCAGACTTGAACCTGCCCACGCAAAGTTCAGATATGTGCTAACAAATGAGGCTACACAACGAGTGTACACAGGCAGCAATCTGTTCATTGTTTATCCCTCTCAGAGAGTAACCACGGAATACTGTGGGCAATGGGCCAACCCTGATTCAGTGGGATGAGAGGCGAGGTGTACGAATGTGTATTCTGAGTGTCAGCAATTAATGGGGACATGAAAAAGCTGTTTAGACTCGAGACACAACATGAAAACAGACCCTTCAGCCCACTGAGGTCATGCCAACCAATGACCACCCATACACTTTCCACACAGAGGGCGGTGGGTGCATGGAACGAGCTGCCAGAGGAGGCAGTTGAGGCCGGGACTATCCCATCGTTTAAGAAACACCTCCGCTCAGTCCGTCTTAACCAACCTGATCTCCCGGTGGCTCAGCACTTCAACTCCCCCTCCCACTCCCAATCTGACCTTTCTGTCCTGGGCCTCCTCCATTGTCAGAGTGAGGCCCAGCGCAAATTGGAGGAACAGCACCTCATATTTCGCTTGGGTAGTTTACACCCCAGCGGTATGAACATCGACATCTTCCTCCTCGATCCATCGTTTAAGAAACAGTTGGACAGGTACATGGATAGGACAGGTTTGGAGGGATATGGACCAAACGCAGGCAGGTGGGACTAGGGTAGCTGGGACATTGTTGGCCGGTGTGGGCGAGTTGGGCCGTAGGGCCTGTTTCCACACTGTATCACTCTGTGACTCTATGAAGGGCCTGTTTCCACACTGTATCACTCTGTGACTCTATGAAGGGCCTGTTTCCACACTGTATCACTCTGTGACTCTATGAAGGGCCTGTTTCCACACTGTATCACTCTGTGACTCTATGAAGGGCCTGTCTCCACACTATATCACTCTGTGACTCTATGAAGGGCCTGTCTCCACACTATATCACTCTGTGACTCTATGAAGGGCCTGTCTCCACACTATATCACTCTGTGACTCTATGACCAGTTCTATCCAACACACCAGGGATAACTTACAGAAGCCAGTGAACCTACAAACCTGCACGTCTTTGGAGTGTGGGTGGAAACCGGAGCACCCGGAGAAAACCCACGCAGGTCACGGGGAGAACGTACAAACTGCGTACAGACAGTGCCCGTAGTCGGGATGGAACCCGGGTCTCTGGCGCTGTGAGGCAGCAGCTTTACCCGCTGCGCTGCCCATTTATGGAAAGCTTTCTACGCTTAAAGGGATACTTTCCCAATTTCACTTTCCGGACGTCAGGCTGTGTCCACTGAACGCACAAATCAGTTTATTTTACTGTCACGTGCACCGAGGTACAGTGAACAAGTGAACGTGATCCCCTTGATCATCTGGTGTGGTGTACACTGCTCACCTTCATCGGTCGGGGCATTGAAGACCAGAATCAGGCCCCACATCTGAGGAAGGATGTGCCGGCTCTAGAGAGGGTCCAGAGGAGGTTTACGAGAACGATCCCAGGAATGAGTGGGTTAACCTATGATGAGCGTTTGTCGGCACTGGGCCTGTACTCGCTGGAGTTTAGAAGAACGAGAGGGGAACCTCATTGAAATGTACCAAATAATGAAAGGTGGATGTGGAGAGGATGTTTCCACTAGTGGGAGAGTCTAGGACCAGAGGGCACAGCCTCAGAATTAAAGGACGTTCTTTTAGGAAGGAGATAAGGTGGAATTTCTTTCGTCAGAGGGCGGTAAATCTGTGGGATTCTTTGCCACAGAAGGCTGTGGATAGCAACGCTGGAATTTAGAAGGATGAGAGGAGATCTTATCGAAACGTATAAGATTATTAAGGGGTTGGACACGTTAGAGGCAGGAAACATGTTCCCAATGTTGGGGGAGTCCAGAACCAGGGGCCACAGTTTAAGAATAAGGGGTCAGCCATTTAGAACGGAGATGAGGAAAAACTTTTTCAGTCAGAGAGTTGTGAATCTGTGGAATTATCTGCCTCAGAAGGCAGTGGAGGCCAATTCTCTGAATGCATTCAAGAGAGAGCTAGATAGAGCTCTTAAGGATAGCGGAGTCAGGGGGTATGGGGAGAAGGCAGGAATGGGGTACTGATTGAGAATGATCAGCCATGATCACATTGAATGGCGGTGCTGGCTCGAAGGGCCGAATGGCCTCCTCCTGCACCTATTGTCCATTGTCTAAGTCAGTGGGTATTTTTAAGGCAGAAATAGATAGATTCTTGATTAGTACGGGTGTCAGAGGTTATGGGGAGAATAAACAATAGACAATAGGTGCAGGAGGAGGCCATTCTACCCTTCGAGCCAGCACCACCACCACCACCATTCACTGTGATCATGGCTGATCGTCCCACAATCAGTAACCCATTGGTGGAGCGGGAGCACGTGGCCGCTGGCTGGGTGAGGTCACGTGGGGCGCGGGGCGATGACGTCACCCTTTGTCCATTATTTGGGAGTGAGATAGTTGGCAACCCAAACTTAAACGCACTGCCAGGGGTGGTGGTGGAGGCAGATACATAAAATAGTGGTGTTTAAGAGGCTTTTAGACAGGCACGAGATCTGGGTGTCCTAGTGCATCAGTCACTGAAAGGAAGCATGCAGGTACAGCAGGCAGTGAAGAAAGCCAATGGAATGTTGGCCTTCATAACAAGAGGAGTTGAGTATAGGAGCAAAGATGTCCTTCTGCAGTTGTACAGGGCCCTAGTGAGACCGCACCTGGAGTACTGTGTGCAGTTTTGGTCTCCAAATTTGAGGAAGGATATTCTTGCTATTGAGAGCGTGCAGCGTAGGTTTACTAGGTTAATTCCCAGAATGGCGGGACTGTCATATGTTGAAAGACTGGAGCGACTAGGCTTGTATACACTGGAATTTAGAAGGATGAGAGGAGATCTTATCGAAACGTATAAGATTATTAAGGGGTTGGACACGTTAGAGGCAGGAAACATGTTCCCAATGTTGGGGGAGTCCAGAACAAGGGGCCACAGTTTAAGAATAAGGGGTAGTCCGTTTAGAACTGAGATGAGGAAAAACTTTTTCAGTTAGAGAGTTGTGAATCTGTGGAATTCTCTGCCTCAGAAGGCAGTGGAGGCCAATTCTCTGAATGCATTCAAGAGAGAGCTAGATAGAGCTCTTAAGGATAGCGGAGTCAGGGGGTATGGGGAGAAGGCAGGAACGGGGTACTGATTGAGAATGATCAGCCATGATCACATTGAATGGCGGTGCTGGGTCGAAGGGCCGAATGGCCTCCTCCTGCACCTATTGTCTATTGTCTATTGTCTAAGTCAGTGGGTATTTTTAAGGCAGAGATGGATAGATTCTTGATTAGTGCGGGTGCCAGGGGTTATGGGGAGAATAAACAATAGACAATAGGTGCAGGAGGAGGCCATTCGGCCCTTCGAGCCAGCACCGCCGTTCACTGTGATCATGGCTGATCGTCCCTCAATCAGTAACCCATTAGTGGAGCGGGAGCACGTGGCCGCTGGCTGGGTGAGGTCACGTGGGGCGCGGGGCGGTGACGTCACCCTTTGTCCATTATTTGGGAGTGAGATAGTTGGAAACCCAAACTTGAACGCACTGCCAGGGGTGGTGGTGGAGGCAGATACATACGATAGTGGTGTTTAAGAGGCTTTTAGACAGGCACATGGATATGGAGGGACATGGATTACATGCAGGCAGATAACGGTCTTTCTTGGCATCATGTTAGGCACGGACACGATGGACTGACGGGAGTGTTCCTGTTCTATCTTCTAAATTTAGAAATAAGCTAATTAAAGCAATGCAGAACATATTTCTTCACAATAAAGGAGGAAGTGAAGCAACAATCAGTGGCGTAAGAACAAGGGGTCGGCCATTTAGGACTGAGATGAGGAAAAAACTTTCTCACTCAGAGAGTTGTGAATCTGTGGAATTCTCTGCCTCAGAAGGCAGTGGAGGCCAATTCTCTGAATGCATTCAAGAGAGAGTTTGATTTAGCTCGAAAATAGACACAAAATGCTGGAGTAACTCAGCGGGTCAGGCAGCATCTCGGGAGAGAAGGAATGGGTGACGTTTCGGGTCGAGACCCTTCTTCAGAAGGTCTGAAGAAGGGTCGAGACCCGAAACGTCACCCATTGCTTCTCTCCCGAGATGCTGCCTGACCCGCTGAGTTACTCCAGCATTTTGTGTCTACCTTCGATTTTAACTAGCAACTGCAGTTTTTTTTCCTACACTGTTTGATTTAGCTCTTATGGCTAATGGAATCAAGGGGTATGGGGAGAAAGCAGGAACGGGGTACTGATTGTGGATGATCAGCTATGATCATATTGAATGGTGGTGCTGGCACTAAGGGCCGAATGGCCTCCTCCAGCACCTGTTTACTCTGCTTCTATGTGACTGGAGTTATCGTAGTGGGGACACAAGGAACTGCAGACGCTGGAACCTTGAGCAAAACACAAAGTGCTGGAGGAACTCAGCGGGTCAGGCAGCGTCTGTGGAGGGGATGGATAGATTTTTGGGTTGGAACTCTTCGTCAGACTGCTAGGACAATGGCCCACTGTTGGCTGTGAGGAAGGACTTAGTGTGTTGTACAGACAGTGAAACTCAACAGGACGACAGTGAAACTAGAACGACGACTAGGGTGTGGGAGGGGCGGAGAGAGAAGGGGAAAGCAAGGGCTACTTGAAGTTAGAGAAGTCGATGTTCATACCGCTGGGGTGTAAGCTGCCCAAGCGAAATACGAGGTGCTGTTCCTCCAATTTGCACTGGGCCTCACTCTGACAATGGAGGAGGCCCAGGACAGAAAGGTCAGTGTTCAGGGGAAAGAACTGCAGACGCTGGTTTAAATCGACGAGCGACAAATAACGTTGGAGTAACTCAGCGGGACAGGCGGCATCTCTGGAGAGAGAAGGAATGGGCGACGTTTTGGGTCGAGACACTTCTGAAGAAATGTCACCCGTTCCTTCTCTCCAGAGAAGCTGCCTTCTCTCCCGTTCTTTCTCTCCAGAGAAGCTACCTTCTCTCCCGTTCCTTCTCTCCAGAGAAGCTGCCTTCTCTCCCATTCCTTCTCTCCAGAGAAGCTACCTTCTCTCCCGTTCCTTCTCTCCAGAGAAGCTGCCTTCTCTCCCATTCCTTCTCTCCAGAGAAGCTGCCTTCTCTCCCGTTCCTTCTCTCCAGAGAAGCTGCCTTCTCTCCCATTCCTTCTCTCCAGAGAAGCTGCCTTCTCTCCCGTTCCTTCTCTCCAGAGAAGCTGCCTGTTCAGCTGGGTTACTCCTGCATTTTGCGTCTCAGGTCAGTGTGGGAATGGGAGGGGGAGTTAAGGTGTTGAGCAACTGAAGGGAAGCGTTGATTCAGCACAGGCACGACACAAGGCAGGAGGTCAGAGACTGGCTTAACATGAAATAGTTCCGTCACCATCAACCAATTCTCCACTGGAGTTCTTCTGGATATTCCGGAATATTCATCAGAGTTTAGAAGGATGAGGGGATCTTATAGAGACGTATAAAATTATGAAAGAACTGGACAAGCTAGATGCAGGAAAAATGTTCCCAATGTTGGGGGAGTCCAGAACTAGGGGCCACAGTCGAAGAATAAAGGGGAGGCCGTTTAAAACTGAGGTGAGAAAAAACATTTTTCACCCAGAGAGTTGTGAATTTGTGGAATTTTCTGTCACAGAGGGCAGTGGAGGCCAATTCACTGGATGAATTTAAAAGAGAGTTAGATAGTGCTCTAGGGGCTAGTGGAATCAAGGGATATGGGGAGAAGGCAGTCACGGGTTACTGAATGTGGATGATCAGCCATGATCACAATGAATGGCGGCGCTGGCTCGAAGGGCCAAATGGCCTCCTCCTTCACCTATTTTCTATGTTTCTGTGTTTCTATGTAACCCAGTACTGCTGATCTGGGTATCACAACGAGAGAGGAAGATGGGGTTGGAGAACTAAGCAACCATGCAACCGTTTATTTAATTCTGTTGAGTACGTTTTCGCATCTATACATGGGCAGAAAATTGGTGCAGAATGTTAAGAATGTGTGTTTATTAAAGGCAGTTTATGCAAGTTGCTGAGATGTGTTATCACAGACAGTCCTTTGTATTATACTCTTTTATTTAATTTAGTTTAGTTTAGAGATACAGCGCGGAAACAGGCCCTTCGGCCCACCGGGTCCGCGCCGACCAGCGATCCCCGCACACTAACACTATCCCACACACACTAGGGACAATTTTTACATTTCACCAAGCCAATTAACCTACAAACCTGCACGTCTTTGGAGTGTGGGAGGAAACCGACGGTCTCGGGGAAAACCCACGCAGGTCACGGGGAGAACGTATAAACACCGTACAGACAGCGCCCGTAGTCGGGATGGACCCGGGAGTGGAAAGACAATACATGATTACAGTCGAGCCGTCCACAGTGTACAGATACATGATAAGGGAATAACGTTTAGTGCAAGGTAAAGCCAGCAAAGTCCGATCAAGGATAGTCCAAGGGTCACCAATGAGGTGGATAGTAGTTCAGCACTGCTCTCTGGTTGTGGTGGGATGGTTCAGTTGCCTGATAACAGCTGGGAAGAAACTGTCCCTGAATCTGGAGGTGTGCGTTTTCACACTTCTGTACCTCTTGCCTGATGGGAGAGGGGAGAAGAGGGAGTGACCGAGGTGAGACTGGTCCTTAATGGTGCTGGCCTTGCCGAGGCAGCGTGAGGTGTAGATGGAGTCAGTGGAAAGGTTTGAAGAAGGGTCGAATACCCAAAACATCACCCATTCCTTCTCTCCCGAGGTGCTGCCTGACCCGCTGAGTTACTCCAGCGTTTTGTGTCTAGCTTCAATGGAAGGGAGGAATAGATTTAGATTTAGAGATACAGCGAGGAAACAGGCCCTTCGGCCCACCGGGTCCGTGCCACCCAGCGAACCCCGCACATTAACACTATCCTACACCCACTAGGGACAATTTTTTTTACATTTGCCCAGCCAATTAACCTACAAATCTGCACGTCTTTGGAGTGTGGGAGGAAACCGAATATCTCGGAGAAAACCCACGCAGGTCACGGGGAGAACGTACAAACTCCGTACAGACAGCGCCCTTAGTCGGGATGGAACCCGGGTCTCCGGCGCTGCGTTCGCTGTAAGGCAGCAACTCTACCGCTGCGCCACCGTGCAGCGTTGGTTTGTGTGATGTTTCGGGCTGCGTCCACAATTCGCTGCGATTTCTTGCGGCCTTGGATGGAGCCGTGTGTTGGTGCGTGTCCATAATAACTTATGATGGTGTGAGGTTCTGAGTTGCACTTACTCGCATATTCCGTACCCGCACATCGTTCCCGTTTTCCAGTGGCATTTGTAGCAGTCAAAGCTCTCGGGAGCTCCTGGCGTGACATGGACACCGAACCTGGGGCGAGAAGACAATGAGACGTTGGATGGACATCATCATTACACAGCGGCTGCTAGTGAAGCAGCTACTCCCACTCAACCCCCAATAAGTTCAGTGCCTGCATCTGAAGAAGGGTCTCGACCCGAAAAGTCACCCATTCTTCTCTCTCCAGAGATGCTGCCTGACCCGCTGAGTTACTCCAGCACTCTGTGAAACGTCACCTATCCATGTTCTCCACAGATGCTGCCTGACCCGCTGAGTTACTCCAGCATTTTGTGTCTTCCTTTATTCAAGAATCTATCCATCTCTGAGTGCAGGTGGGCGGTTTAGACAATAGACAATAGATGCAGGAGGAGGCCATTCGGCCCTTCGAGCCGGCACCGCCATTCGTGATCATGGCTGATCATTCTCAATCAGTACCCCGTTCCTGCCTTCTCCCCGTACCCCCTGACTCCGCTATCCTTAAGAGCTCTATCTAACTCTCTCTTGAATGCATTCAGAGAACTGGCCTCCACTGCCTTCTGAGGCAGAGAATCCCACAGATTCACAACTCTCTGACTGATAATGTTTTTCCTCATCTCTGTTCTAAATGGCCTACCCCTTATTCTTAAACTGTAGCCCCTTGTTCTGGACTCCCCCAACATTGGGAACATGTTTCCTGCCTCTAATGTGTCCAACCCTTTAATAATCTTATACGTTTCGATAAGATCCCCTCTCATCCTTCTAAATTCCAGTGTATACAAGCCTAGTCGCTCCAGTCTAGTCCAGTTTAGTCGGTACTTACCCGTGCTCCTGCCCTCCTTCGTATTGTCCCGCATAGTTGCGTCCGTCTGGCCACTTCATGATCCCACTGAAGGAAGAACAACAATGAATGGAAGGATGAATACTTTATGAATCAATCAATGTATACAAGTCACGGTGAAATTATTTTGCTTGCATACCCAAGGTATGCAAATAGTCGCCACCTAAAGGGGGGGCTGACAAAGTTACAAAGTACTCCCTGCGCCAGGTCCCCCTTTGTTCTTCCCCCTCCCCCTTCCTCACGGCACCCTCCCCCCCACCCACGTTCGGTCCTCCTTTGTTCTTCCCCCCCTCCCCCTCCCTCATGGCCCCCCCCCCACACGTTGGGTCCTCCCTTGTTCTTCCCCCCCCTCATGGTACCCCCCCCTCGTTGGTTCCTCCTTTGTTCTTTCCCCCCCCCACGTTGGGTCCTCCTTTGTTCTTCCCCCCTCCCCCTCCCTCCCCCCCCCCCACGTTGGGTCCTCCTTTGTTCCCCCCCTCCCCCCCCCCACACTTGGTGTTCTTCCCCCCCTCCCCCTCCCTCACGGCACCCCCCCCCCCCCCCACCCACGCTGGGTCCTCCTTTGTTCTTCCCCCCCTCCCCCTCCCTCACGCTCCCCCCCCCCCCACCCACGCTGGGTCCTCCTTTGTTCTTCCCCCCCTCCCCCTCCCTCACGCTCCCCCCCCACACTGGGTCCTCCTTTGTTCCTTCCCCCATAATTCCCCCACAATTACCCCACAATTCAATCATAATCATAATCATAGATAGACACAAAGTGCTGGAGTAACTCAGCGGGTCAGGCAGCGTGTCGGGAGAGAAGGAACAGGTGACGTTTCGGGTCGAGACCCTTCTTCAGACTGAGGAAGGGTCTCGACCCGAAACGTCACCCATTCCTTCTCTCCAGAGATGCTGCCTGTCCCGCTGAGTTACTCCAACATTTTGTGTCTACCTTCGTGTTAAGCCAGCATCTGCAGTTCCTTCCTACATAATCATAATCATAATCATAATTGTAATTCATTAGCCAAGTATGTTTTGCAACATACGAGGAATTTGGTTTGCCATACAGTCATGACAAAAGAGCAACAAGACACACAACTACATAAACATTTGACGTAAACATTAAACCGGATCGGCTCCTCCACATTCCCCACTGTAATGGAAGCCATCTGGAGTACTGTGTGCAGTTTTGGTCTCCGAATTTGAGGAAGGACGTCCTTGCTATTGAGTCAGTGCAGCGTAGGTTCACCAGATTAATCCCCGGGATGGCGGGACTGTCATATGAGGAAAGATTGGAAAGACTGGGCTTGTACTCACTGGAATTTAGAAGGATGAGAGGAGATCTTATCGAAACGTATAAGATTATTAAGGGGTTGGACACGTTAGAGGCAGGAAACATGTTCCCAATGTTGGGGGAGTCCAGGACAAGGGGCCACAGTTTAAGAATAAGGGGTAGGCCATTTCAGACTGAGATGAGGAAAAACTTTTTCACCCAGAGAGTTGTGAATCGGTGGAATTCTCTGCCGCAGAAGGCAGTGGAGGCCAATTCACTGGATTTTTCAAGAGAGTTACATTTAGCTCTTGGGGCTAATGGAATCAGGGGATATGGGGAGAAAGCAGGAATGGGGTACTGATTTTAGAAAATCAGCAATGATCACATTGAATGGCGGTGCTGGCTCGAAGGGCCGAGTGGCCTACTCCTGCATCTATTTTCTATGTTTCTATGTTTCTAAAGCTTATCATTATCGTGACGGGTACCGAGGTACTGCGAAAAACTTTTGTTGCTTACTACCCAGCCAGCGGAAAGACAATACATGACTACAATCGAGCCGTCCACACTGTACAGAGACAGGATAAAGGGTTGTCAGAGTATGAACCAGTGAAATACAGAGGGATCTAGGTGTCCTACTGCATGAATGACTAAAGCTAGCAAGCTGCTCCAACAAGTAGTTAAGAAGGCAAATGGCATTTTGGCCTTTATTAGACAGGGAATTTATAAAATAGGTTGATTTCATTGAGTCATTGAGTCATAGAGTGATACAGTGTGGAAACAGGCCATTCAGCCCAACTTGCCCACACCGGCCAACAATGTCCCTGCTCCCCTAGTCCCACTTGCCTGCGCTTGGTCCATATCCCTCCAAACCTGTCCAATCCATGTACCTGTCTGACTGCTTCTTGGGGTAGCTACTGTAACGATGATGGGGTAGTCCCAGCCTCAACTACCTCAACTACAGGGCGGCACGGTGGCGCAGCGGTAGAGTTGCTGCCTTACAGCGAATGCAGCGCTGGAGACTCAGCTTTGATCCTGACTACGGGCGCCGTCTGTACGGAGTTTGTACGTTCTCCCCGTGACCTGCGTGGGTTTTCTCCGAGATCTTCGGTTTCCTCCCACACTCCAAAGACGTACAGGTATGTAGGTTAATTGGTTGGGCAAATGTAAAAAATTGTCCCTAGTGTGTGTGTAGGATAGTGTTAGTGTGCGGGGATCGCTGGGCGGTGCGGACCCGGTGGGCCGAAGGGCCTGTTTCCGCGCTGTATCTCTAAATCTAAAAAATCTAAATCTTCTCTGGCAGCTCGTTCCATACACCCACCACCCTCTGTGTGCAAATGTTCCCCCTCAGATTCCTATTAAATCTTTTCCCCTTCACCTTGAACCTATGTCCTCTGGTCCTCGATTCCCCTACTTTGGGCAAGAGACTCTACCCGATCTATTCCTCTCATGATTTTGTACACCTCTATAAGATCTCCCCTCATCCTCCTGCATCCATGGAATAGAGACACAGCCTGCCCAACCTCTCCCTGTAGCTCACACTCTCTAGTCCTGGCAACATCCTCGTAAATCTTCTCGGATCCCTTTCAAGCTTGACAATATCTTCCCTGTAACACGGTGCCAAGAACTGAACACAGTATTCTAAATGCGGCCTCACCTACGTCTTATACAACTACAACATGACCTCTCAACATCTACACCCAGGCCAATTGTACAGGACATTGGTGACGAAAGACGTTCCTCCTCACCTCCTTAACTGAACAAAATATAATAACGTTAGAGACAGTAGTTTACTGTCACATGCACCAGGGTAGAGTGAAAAGCTTTTTTGTTGCATGCTATCCAATCAACGGAAAGACTACACGTGATTACAATCAAGCCTTCCGCAGTGTACAGATACAGGGCAAAAGGAATAACGCTTAGTGCAAGATAAAATCCAGTAAGGTCCAATCAAGGATAGTCCGAGGGTCACCAATGAGGTAGATAGTAGTTCAGGACCGCTCTCTGATCATCGTGCCACCCTTGTGCCTTGTTCTGGTGCAGATTGGTGTGTGCCAGTAGGTAGCGTACTTCAATGTTACCCAGAACACATTAACCCTCAATAAACGTGGTGGCGCTGCGGTAGAGTTGTTGCCTCACGGTGCCAGAGACCTGATCCCGTCTGTATTCACTGGCGTGGGTTTGCTCTGAGAATTCCGGTTTCCTCCCACACTCCAAAGACGTGCAGGTTTGTAGGTTAATTGGCTTGGTATAAAAGTAAACATTGTGGCTAGACAATAGACAATAGGTGCAGGAGGAAGCCATTTGGCCCTTCAAGCCAGCACCGCCATTCAATGTGATCATGGCTGATCATTCCCAATCAGTACCCCGTTCCTGCCTTCTCCCCATACCCCCTGACTCCGCTATCCTTAAGAGCTCTATCTAGCTCTCTCTTGAATGCATTCAGAGAATTGGCCTCCACTGCCTTCTGAGGCAGAGAATTCCACAGATTCACAACTCTGACTGAAAACGTTTTTCCTCATCTCAGTTCTAAATGGCCTACCCCTTATTCTTAAACTGTGGCCCCTTGTTCTGGACTCCCCCAACATTGGGAACATGTTTCCTGCCTCTAACGTGTCCAACCCCTTAATAATCTTATATGTTTCGATAAGATCCCCTCTCATCCTTCTAAATTCCAGTGTATACAAGCCTAGTCGCTCCAGTCTTTCAACATATGACAGTCCCGCCATTCCGGGAATTAACCTAGTGTGTGTGGGATAGTGCGGTGATCATTAGTCAGCGCTAACTCGGTGGGCCGAAGGGCCTGTTTCCCCACTGTATCTCTAAACTAAACCTAACTAACCTAAACTAAACTAAACAACACTAAACTAAACTAAACTGAATTAAATTATATAAAACGAAACTAAACTAAACTAAACCAAACCAAACCAAACCAAACCAAACCAAACCAAACCAAACCAAACCAAACCAAACTAAACGAAACTAAACGAAACTAAACGAAACTAAACTAAACTAAACGAAACTAAACTAAACATCCATGTTTCAGTGTATTTTTCTGCTGTATTTCTCTGCTGGACCTTGTGCAAGAAGGTGAAGTTGTGAACGGAGGTGTACCTGCCCTGAGGTTTGCCCAGGTGCCAGTCCCCTTCGTAGGTGGCAGCGGTAAATCGAGGATGGCTGAGGAAGGTGTAGGTGGCAAAGCGTTGAGCGGGCACCATGCAGGTGGTCTCCGTACCGCCCTCTCCCCACAACGGGTAGTCCAGCTTGCCCGCCAAGCACTGCCTGACCGCCTGCTTCAGCTTCCAAAGCCACACCGTCTGCCAACCACAAGAACAAGAGCCTTTGTCAACGTGTAGGAAGGAACTGCAGATGCCGTTAAAACCGAAGATAGTGCTGGAGTAACTCAGTGGGTCAGGCAGCATCTCTGAAGAACATGGATAGGTGACGTTTCACAGAGTGCTGGAGTAACTCAGTGGGTCAGGCAGCATCTCTGAAGAACATGGATAGGTGACGTTTCACAGAGTGCTGGAGAAACTCAGCGGGTCAGGCAACATCTGTGGAGAACATGGATGGGTGACGTTTCACAGAGTGCTGGAGTAACTCAGTGGGTCAGGCAGCATCTGTGGAGAACGTGGATAGGTAACGTTTCACAGAGTGCTGGAGTAACTCAATGGGTCAGGCAGCATCTGTGGAGAACATGGATAGGTGACGTTTCACAGAGTGCTGGAGTAACTCAGCGGGTCAGGCAGCATCTGTGGAGAACATGGATAGGTGACGTTTCACAGAGTGCTGGAGTAACTCAGCGGGTCAGGCAGCATCTGTGGAGAACATGGATAGGTGACGTTTCACAGAGTGCTGGAGTAACTCAGCAGGTCATAGAGTCATAGAGTGAGAAAGCGTGGAAACAGGCCCTTCGGCCCAACTTGCCCACACTGGACAACAATACTTTGGATCAAGACCCATCTTCAGACTGAAAGTCAGGGGAGAGAGAAATTAGGGCTGGTTTCTAATAGAAACCAGAGGGGCAACTTTTGTCCACAAAGGGTGGTGGGTGTATGGAACGAGCTGCCGGAGGAGGTAGTTGAGGCTAGTAATATTGCAACGTTTAAGAAACATTTAGACAGGTACATGGATAAGTCAGGTTTAGAGGGATATGGGCCAAACGAAGGCAGATGGGACTAGTGTAGATGAGGCATGTTGGTCGGAAGGGGGTGTATCCACACTATCTCTAAAGTCTAAAAGGCTCAAATGTAAACATTGATCTTATTCTTAAATCTTACAGTGATTGCAGTCGGAATAGCGGATGCATATCACACATTACTCAAAGCCATTCACAAAGATCATAACGTCATTGGTGATAGGAGAAGAATTAGGCCATTCGGCCCATCAAGTCTACTCCGCCACGCAATCATGGCTGATCCGTCTCTCCCACCTAACCCCATTCTCCTGCCTTCTCCCCATAACCCCTGACACCCGTACCAATCAAGAATCTATCTATCTCTGCCTTAGAAATATCCACTGACTTGGCCTACACAGCCTTCTGTGGCAAAGAATCCCACAGATTCACCACCCACTGACTAAAGAAATTCCTCCTCATCTCCTTCCTAAAGGAACGTCCTTTAATTCTGAGGCTGTGCCCTCTGGTCCTAGACTCTCCCACTAGTGGAAACATCCTCTCCACATCCACTCTATCCAGGCCGCTCACTATTCTGTACGTTTCAATGAGGTCCCCCCTCATTCTTCTGATGGACGGATTGCATTTGGATATATCTCAGATTGAAAGACCCTGTCTCACCCCTGATATGCTGCAGGTTCTAAGCCCACTGCTTACCACACTCTTGGAGTCCTGCATGCTGAAAACAAAGTCTTCCTCTGGAACAATGATCTTCAATCGATCCCTGAACAAAACAAGTTTCAGTTGAGTTTATTGTCATGTGTACCGAGGTACAGTGAAAAGCTTTTGTTGCGTGCTAACCAGTCAGCGGAAAGACAATACACGATTACAAGCGAGCCATTCACAGTGTACAGATACATGATAAGGGAATAACGTTCAGTGCAAGGTATAGCCAGCAAAGTCCGATCAAGGATAGTCCGAGGGTCACCAATGAGGTAGATAGTAGTCAGAGTAGAATCATACAGTATGTAACCAGACCTTCCACCCATCTCACAAATAGCCCCGGTAGACACAAAGTGCTGCAGTAACTCAGCGGGTCAGGCAGCATCTCTGGAGAACATGGATAGGTGACGTTTCACAGAGTGCTGGAGTCACTCAGCGGGTCAGGCAGCATCTGTGGAGAACATGGATAGGTGACGTTTCACACAGTGCTGGAGTAACTCAGCGGGTCAGGCAGCATCTTTGGAGAACATGGATAGGTGGCGTTTCACAGAGTGCTGGAGTAACTCAACGGGTCAGGCAGCATCTCAGGAGAGAAGGAACGGGTGACGTTTCAGGTCGAGACCCTTCTTCAGCCCCGAGGTCGAGATCCTTCATCAAATGCCCCATCTACACTAGTCCCACCTGCGTGCATTTGGCCCATATCCCTCTTCACCTGTCCGATCCATATATCTGTCCAAGTATCTTTTAAATATTGGTACAGTACCTGCGTCAACTACCTCCTCTGGCAGCTCGTTCCTTACACCCATTGCCCTCTGAATACCTTTAGGTTCCAAATAAACCTTTCCCCTCTCACCTTAAACGTATCTCCTCTGGTTCTTGGTTCCCATACTTCAGGTAAAAGGATAAAGGCTATAACGTTTAGTGCAAGATAATGTCCGATAAAGTCTGATAAAATATAGTCCACGGTCTCCAATGAGGTAGATAGTAGTTCAGCACTGCTCTCTGGTTGTGGTGGGATGGTTCAGTTGCCTGATAACAGCTGGGAAGAAACAGCCCCTGAATCTGGAGATGTGCGTTTTCACACTTCTGTACCTCTTGCCCGATGGGAGAGGGGAGAAGAGGGAGTGGCCGGGGTGAGACTGGCCCTTGATGATGCTGCTGGCCTTGCCGAGGCAGCGTGAGGTGTAGATGGAGTCAATGGAAGGGAGGTTGGTTTGTGTGATGGTCTGGGCTGCTGGTCTTGCCGAGGCAGCGTGAGGTGTAGATGGAGTCAATGGGAGGGAGGTTGGTTTGTGCGATGGTCTGGGCTGAGTCCACAATTCGATGCAATTTCTTGCGGTCTTGGATGGAGCTGTTCCCAAACCAAGCTGTACAAAATCATGAGAGGAATAGATCGGGTAGATGCACAGAGTCTTTTAGGGGAATCGAGGACCAGAGGACATAGGTTCAAGGTGACAGGGGAAGAGATTTAATAGGAATCCAAGGGGTAACTTTTTCACACAGAGGGTGGTGGGTGTATGGAACAAGCTGCCGGAGGAGGTAGTTGAGGCTGGGACTATCCCATCGTTTAAGAAACGGTTGGACAGATAGGACAGGTTTGGAGGGATATAGACCAAGCGCAGGCAGGTGGGACATTGTTGGCTGGTGTGGGCAGGTTGGGCCGATGGTCCTGTTTCCACACTGTATCACTCTACGAGTCTATGACTCTAAGCTCTGAAGCATCTCACACCCTCGGCCTCCTACGCTCCAAAGAAAATAGTCCCAGCCAGTCCAACCTCTCCCTGTAACTCCAGTCCCAGGAGAATTTTAGAAGGATGAGAGGAGATCTTATCGAAACGTATAAGATTATTCAGGGTTTGGACACGTTAGAGGCAGGAAACATGTTACCAATGTTGGGGGAGTCCAGAACAAGGGGCCACAGTTTAAGAATAAGGGGTAGGCCATTTAGAACTGAGATGAGGAAAAACATTTTCAGTCAGAGAGTTGTGAATCTGTGGAATTCTCTGCCTCAGAAGGCAGTGGAGGCCAATTCTCTGAATGCATTCAAGAGAGAGCTAGATAGAGCTCTTAAGGATAGCGGAGTCAGGGGGTATGGGGAGAAGGCAGGAACGGGGTACTGATTGGGAATGATCAGCCATGATCACATTGAATGGCGGTGCTGGCTCGAAGGGCCGAATGGCCTCCTCCTGCACCTATTGTCTATTGTCTATTGTCTAATTTTGCCGGCACTCTTTCCAAAGTAACGACTAAGTCCACACCGCGCTGGGCTGTCCATGTCTGTCGTATCTTCCTCACCTTTCAGTGCTGGTGTCAACCAGTCTTTCTACCCACACCACGCGAAGCCTGTAGCTCTTCGCTTCTGAACCCTGGCAGAAAGAAACGTAAAGAGGGGTGGTAGTGTGGAGGAGGGTGGGGGTTGAAGAGTTAATGTGTTGTGTGTGGTGAGCCTGCCTTACCTACTTACAATTGCTAGCTAAAGAATAACAGGTTGTTTTGCAGAACTGCAGAGGGTGTTGTGACTAATGGAGAAAGGGCCGATACCAAGTAGACTACGGGTGCCGTCGGTGCGGAGTTTGTACGTTCTCCCCGTGACCTGCGTGGGTTTTCTCAGAGATCTTCGGTTTCCTCCCACACTCCAAAGATGTGCAGGTTTGTAGGTTAATTGGCCCTGGTGTAAGTGTAGAGTTGTCCCCAGTGTGTGTGTAGGGTAATGTTGATGTGCTGGGGATCGCCGGTTGGTGCGGACTCACAGGGCTGATGGGCCTGTTCCGCACAGTATCTCTAAATTAAACTGAACTACAATTAAATAACACCAATGGCCACCATTGGGTGATCTTTAGAGAGAAGGAACGGATGATGTTTCAGCTCGAGACCCTTCTTCTGACTGGTCTCGACCCGAAACGTCACCCATTCCTTCTCCCCAGAGATGCTGCCTGTCCCGCTGAGTTACTCCAGCTTTTTGTGTCTATCTTCGGTTTAAACCAGCACCTGCAGTTCCTTCCAGTTCCTAGTTCCTTCCTAAAAATGTGAAAATTGTCCCGAGTGTGTGTAGGGTAGTGTTAATGTGAGGGGATCGCTGGGCGGCACGGACCCGGTGGGCCGAAGGGCCTGTTTCCGCGCTGTATCTCTAAATCTAAAAAATCTATGCATTTGCCTGCACGGTGGTGCAGCGGTAGAGTTGCTGCCTTACAGCGAATGCAGCGCCGGAGACCCGGGTTCGATACAGATGTGTAGGTTAATTGGCTTGGTAAATGTAAAAATTGTCCCCAGTGTGTGTAGGATAGTGTTAGTGTGCGGGGATCGCTGGTCGGTGCGGACTCGGTGAGCCCAAGGACCTGTTTCCGCGCTGTATCTCTAAACTAAGCTAAACTGAACATTGAGAGCGATCTTTACCTGGACGATCACCAGACTGTCGTCAAACAGCAGGAGTCTGGAGTCCCCACAGCTCGCGGGCAAGTTGTTGCTATCCTCCCAGAGCCGGCGACCGGGGGCAAACAAGAGGTCCTGCAAAGAGAAGGAATAAGTTTCCAACACAAACAGGAGCAGGGTTATCTTGCAGCGATACAGTCAGTCATAGAGTCACACAGCGTGGAAATAACCCCTCCGCCCCAACTTGAAATAGAAACAGAGAAACTTAGACAATAGGTGCAGGAGGAGGCCATTCGGCCCTTCTAGCCAGCACCGCCATTCAATATGATCACAGCTGATCATCCACAATCAGTAACCCTAAGATTTATGGACCTAGTAGATTTTAAAACTCTACAAATAATGTTTAGAGCAAAAGGCTGTATCCAATGTTTGTTTACAGTGAGGGAGAGCAGGTATGCACTCAGGGGTAATTATATATTTGAAAAAATGAGGGTAAGGAGAAATGTGAAAAATAGATGTGTGACTGTTAAAGGGGTCAATTTATGGATTGGTTGCAACAATGAATTAAAAGAGTGTAGTAATATGTGTAAATTCAAGAAAATGTTCACAAATATTATAATTGAAAGATCCAAAATGTGTGATCAGCACTGAGAAATGACAGACATGACAGAAATGATGGTTCTTGCCGATATGTGCGTTTATAACATATAACATACAACAACTACAGCATGGAAACAGGCCTGTCCGGCCCTACCAGTCCACGCCGACCACTCTCCCTGACCTAGTCTCATCTACCTGCACTCAGACCATAACCCTCTAATCCCCTCTTATCCATATACCTATCCAATTTACTCTTAAATAATAAAATCGAGCCTGCCTCCACCACTTCCACCGGAAGCCCATTCCATACAGCCACCACCCTCTGAGTAAAGAAGTTCCCCCTCATGTTACCCCTAAACCTTTGTCCCTCAATTCTGAAGCTATGTCCCCTTGTTGGAATCTTCCCCACTCTCAAAGGGAAAAGCCTACCCACGTCAACTCTGTCCGTCCCTCTCAAAATTTAAAAAACCTCTATCAAGTCCCCCCTCAACCTTCTACGCTCCAAAGAATAAAGACCCAACCTGTTCAACCTCTCTCTGTAGCCTAAGTGCTGAAACCCAGACAACATTCTAGTAAATCTCCTCTGTACCCTCTCCATTTTGTCGACATCCTTCCTATAATTTGGCGACCAGAACTGCACACCATACTCCAGATTCTTTCTATTTTTTGTTTATCTGCTTCTGACCTATGATGTGGGGTTTAAAAAAATATATATTTTGTTAAGTATTATGGGTAGGCATAATAAGCTTTGACTTCAACCAACACCTTTATTTTTTTTCGGTCAGAAAATAACATGTGTGATTATATTGTTTTAGTTTTTGATGCAATGTTTTTTTTGCACTATTTAACTTTCAATAGACAATAGACAATAGACAATAGGTGCAGGAGGAGGCCATTCGGCCCTTCGAGCCAGCACCGCCATTCAATGTGATCATGGCTGATCATTCTCAATCAGTACCCCGTTCCTGCCTTCTCCCCATACCCCCTGGCTCCGCTATCCTTAAGAGCTCTATCTAGCTCTCTCTTGAAAGCATTCAGAGAATTGGCCTCCACTGCCTTCTGAGGCAGAGAATTCCACAGATTCACAACTCTCTGACTGAAAACTGCATGGTCAATCTGTTGTATTGTATTGACTGGGAAAAAAAAAGAAGAAAAAAATCAATTTTAAAAGATAAATAAATAATAAATAATAAAAATAAATAAAAATGTTGCCATTATGCAGGTACCATTTCACCATTTCAGAAACAGTTAGACAGGTACATGGATAGGACAGGTTTGGAGGGATATGGGCCAAATGCGGGCAGGTGGGACTAGGGCAGCTGGGACAATGTTGGGCGGTGTGGGCGAGTTGGGCCGAAGGGCCTGTTTCCACACTGTATCACTCTATGACTCTAAAGCGTCATGAGTTTGCATGACCTTATGACCTAGGGAGAAAATAACATTATGAAGGATGATTTGCATCATTTGTGAGTTACAGCAGTGGGGTGAGCTGGCAGTACGGAGATTGGGAAGTGAGAGAGACGGGCCGGTGTCTACTGCTGCGCTAAAGTAGTCATGAGGTCACTTGATGCTCCTAGTTCCTGATTTAAGGTCCCACACAGCTCCCTGACTCATCAATCATGTAGACACACAGTGGACTCAATGGGCCAAAACACCCACTTCTCCTCCGATAACCGATGGACATGAACGTGGTTCAGTAACGTTTCGGATCAGGAACCTTTGCCTGTAAACATGGCCCAGACCATCACACAAACCAACCTCCCTTCCACTGACTCCATCTACACCTCACGCTGCCTTGGCAAGGCCAGCAGCATCATCAAGGACTAGTCTCACCCCGGCCACTCTCTCTTCTCCCCTCTCCCATCAAGCAAAAGGTACAGAAGTGTGAAAACGCACACCTCCAGATTCAGGGGCAGTTTCTTCCCGGCTGTTATCAGGCAACTGAACCATCCCACCACAACCAGAGAGCAGTGCTGAACTACTATCTACCTCATTGGTGACCCTCGGACTACCTTTGATCAGATGTTGCTGGCTTCACCTTGCACTAAACATTATTCCCTTATCATGTATCTGTACACTGTGAATGGCTCGATTGTTATCTCGTATTGTCTTTCCACTGACTGGTTAGCACGCAACAAAAGCTTTTCACTGTACCTCGGTGGACACAAAAAGCTGGAGTAATTCAGTGGGTCAGGTCCCTGATCCTTCATCTTTACAATGGATGTCTAGAGGAAGGGTCTCGACCCGAAACATCACCTATTCCTTATCTCCAGAGATGCTGCCTGACCCGATGAGTTACTCCAACACTCTGTGAAACATCACCTATCCATGTTCTCCACAGATGCTGCCTGACCCGCTGAGTTACTCCAGCACTCTGTGAAACGTCACCTGTCCATGTTCTCCACAGATGCTGCCTGACCCGCTGAGTTACTCCAGCACTCTGTGAAACGTCACCTATCCATGTTCTCCACAGATGCTGCCTGACCCGCTGAGTTACTCCAGCACTCTGTGAAACGTCACCCATTCCTTCTCTCCACAGATGCTGCCTGATCCGCTGAATTACTCCAGCACTCTGTGAAACGTCACCTATCCATGTTCTCCACAGACGCTGCCTGACCCGCTGAGTTACTCCAGCACTCTGTGAAACGTCACCTATCCGTGTTCTCCACAGATGCTGCCTGACCCGCTGAGTTACTCCAGCACTCTGTCTATCTTCCTGAATGTTCCTTTTACACATAATATTTTAAACGTGTCTGTAATTGGCTGCAAAGCATATTGTAATGTCTTTAATCAGACTTTACTGGACTTTACCTTGCACTAAACGTTATTCCCTTTATCCTATATCTGTACACTGCAGACGGCTCGATTGTAATCGTATTGTCTTTCCGCTGACTGGATAACCCGCAACATAGAAACTTAGAAACATAGAAAATAGGTGCAGGAGGAGGCTATTTGGCCCTTCGAGCCAGCACCGCCATTCATTGTGATCATGGCTGATCATCCGCAATCAGTAACCCATGCCTGCCTTCTCCCCATATCCCTTGATTCCACTAGCCCCTAGAGCTCTATCTAACTCTCTTTTAAATTCATCCAGTGAATCGGCCTCCACTGCCCTCTGTGGCAGAGAATTCCACAAATTCACAACTCTCTGGGTGAAAAAGGGTTTTTTCTCACCTCAGCTTTAAAAGCAAAACAAAAATCTTTTCACTGCACCTCGGTTCACGTGACAATGATGAGCTAAAGGAATGAAGAATTGCCATCGACGGAGATAATGTCGATCAGAGTGTGTCTGCTACTCACAGTTACTTTGCTTCCGAGCGAGGCCCAGAGTGTTTTGGTCGAGGCCGCCACATCCAGGGACTGCTGGATCCACTTGTCGAGGTCTATGAATGTCACCAGCGCTTCTGTGATGGGTCTGGTCTCCAGGTTCTGCAGATGACACAGACGAGCAATCCTAACAACTTGACCAATCTCTAGGGCGGCACGGTGGCGCAGCGGTAGAGTTGCTGCCTCGCAGCCCCAAAGACCCGGCTTCCATCCTGACTACGGCTGCTGTCTGTACGTTCTCCCTGTGATCCCCGTGGGTTTTTTCCGGGTGCTCCGGTTTCCTCCCACACTCCAAAGACGTGCAGGTTTGTAGGTTAATTGGCTTGGTAAATGTTAAAAGAATTGTCCCTAGTGGGTGTAGGATAGTGTTAATGTGCGGGGATCGCTGGTCGGCGCGGACCCAGCGGGCCAAAAGGGCCTGTTTCCGCACTGTACCTATAAACTCCAAAGACGTGCAGGCCTCTAGGTTAATTGGTCTGTGTGTATTGCCCTTAGCGTGTAGGATAGAACTAGTGTACGGGCGATCGCTGGTCTGCGTGGGCTCAGTGGGCCGAAGGGCCTGTTTTCAAAATCAGGCAAATGGTAGCCAACCATGTCGACATGGATGAGTTGGGCCGAAGGGCCTGTTTCCGTGCTGTATAATTATTCGCCCATGTTTAGAGGAATCTGCAAGGGCCAGGAAGCGAGCGGGCAAGATCATCTCTGACCCCTCTCACCCTGGCCACAAACTCTTCGAGGCACTTCCCTCTGGAAGGCGACTCCGGACTGTCAAAGCAGCCACAGCCGGACATAAAAACATATTTTTTTCCACGAGTGATAGTTCTACTCAACAACCAAAGTCTGGAGTCTCTTTTTTGCTCTGGTTTATTTTCACCCACATGTTTAGACCGTAATGTTGTATCCTTATGGTTTTGATGTGTTTATGCTTTATTATTAATTGTTAACTGTATGTTTGTGTTGTCATTTGTGAGCGGAGCACCAAGGCACATTCCTTGTATCTGCACATACTTGGCCAATATACCTATTCATTCATTCATTCATTCATTCATTCATTCATTCATTCATTCATTCATTCATTCATTCATTCATTCATTCATTCATATCAGAGTCCATATCTGTAACTCCTTAAAAGTCCCGACACAAGTAGATAGAGTATTAAAGAAGGAATATACAAACATAGAAACATAGAAAACAGGAGGAGGCCATTTGGCCCTACGAGCCAGCACCGCCATTCATTGTGATCATGGCTGATCATCCACAATCAGTAACCCGTGCCTGCCTTCTCCCCACATCCCTTGATTCCCCCAGCCCCTAGAGCTCTATCTAACTCTCTTTTAAATTCATCCAGTGAATTGGCCTCCACTGCCCTCTGTGGCAGAGAATTCCACAAATTCACAACTCTCTGGGTGAATTTTTTTTTTCTCTCACCTCAGTTTTAAATGGGCTCCCCTTTATTCTTAGACTGTGGCCCCTGGTTCTGGACTCCCCCAACATTGGGAACATTTTTCCTGCATCTAACTTGTCCAGTCATTTTATAATTTTATACGTTTCTATATAAGATTCCCTCTCATCCTTCTAAATTCCAGTGAATACAAGCCCAGTCTTTCCAATCTTTCCTCATATGACAGTCCCGCCATCCCATGGATTAACCTCGTGAACCTACTCTGCACTGCCTCAATAGCAAGGATGTCCTTCCTCAAATTTGGAGACCAAAACTGCACACAGTACTCCACGTGCGGTCTCACCAGGGTCCTATACAACTGCAGTCTAAGGACCTCTTTACTCCTGTACTCAAATCCTCTCATATGAAGGTCAACACGCCATTAGCTTTCTTCACTGCCTGCTGTACCTGCATGTTTACTTTCAGTGACCGGTGTACAAGGACACCCATGTCTTGTTGCACTTCCCTTTTTCCTAATCTGGCACCATTGAGATAATATGTTATGATTGCTTTTGTAGGCTGGGTCTTTAAGAATAATAGTCAGGAATGCATGCTGTAGGTTTATTGGACTTTGGTCGGGCTGCATTTGGAATATTGTGTGCAGTTCTGGTCGCTCCATCACAAGAGGCTTTGGAGAGGGTGCTGAGGGGGTTTAGCACAACGATGCCTGGGTTAGAGGGTGTGAGGTACAGGGCGAGGATAGACAGGGATATATGAATTACCTGCAGGTCTGGGCAACAAGTTTGGCACAGACATTGCGGGCCGAAGGGCCAGTTCCTGTGGTGTAGTGTTCTATGTTCATGCATGTGAATGTATCATGGTAGACACAGATTGCTGGAGTAACTCAGCGGGACAGGCAGACATCTCTGGAGAGCAGGAATGGGTTTCAGCTCGAGACCCTTGTTATATGAACTTGGTTAGGCAACATTTTGAGTCCAAGAGTCTTAGGAAATCATAGAACTGTTCTATGACTCTTAGACTCAAAACATCACCCATCCATGTTCTCCAGCGATTCTGCCTGACCCGCTGAGTTACTCCAGCACTCTGTGAAACGTCACCTATCCATGTTCTCCACAGATGCTGCCTGACCCGCTGAGTTACTCCAGCACTCTGTGAAACGTCACCCATCCATGTTCTCCACAGATGCTGCCTGACCCGCTGAGTTACTCCAGCACTTTGCCACAGACGATTGTGGAGACCAAGTCAAAGGATATTTTTAAATCAGAGATTGACAGATTATTGATTAGTACGGGTGTTATGGGGAGAAGGCAGGAGAATGGGGTTAGGAGGGAGAGATAGATCATCCATGATTGAATGGTGGAGTAGACATGATGGGCCGAATGGCCCAATTCAGCTACTAGAACTTACGAACCTATGAACTTATGTATCTATCTTTGGTATAAACCAGCATCTGCAGTTCATTGTATCACATTGTAATTCAGTTTGTAAGTTGAAATGGCGTTGAGTTAGGGGTGCCAACTATCTCACTCCCAGATAAGGGACAAGGTATCGCCCCACCTGACCTCACCCAGCCAGCGGCCACGTACTCCCGTTCCACCAATGGCGATCGCCCGGGCCGGGAGGCGGATTGCTACGCAACCACCGTTAGGCAGCGCCCGGGCCAACATTATCTGGGCCTGCAGCGTCCGGGCCTGCAGCGTCCGGGCTTACAGCGTCTGGGCCTACAGCGTCTGGGCTTACAGCGTCCGGGCCTACAGCGTCCGGGCCTACAGCGTCCGGGCCTACAGCGTCCGGGCCTACAGCGTCCGGGCCTACAGCGTCCGGGCCTACAGCGTCCGGGCCTGCAGCGTCCGGGCCTGCAGCGTCCGGGCCTGCAGCGTCCGGGCCTGCAGCGTCCGGGCCTACAGCGTCTGGGTTTACAGCGTCCGGGCTTACAGCGTCCGGGCCTACAGCGTTCGGGCCTACAGCGTCCGGGCCTACAGCGTCCGGGCCTGCAGCCGTCCGGGCCTACAGCGTCCGAGCCTACAGCGTCTGAGCCTACAACACCTCCCCGTGCCTAATATGGTAGAGTTGGCAAGCCTACGTTCAGTACACTGACCTGCTGCAAGCCCCAGCTGAGTTTCCTGAGGATGTCAATGTACTTATGCACTTGGAGGTGCATGGGCTCCTGGAGGATACGTTGCAAGCTCATCGGAATAGAGGACGAATCCAAGTGGTAACGCTTCAACGTTTTCTTGTTCTTTTTCCAGTAGTCACTGCAATTACAGTTAAACCGTTAGAAGGCAATAACATTAGGATGTTCAACAATCACAGAATTTTCGGTACAATGTTTACCGCCAATTTCAGGGTTCTACATTGGTCATAGAGTCACAGAGTCACAGAGTGACACAGTGTGGAAACAAGCCCTTCGGCCCAACTTGCCCACGACGGCCAACAATGTCCCAGCTACACTAGTCCCACCTGCCTGCGCTTGGTCCATATCCCTCCAAACCTGTCCAATCCATGTAGCCGTCTAACTGTTTCTTAAACGATGGGATAGTCCCAGCCTCAACTACCTCTTCCAGCAGCTCGTTCCATACACCCACCACCCTCTGTGTGGAAAGGTTACCCCTCAGATTCCTATTAAATCTTTTCCCCTTCACCTTGAACCTATGTCCTCTGGTCCTCGATTCCCCTACTCTGGGTAAAAGACTGTGCATCTACCCGATCTATTCCTCTCATGATTCTATACACCTCTATCAGATCATCCCTCATCCTCCTGCGCTCCATGGAATAGAGACCCAGCCTGCTCAACCTCTCCCTATAGCTTAGACATTCAAGTCCTGGCAACATGCTCGTAAATCTTCTCTGTCCCCTTTCCAGCTTGACAACAGTCCCGCTTGACACAGCATAGAGTTATGCTGGAAACGTGTCTTTCGGCCCAACTTATCCATGTTGGCCAACATGCCTCATCAAAGCTAGTCCCATTTGCTAACGTTAACACCCAACACATATATACAAATGTAAAGTCATCAAGTGATAGAGTCAGAGTCATCATGCAGCACGGATCAAGGCCCTTCGGCCCAACTTGCCCATGCTGACCAAGGTGGCCCCATCTACACTGGTCCCATCTGCCCACATTGCTCAGGTAAACTTTCCATATCCAAGTACCTGTCCAAATGCCGTTTAAATGCTGCGTTTGTATCTACCTCCTCTGGCACTGAGTATTCACCATGAACCTTCTCTACAACAATCAGACCTTTTTAGACACAAAATGCCAGAGTAACTCAGCGGGTCAGGCAGCATCTGTGGAGAACATGGATAGGTGACGTTTCACAGAGTGCTGGAGTAACTCAGCGGGTCAGGCAGCATCTGTGGAGAACATGGATAGGTGACGTTTCACAGAGTGCTGGAGTAACTCAGCGGGTCAGGTGTAGGTGTGAAGCATGGCTGTTTCCCGTCTGTGTCATACCTGGTTTGTTTGGCATTGTGCTCGAAACCACTGAGAACGACATAGTTTGTGAACGTCATGTAGTATCTGGAAGAGAAAAAGATAAACAAGCACTGAGCTACCACACAATAGACAATAGACAATGTTGTGTTCTTTAAAAAGATACAGTGAGTCCGACTGTGTTTTTACGCGAGTGTTTATTCAACCGCCATCTACTCCGCCGGGCTCCTCCCTGTCGCCCTCTGATGACCCCCTACCAATAGACCTGTGTAGTCTTAAAGGCACATTGCACTAACACCACAGACAATAGGTGCAGGAGGAGGCCATTCGGCCCTTCGAGCCAGCACCGCCATTCAATGTGATCATGGCTGATCATTCCACAATCAGTACCCCGTTCCTGCCTTCTCCCCATACCCCCTGACTCCGCTATCCTTAAGAGCTCTATCTAGCTCTCTCTTGAATGCATTCAGAGAATTGGCCTCCACTGCCTTCTGAGGCAGAGAATTCCACAGATTCACAACTCTCTGAGTTTTTCCTCATCTCAGTTCTAAATGGCCTATCCCTTATTCTTAAACTGTGGCCCCTAGTTCTGGACTCCCCCAACACTGGGAACATGTTTCCTGCCTCTAACGTGTCCAATCCCTTAATAATCTTATATGTTTCAATAAGATCCCCTCTCATCCTTCTAAATTCCAGTGTATACAAGCCCAGTCGCTCCAGTCTTTCAACGTACGACAGTCCCGCCATTCCGAGAATTAACCTGGTAAACCTACGCTGCACGCCCTCAATAGCAAGAATGTCCTTCCTCAAATTTGGAGACCAAAACTGCACACAGTAATCCAGGTGCGGTCTCACTAGGGCCCGGTACAACTGCAGAAGGACCTCTTTGCTCCTATACTCAACTCCTCTTGTTATGAAGGCCAACATTCCATTGGCTTTCTTCACTGCCTGCTGTACCTGCATGCAGCACTGAGATACCACACACACAGCACTGAGCTCACACACACACACACGCTGTAGGTCCGGACACTGTAGGCCCGGACGCTGTAGGCCCAGACAGTGTGGTAGGAAAAAAAACTGCAGATGCTGGTTAAAATCTGTGCCTACAGTGAAGGCCCAGAGGCCCGGGTGCTGCCTAGTGGAGGTTGCTTAGCAACCCGCCTCTCATCATGGGCGGCCGCCATTGGTGGATCAGGAGCACGTGACCGCTGGCTGGGTTAGGTCACGTGGGGCGGTGACGTCACCTTGTCCCGTATTTGGGAGTGAGATAGTTGGCACCCCTACTCTCTTCTGACCCAGCTGACTTACTTGATGTAAGCCTCCTTCAGGTGTTGAGCATCTTTGACCAGGTAGAGCTCTCTGTGGGTGGGAGAGCGGTTTTCGTTGAGGAGCAAGCAGTGGTCTTCCGACCGATTGCAGAGAACGTCAAAAGTTGTCTCCAACACAGACAGGTGCTCCTTCAGGTGTGAGCGTGACTTCAGATCAGCCGCCTCTGTGGAAAGGGAATAAACGTGGAAAACGCTAAGTGGAAGAAGGTAGGCAGGCAGTGGCGTTAGAAATCAGAGGAAACCCACGCAGTCATAGGGAGTACACAGTGGCGCAGCGGTAGAGTTGCTGCCTTACAGCACTTGCAGCGCCAGAGAACCGGGTTCCATCCCGACTACGGGCGCTGTCTGTACGGAGTTTGCACGTTCTCCCCATGACCTGCGTGGGTTTTCTCCGAGATCTTCGGTTTCCCCCCACACTCCAAAGACGTACTCGGCTTGTTAATTGTAAAGATTGTCCCTCGTGGGTGTAGGGTAGAGTTAGTGTGCAGGGATTGCTGGTCGGCACGGACCCGGTGGGCCGAAGGGCCTGTTTCCGCGCTCTATCCCTAAACTAAACTAAACTAAACCAGTCAGCAGAAACACAATACATGATTACAATCAAACTATTTACAGTGTACTGACACAGGATAAGGGAATAACGTTTAGTGCAAGGTAAAGCCGGCAAAGTCTGATCAAGGATAGTCCGAGGGTCACCAATGAGGTAGATAGTAGTTCAGCACTGCTCTCTGGTTGTGGTGGGATGGTTCAGTTGCCTGATAACAGCCGGGAAGAAACTGTCCCTGAATCTGGAGGTGTGCGTTTTCACACTTCTGTACCTCTTGCCCGATGGGAGAGGGGAGAAGAGGGAGTGGCCGGGGTGAGACTGGTCCTTGATGATGCTGGTGGCCTTGCCGAGGCAGCGTGAGGTGTAGATGGAGTCAATGGAAGGGAGGTTGGTTTGTGCGATGGTCTGGGCTGAGTCCACAATTCTCTGCAATTTCTTGTGGTCTTGGATGGAGCTGTTCCCAAACCAAGCTGTGATGCGTCCTGATCAACAGACACTAACACAAGATGCTCGTACTTTGGTGTCCAACACAGCAACAGTCAGTGGAGATTTACAGATTCTTGATCAGTGCGGGTGTCGGGGGTTATGGGGAGAAGGCAGGAGAATGGGCTTTGGAGGGAGAGATAGATCAGCCATGGTTGAATGGTGGAGTAAACTGGATGGGCCGAATGGCCTAATTCTGCTCCTATCACTTATGACCTTATGACCTAAGATAGATCAGCCATGATTGAATGGTGCAGTAAACTGGATGGGCAGAATGGGCTAATTCTGCTCCTATCACTTATGATCTTAGGAAGTTAGAATCAGACCCTTTTAAAAACCGAGCAGATAATTCCTCCTAGTTAGCCAACATGATTTAGAACATAGCACAGGAACAGTGCAGGCATTATCTCTGGAGAAAAGGACCAGGCGATGTTTCGGGTAGGAACCCTTCTTCAAGGGTCTGAATCTGCAGGGTCACCTATCCATGTCGTCCTGACTTTGTCCATCGTTTTCTATCCGTTGGTAGTCAGAGTCATAGATTCATACAGTGTGGTAACAGGCCCTTCGGTCCAACTTACCCATGCCGACCAACATGTCCCATCTACACTAGTCCCACTAGCCTGCGTTTGGCCCATATCCCTCCAAACCTGTCCTATCCATGTATCTGTCTAACTGTTTCTTAAATGTGGGACCAAACGCAGGCAGGTGGGATTAGTGTAGCTGGGGCATGTTGGCCGGTGTGGGCAAGTTGGGCCGAAGGGCCTGTTTCCACGCTATATGACTATTACTCTAAGAGGGTGTGAGCTTTAGGGAGAGGTTGAGTAGGCTGGGTCCCTATTCCATGGAGCGCAGGAGGATGAGGGGAGATCTTATAGAGGTGTACAAAATCATGAGAGGAATAGATCGGGTAGATGCACAGAGTCTTTTACCAAGAGTAGGGGAATCGAGGACCAGAGGACATAGGTTCAAGCTGAAGGGGGAAAGATTTAATAGGAATCCGAGGCGTAACTTTTTCACACAGAGGGTGGTGGGTGTATGGAAAAGCTGCCAGAGTAGGTAGTTGAGGCTGGGACTATCACATCGTTTAAGAAACAGTTAGACAGGTACATGGATAGGACAGGTTTGGAAGGATATGGACCAAGCGCAGGCAGGTGGGACTAGGGTAGCTGGGACATGTTGGCCGGTATGGGCAAGTTGGGCCGAAGGGCCTGTTTCCACACTGTATCACTCTATGACTCTAAGAAGAGTTTTTCTCCTGTTTCATGTTTTTGAAATAGTTATTTCCTTTGGGATTGTTAAAGCATGTATATATGAGTTTTCCCCTACTATTTATATTAATTTCACCCCTAATAATTGGGAAAATATGCTTTTGCCCGATCTATTCCTCTCATGATTTTGTGCACCTCTATAAGATCACCCCTCATCCACCTGCGCTCCAAGGAATAAAGTCCTCCCCTGCCCAACCTCTCCCTGTAGCTCAGGCCCTCGAGTCCTGGAAACATCCTCGTAAGTCTTCTCTGTAACCTTTCCAACTTCACAACATCATCTTGAAGTCAAGTCCTTCCACACTGAGCCTTTACTCTTTAGTCAGAGGGTGATGAATCTGTGGAATTCATTGCCACAGAAGGCTGTGGAGGCCAAGTCAATGGGTATTTTTAAGGCAGAGATAGATAGATTCTAGATTAGTACGGGTGTCGGGGGTTATGGGGAGAAGGCGGGAGAATGGGGTTGAGGGGGAGAGATAGATCAGCCATGATTGCATGGCGTAGACTTGATGGGCCGAAGGGCCTAATTCTGCTCCTATTCACTGGAGTTTAGAAGGATGAGAGGGGATCTTATAGAAAAGTATTAAATTATAAAAGGACCGGACAAGGTAGATGCAGGAAAAATGTTCCCAATGTTGGGGGGGGGGGGGGGGGTCCAGAACCAGGGCCACAGTCTAAGAATAAAGGTGAGGCCATTTACAACTGAGGTGAGAAAAAACTTTTTCACCCAGAGATTTGTGAATTTGTGGAATTCTCTGCCACAGAGGGCAGTGGAGGCCAATTCACTGGATGTATTTAAAAGAGAGTTAGATAGAGCTCTAGGGGCTAGTGGAATCAAGGGTATGGGGAGAAGGCAGGCACGGGTTACTGATTGTGGACGATCAGCCATGATCACAACGAATGGCGGTGCTGGCTCGAAGGGCCGAATGGCCTCCTCCTGCACCTATTGTCTATTGTCTATTGAATGGCGGTGCTGGCTCGAAGGGCCGAGTGGCCTCCTCCTGCACCTTATTTTCTACGTTTCAATGTTTCTATCACTGATGAGCCGTTCCTGAGGTTGTAGGATAATGTGATATCTAACAGTCACTCACCAGCTTTGACAAGAGGCTGTAGAATCTGAGCTTTAATATCCGACAACTGATTCTTGAAGGACTGCTCCAGCTTGAAGAGGTAGGCCGCTTCTCGTTGGCATTTCTCCTTTGACGAGACAAAGACGGGACGAGAGAAGTGAGTGTTTAATTGTCATATTACGGACAACGGATCAATATGTTGAAAGACTGGAGCGACTAGGCTTGTATACACTGGAATTTAGATTTAGATTTAGAGATACAGCGAGGAACCAGGCTCTTCGGCCCACCGAGTCCGTGCCGCCCAGCGATCCCTGCACACTAACACTATCCTACACACACTGAGGGGAATAGATAAAGCAAATGTACAGTCTTTAACTCAGGGTAGAGTAATCAAGAACTGGAGGTGAAAGGGGAAAGATTTAATCGGAGCTTGAAGGCAACCTTCTTATGGGTATATACTATACGAGCATGGACCTCTCCCTCTCCTGCGGGCTCGGCAATCCTCCGCCCTCTGACGATACTCACCCCGCTCCATCCCCCCTCAACCCACATTAAAACTCCCCCAGTTCGGGGGAGGGCAAGGGAGAGAGGAAAGGGGAGAGTGAGCCACTCACCCCGGCCCCGGTGCGATCCATTACAGCGGGCAGCAGCAGGACGGCTCTCCTCACCCCCCCCCCACCCCCATTGGCCGCCACTTCCCGTCACTCGGGCGGGTCCCCACACCCAATCGGGGGGCAACCCTTCCCCAACTGCGCACTGCGCGGATGAGGCGGCCATCTTACGTAAGTGTTGGATCAACGGGCCCCCAACTGCACGCGCGCGGATCCGGCGGCCATCTTATGTAAGTGTTGGGTCAACGGGCCCCAACTGCACGCGCGTGGATCCGGCGGCCATCTTACGTAAGTGTTGGGTCAACGGGCCCCAACTGCGCATGCGTGGATCCGGCGGCCATCTTACGTAAGTGTCTGGATCAACGGGCCCCAACTGCCGCATGCTCGCGACACGTTGGGTTTCCATTGTGACGTCAAACACGGAGGTAGCCAATCAGGACCCACGGGCCCCACGTTGGGGGGAGGTGGGGGTGGAGCCAATCAAACTTATTAAAGTTTTAAAAGTGTTTTTTTTAGTTTAAAAAGCACAAAAAAATTAAAATATAACAACCATTTGAACGGCAGGCCAATGGTTAGTATGGTGGGCCTAGAATCGTCAGAGAGAGAGAGAGAGAGAGAGAGGAGAGAGAGAGAGAGAGAAGAGAGAAGAGAGAGAGAGAGAGAGAGAGAGAGGAGAGAGAGAGAGAGAGGAGAGAGAGAGAGAGAGAGAGAGAGAGAGAGAGAGAGAGAGAGAGAGAGAGAGAGAGAGAGAGAGAGAGAGAGAGAGAGTGAGAGAGAGAGAGAGAGAGAGAGAGAGAGAGAGAGAGAGAGAGAGAGAGAGAGAGAGAGAGAGAGAGAGAGAGAGAGAGAGAGAGAGAGAGAGAGAGAGAGAGAGAGAGAGAGAGAGAGAGAGAGAGAGAGAGAGAGAGAGAGAGAGAGAGAGTAGTTGAGGCAGGTTTTCAAGAGAGATAGAGTTAGATTGAGCTCTTAGGGCTAACGGAATCAAGCTAATGGAAACGGTATGGGGAGAAAGCGGAACAGGTTACTGATTGTGAATGATCAGCCATGATCACGGTGAATGGCGATGCTGGCTCGAAGGGCCGAATGGCCTCCTCCTGCACCTATTTTCGATGATTCTATCTCTTACCTTCACATCTGGCGCTGGGCGCACAGCTGCCTGGGTGTTGGGCAGTGGTTTGGGGCAGGAGGGCATCCTCCCGACAGTGAACCTGGAGGTGTGAGGCCGGAGGTTGGAATCCGCCCGGTGCCCGCGACCGCCCGGCTCCATGATCATGCCTCACCGCCGCGTCCGCACCTCCATCTTGTTCCGCAGTTCGCCCTCAGCCCGATCTCCTGCCAGCTGTTGCTGCTCTGCACATGAACACGCGTGTGAATGGTCAGAATCATGGCCCCACAGCAGAGAACTGCACAGAAAATGGTGGCTCAACTCTTCAACTCCCCCTCCCATTCCCACACTGGCCTTTCTGTCCTGGACCTCCTCCCCTGTCAGAGTGAGCTAGGGTCGCCAACTGTCCCATATTAGCCGGGACATCCCGTATTGTGGGCTAAATTGGTTTGTCCCGTACAGGACCGCCCTTGTCTTGTATTAGGCCCAGGGCGCGCTGTAGGCCCGGACACTGTGGGCCCGGACACTGCAGGCCCCGGACAGTGTAGGCCCGGACACTGTAGGCCCGGACAGTGTAGGCCCGGACACTGTGGGCCGGACACTGTGGCTCGGACACTGTGGGCCCGGACACTGTGGCTCGGACACTGTGGGGCCCGGACACTGTGGGCCCGGACACTGTAGGCCCGGACTCGTGTAGCCCGGACTGTAGGCCCGGACAGTGTAGGGCCCGACAGTGTAGCCCGGCAATGTAGGCCCGGACACTTGTAGGCCCGGACACTGTAGGCCCGGACACTGTTGGCCTGGAGGCCCAGGCGCTGCCTAAAGGGAGGTGGCATTGCAACCCACCTCCCGGACCGGGAGGCCGCCATTGGTGAGCGGGAGCACGTGGCTGCTGGATGGGTGAGGTCACATGGGGCGCAGGGCGAGATGTTACCTTGTCCCTTATTTGGAATGAGAACGTTGGCACCCCTTTAGTGAGGCCCAGTGCAAATTGGAGGAACAGCAACCTCATATTTGGCTTGGGCAGCTTGCACCCCAGCGGTTTGAACATTGACTTCTCTAACTTCAAGTAACCCTTGCTTTCCCTCTCTCTCCATCCCCTCCCCCTTCCCAGTTCTCCCACCAGTCTGACTGTCTCTGACTACATTCTATCTCTGTCCCGCAAAAGTCTGAAGGAGGGTCTCGACCAGAAACGTCACCCATTCCTTCTCTCCAGGATGCTGCCTGAGTTACTCCAGCATTTTGTGCCTAATGTAGAACAGTACAATACAGTGTAGCAAGGAACTGCAGATGCTGGTTTACATGGAAGATAGACACAAAATGCTGGAGTAACTCAGCGGGTCAGCAGCATCTCTGCAGAGAAGGAATGGGTGACGTTTCGGTCGAGACCCTTCTTCAGACTCTCCAGATTCTTCAGTCTGAAGAAGGCCTCGACCTGAAAACGTCACCCATTCCTTCTCTCCTGAGAAAAGTCTGTAGAAGGGTTTCGATCCAAAACGTCACCCATTCCTTCTCTCCAGAGATGCTGCCTGGCCCGTTGAGTTACTCCAGCATTATGTGTCTACCCTCTAAACCAATAAAAATGTGCAAGGTACCATCACCACCATTTCTTTGAGTCATAACACGGTAGCGCAGCGGTAGAGTTGCTGCTTTACAGCGAATGCAGCGTCGGAGACTCAGGTTCGATCCTGACTACGGGTGCTGCACTGTAAGGGAGTTTGTACGTTCTCCCCGTGACCTGCGTGGGTTTTCTCCGAGATCTTCGGTTTCCTCCCACACTCCAAAGACGTACAGGTATGTAGGTTAATTGGCTGGGTAAATGTAAAAATTGTCCCTAGTGGGTGTAGGATAGTGTTAATGTACGGGGATCGCTGGGCGGCGCGGACTTGGTGGGCCGAAAAGGCCTGTTTCCGTGCTGTATATATATGATATGATATGATATGATAAGCGTGAAAACAGATCCTGCAGCCCAACTCGCCCACGCCGGCCAACATGGCCCATCTACACTAGTCGCACCTGCCCACGTTTGGCCCAGATCCCTCCAATCCTGTCCTGTCCATTCATCTGTCCAAATGTCTTTTAAATGCTGTTGCAGTCCCTGCCTCCTCTCCTTCCCCTGTCAGCTTGTCCCATACACCCACCAGCCTCTGTGGGTACTTACCACAACTTCTTCTATTTCTTCATAAGTCTATTAAAACCACAGATAAATCGTCGATTTTAATGAAGGTTTTTTTATACTCAAGTTTCCAGCATCTGCAGCGTTTGAATGAGTCAGAGAGCTGTACAGCACAGAAACAGGCCCTTTGGCCCAGCTTGTCCATGCCAAGTAGGCCCACTGGGCTAGTCTCATTTGCTTGCATTCGTCCCTTATCTAGGGGTTGCCAACTTCCTCACTCCCAAATACGGGACAAGGTGACGTCACCACCCCATGCCCCACGTGACCTCACCCAGCCAGCGGCCACGTGCTCCCGCTCCACCAATGACGGCCGCCCGGGCCGGGAGGCAGGGTTGCTATGCAACCCCCTTAGGCGGCGCACGGGCCTACAAGCCTACACTTTCCGGAGCTAAAATGTCGGAAACCTACAGTGTCAGGACCTAAACTGTCGGGATCTACAGTGTCCGGGCCTACAGCGTCTGGGCCTACAGTGTCGGGGCCTACAGCGTCCGGGCCTACAGTGTCGGGGCCTACAGCGTCCGGGCCTACAGTGTCGGGGCCTACAGCGTCCGGGCCTACAGCGTCCGGGCCTACAGTGTCGGGGCCTACAGCGTCCGGGCCTACAGCGTCCGGGCCTACAGCGTCCGGGCCTACAGCGTCCGGCTCGAAGGGCCAGATTGCCTCCTCCTGCACCTATTTTCTATGTTTCTATGATTATCCTGCTGGCCTTGCCGAGGCAGCGTGAGGTTTAAATGGAGTTAATGGAAGGGAGGCTGGTTTGTGCCATGGTCTGGGCTGCGTCCACAATTCGCTGCAATTTCTTACAGTCCTAGATGGAGTTGTTATATAGAAACATAGAAAATAGTTGCTGGAAGAGACCAGCACCGCCATTCATTGTGATCATGGCTGATCATCCAAAATCAGTAACCCGTGCCTGCCTTCTCCCCATATCCCTTGATTCCACTAGCCCCTCGAGCTCTATCTAACTCTCTTTTAAATTGATCCAGTGAATTGGCCTCCACTGCCCTCTGTGGCAGAGAATTCCACAAATTCACAACTCTCTGGGTGAAAAAGTTTCTTCTCACCTCAGTTTTAAATGGCCTCCCCTTTATTCTTAGACTGTGGCCCCTGGTTCTGGACTCGCCCAACATTGGGAACATTTTTCCTGCATCTAGCTTGTCCAGTCCTTTTATAATTTTATACCGCCTCTATCAGATCCCCTCTCATCCTTCTAAACTCCAGTGAATACAAGCCCAGCCTTTCCAATCTTTCCTCACATGACAGTCCCGCCATCCCGGGGATTAACCTGGCGAACCTACGCTGCACTGCCTCAATAGCAAGGATGTCCCAAAGCAAGCTGTGCTCCGAGCCTCTGCAACTGCACAACTCTATGGTTCGATGACCCTATGACTCTATGAACCCATGACTTAATTGTTGGTCCAGAATTTCCTGTCTATCTTTGGTGTGAACGAGCAACCGACGTTCTGTTTTTATGGCACAAAATGCAATGGATTAAGCTAGCCTCGTAGTTCACGGGTCATTCACCACTGAAAAATATGGGAAGTGGCAACCGCATAAAATCCTCATCACGCTCAGCTGAGAATGGAGCCAGCACTTGCTTTAGAAACCATAACCAGAAGAATAGTTAGTTCATGACCCCGAACTCTGCAAATACCAAAGACCATTCAGTCTGAAGAAGGGTCTCGACCCGAAACGTCACCCATTCCTTCTCTCCCGAGATGCTGCCTGACCTGCTGAGTTACTCCAGCATTTTGTGAATAAACCATTCAGTTCAGTTGAGTTTATTGTCACGTGTACCGAGGTACAGTGAAAAGCTTTTTGTTGCGTGCTAACCAGTCAGCGGAAAGACAATGCACCATTACAATTGAGGTCCAGGCCCTTCTTCAGACTGAAGAATCTGAAGAGTCTTTCTCTCCATCCCCTCCCCCTCCCCAGTTCTCCCACTAGTCTTCCTGTCTCCGACTACATCCTATCTTTGTCCCACCCCCTCCCCTGACATCAGTCTGAAGAAGGGTCTCAATCCGAAACGTCACGCATTCCTTCTCTCCTGAGATGCTGCCTGACCCGCTGAGTTACTCCAGCACTCTGTGAAACGTCACCTATCCATGTTCTCCACAGATGCTGCCTGACCCGCTGAGTTACTCCAGCACTCTGTGTCTATCTTCCATGTAAACCTGCATCTGCAGTTCCTTGCTACACTGTCCTGTTCTACATTAGGCACGAAATGCTGGAGTAACTCAGCGGGTCAGGCAGCATCCCTGGAGAGAAGGAAAGGGTGACGTTTCGGGACGAGACCCTTCTTCAGACTGATGGCGGGACAGAGATAGAATATACAGAGACAGTCAGACTGGTGGGAGAACTGGGAAGGGGGAGGGGATGGACAGTATCCGGGCCTACACTGTCCGGTGAGGGAATAACGTTTAATGCAAGGTAAAGCCAGTAAAGACCGATCAAAGTAGTCCGAGGGTCACCAATGAGGTAGATAGTAGTTCAGGACCGCTCTCTGGTTGCTGGTCGAATGGTTCAGTTGTCTGATAACAGCTCCTTCCCTTCAGAGATGCTGCCTGACCCGCTGAGTTACTCCAGCATTTTGTGTCTATCTTCAGTTTAAACCAGCATCTGCAGTTTATTCCTGCACCTCCTCCAACCTCATCTACTTTATCCGCTGTTACAGTTGTCAATTCTCTACATCGGCGAGACCAAGCGCAGGCTCGGCGATCGTTTCGCTCAACACCTCTGCTCAGTCCGCCTTAACCAACTTGATCTCCTGGTAGCTCAGCACTTCAACTCCCCCTCCCACTCCCAGTCTGACCTTTCTGTCCTGGGCCTCCTCCATTGTCAGAGTGAGGCCCAGCGCAAATTGGAGGAACGGCACCTCATATTTCGCTTGGGTAGTTTACACCCCAGCGGTATGAACATTGACTTCTCTAACTTCAGATAGTCCCTGCTTTCCCTCTCCATCCCTTCCACCATCCCAGTTCTCCCACTAGCCTTCCTATCTCCCACTACATTCTATATTTGTCCCGCCCCCTCCCCTGACATCAGTCTGAAGAAGGGACTAGACCCGAAACGTCACCCATTCCTTCTCTCCAGAGATGCTGCCTGACCCACTGAGTTACTCCAACTTTGTGTCTGCCTTCATCCTACAGTTTCTTCCTACACCAACTAAAATTCGCTGGTTTTAAAACGAAGCCACTGTTTTAAACATAACAGTGTTTAACATGGGGTAAACATATCAGCACATGGGTGGAAAACTAGCTCTCAAAAACAGGAAAGAGAAAGCTTTTTATAGTGTAGGAAGGAACTGCAGATTCTGGTGTATACCAAAGATAAAAAGAAAGAGAAAAGATTCTGACCTTGTTACTAGATGTTACTAGATTCCCCACTTCTGGAGTTTAGAAGGATGAGAGGGGATCTTATAGAGACGTATACAATTATAAAAGGACTGGACAAGCTAGATGCAGGAAAAATGTTCCCAATGTTGGGCGAGTCCAGAACCAAGGGGCACAGTCTTAGAATAAAGGGGAGGCCATTTAAAACTGAGGTGAGGAGGAACTTTTTCACCCAGAGAGTTATGAATTTGTGGAATTCTCTGCCACAGAGGGCAGGGGAGGCCAATTCACTGGATGGATTTAAGAGATAGTTAGATAGAGCTCTAGGGGCTAGTGGAATCAAGGGATATGGGGAGAAGGCAGGCATAGGTTACTGATTGTGGACGATCAGCCATGATCACAATGAATGGCGGTGCTGGCTCGAAGGGCCGAATGGCCTCCTCTTGCACCTATTTTCTATGTTTCTATTTCTAGATCTAGTGCAATTTTTAATCTGTACCAACAATCATGGGCATTGTCCCCTTTGCTCGACCTTTGAGATGTATTCAAGAGAGAGTTGGATTTAGCTCTTAGGGCTAACGGAACTAAGGGATGTGGGGAGAAAGCAGGAACGGGGTACTGATTTTGGATGATCAGCCATGTTCGTATTGGAGAGGATGTTTCCACTAGTGGGAGAGTCTAGGACTAGAGGTCACAACCTCAGAATTAGGAAGGAGATGAGGAGGAATTTCTTTAGTCAGAGGGTGGTGAATTTGTGGAATTCTTTGCCACAGACGGCTGTGGAGGCCAAGTCAGTGGATATATTTAAGGCAGAGACAGATAGATTGTTGATTAGTGCGGGTGTCAGGGATTATGGGGAGAAGGCAGGAGAATGGGGTTAGGAGGGAGAGATAGATCAGCCATGATTGAATGGCGGAGTAGACTTGATGGGCCGAATGGCCTATTCCTGCAACTTTTTTCTATGTTTCTATGTTTCTACCTATTGTACTTGTGTTTGGCTGGATTGTACACATACAGCAAGAAACAGGCCATTTGGCCCAACTTGTCTATGCAGCCCAAGATGCCCCAACTACACTAGTCCCATCTGCCCGCATTTGGCCCATATCCCTCTAAACTTGTCCTATCCATTTACCTGTCCAAGGTAGACACAAAATGCTGGAGTAACTCAGTGGGTCAGGCAGCATCTGTGGAGAACATGGATAGGTGACGTTTCACAGAGTGCTGGAGTAACTCAGCGGATCAGGCAGCATCTGTGGAGAACATGGATAGGTGACGTTTCACAGAGTGCTGGAGTAACTCAGCGGGTCAGGCAGCATCTGTGGAGAACATGGATAGGTGACGTTTCACAGAGTGCTGGAGTAACTCAGCGGGTCAGGCAGCATCTGTGGAGAACATGGATAGGTGACGTTTCAAAGAGTGCTGGAGTAACTCAACGGGTCAGGCAGCATCTATGGAGAACATGGATAGGTGACGTTTCACAGAGTGCTGGAGTAACTCAGCGGATCAGGCAGCATCTGTGGAGAACATGGATAGGTGACGTTTCACAGAGTGCTGGAGTAACTCAGCGGGTCAGGCAGCATCTCAGGAGAGAAGGAATGGGTGACGTTTCAGGTTGAGACCCTTCTTCAGACTGATGTCAGGAGAGGGGGTGGGACAAAGATAGGATGTAGTCGGAGACAGGAAGACCAGTGGGAGAACTGGGAAGGGGGAGGGGATGGAAAGGGAAAGCAGGGACTATCTGAAGTTAGATGTTCATACCACTGGGTTGTAAACTGCCCAAGCGAAATATGAGGTGCTGTTCCTCCAATTTACGCTGGGCCTCACTCTGACAACGGAGGTCCCATTAGACATGTACCTGTCCAGGTGTCTTTTAAATGTTGTGATAGTCCCAGCCTCAACTACCTCCTCCGGCAGCTCGTTCCATACACTCACCACCCTCTGAGTGATAAAGTTGCCTCTCAGGTTCCCTATTAAATCTTTCCCGCCTCACTTTAAACCTATGTCCTCTGGTTCTTGATTTCCCTACTCTGGGTAAAGAGAAGTGCTTTACCCAGTCTGTGCACCTGTGAAGTGCTATACAACTTGTACGTTCTCCCCGTGACCCGCGTGGGTTTTCTCCGGGTGTTCTGGTTTCCTCCCACACTCCAAAGACGTACAGGTTTGTAGATTAATTGGCTTTGGTAAAATTGGAAATTGTCCCTAGTGTTAGTGTGTGGGGATCGCTGGTCAGCACAGACTCGGTGGGCCGAAGAGCCTGTTTCCACACTATCTCTCAACCAAACTCAACTAAAGCTCTATAAGATCACCCCTCATCCTCCTGCACTCCAAGGAATAAAGTCTCAGCCTGCCCCAACCTCTCCCTGCAGCTCACACCCTCCAGTCCTGGCAACATCCTCGTAAATCTTCTCCGCACTCTTTCCAACGGTTCCAATAGCTCTCGGGGCTAACGGAATCAAGGGATATGGGGAGAAAGCAGGAACAGGGTATTGATTTTGGATGACCAACCATGATCATATTGAATGGCGGTGCTGGCTCGAAGGGCCGAATGGCCTACTCCTGCACCTATTTTCTATCTTTCTATGTTTCTAACATGGTCTCTCTTCCATTTATGGTATTACCCGATTTGATCGGAGACAGACTTTTTCACTGTGTTTCCGTACACGTAACGATAATAAACCTACATTAAACTTAGGGGTTGCCAACTATCTAATTCCCAAATAAGGGACAAAAGGTGATGTCACCGCCCAGCGCCCCATATGACCTCACCCAGATGGCGGCCACGTGCTCCCGCTCCAGCAATGGCGGCCGCCTGGGCCGGGAGGCGGGTTACTACGCAACCTCAGTTAGGCGGCGCCCGGGCCTCCGGGCCTACACTGTCCAGGCCTACACTGTCCAAGCCAACACTGTCCGTACCTACACAGTCCAGACCTACACTGTCCGTACCTACACTGTCCAGACCTACAGTGTCCGGGCCTACAGTGTCCGGACCTACACTGTCCGTACCTACACTGTCCAGACCTACAGTGTCCGGGCCTACAGCGTCCGGGCCTACAGCATCCGGGCCTACAGCGTCCTGTCCTACAGCGTCCGGGCCCACAGCGCCCCGCTGGGCCTAATACGGGACAAGGGCGGTCCCGTACGGGACAAACCAATTTAGCCCAATATACGGGATGTCCTGGCTAATACGGGACAGTTGGCAACCCTAACCAAAAAGAAAGAGTGGAGCTATAATGCAGCCAAGATCACAATAACCAGAGTGAGACAGGAAGGCAAGGGAATGATTCATCAGTAAACAACGTCAAATTCAAGGAAAAATGGGTAAAAGTTAAATTGAAATACATTCTATCTGAGTACATGAAACATTAGTGACAGCAGATAAAGTGATGACTGAGAACGATATTGTGTTTCTCCAAACAACTATTACAAGGGGCATGGCATTAAGCTTTTATCAGGTATCTCGAAAAGGACAAATTGGGAAATGAGATTTGAGTTTCAGTTTAAACATAGAAACATAGAACACAGGTGCAGGAGGAGGCCATTTGGCCCTTCGAGCCAGCACCACCATTCATTGTGATCATGGCTGATCATCCACAATCAGTAACCCGTGCCTGCTTTCTCCCCATATCCCTTGATTCCACTAGCCCCTAGAGCTCTATCTAACTCTCTTTTAAATTCATCCAGTGAATTGGCCTCCACTGCCCTCTGTGGCAGAGAATTCCACAAATTCACAACTCTCTGGGTGAAAAAAGTTTCTTCTCACCTCAGTTTTAAATGGCCTCCCCTTTATTCTTAGACTGTGCGCCCCCTGGTTCCAGGCACCCACAGAGGGTGGTGGGTGCCTGGAACGCACTGCCACGGGTGATGTTGGAGCAGGGTTGCCAACTTTCTCACTCCTAAATAAGGGACAAAAGGTGACGTCACCGCCCCGCGTCCCACGTGACCTCACCCAGCCAGCGGCCACGTGCTCCCGCTCCACCAATGGCAGCCACCCAGGCCGGGAGGCGGGTTGCAATGCAACCTCCAGCAGGTGGCGCCCGGGCCTCCGGGCCTACAGTGTCCGGGCCTACACTGTCCGGGCCTACAGTGTCCGGGCCTAAAGTGTCCGGGCCTACAGTGTCCGGGCCTACAGTGTCCGGGCCTACAGTGTCCGGGCCTAGAGTGTCCGGGCCTACAGTGTCCGGGCCTACAGTGTCCGGGCCGACACTTTTTTGGGCCTACAGTGTCCGGGCCTACAGTGTCCGGGCCTACAGTGCCCCCGGGCCTAATACGGGACAAGGGCGGTCCCGTACGGGACAAACCAATTGAGCCCAATATACGGGATGTCCCGGCTAATACAGGACAGTTGGCACCTCTATGGTGGAGGCAGAAATGATTGTGTTTAAGAGGCTTTTGTATAGGCCCCCTCCCTCCTCTCCCCCCCAAACTCCATCCCTCTCAACTCCCCTAATCCTCCCTCCTCCCCCCTCCCCCTCCTTCCACCCCTTCCCCCCTCCCTCCCTAGGAGATAGATTTAAACTTTAAATTGTGAATAACTTTAAAAATATAACACCGATTTCAATTAAACTTCTTCCATTAGCACCAAAGGGACGACGGTGAGTAAGGTGGGCCTAACATTGTCACGCTATCGTGTACCGTTTTGGCTGTAGTTCAGGAACAAACAAACGAGAGTTTTAGTATATCGATGGATCACATGCAGGTAGATAAGAGATGATCTTGGCAATACGTCCAGCATGAACATTGTGGGCTGAAGGACCTGTTTAGTTTAGTTTAGTTTAGTTTAGTGATGCAATGCAATGCATAAACAGGCCCTTCGGCCCACCGAGTCTGTACCGACCAGTGATCCCCGTACACTAACACTATCCTGCACACGCTAGGGGCAATTTACACTTATACCAAGCCAATTAACCCACAAACCTGTACGTCTTTGGAGTGTGGGAGGAAACCGAAGAGCTCGGAGAAAACTCAATGCAGGTCACGGGGAGAACGTACAAACTCCGTACAGACAGCGCCCGTGGTAGGGATCAAACCCGGGTCTCCGGCGCTGCATTCGCTGTAAGGCGGCAACTCTACCGCTGCGCCACAGTCTTTTGCAAACGGTAAAAAAAAGAGAAGTTGTTCTGAGTGATTGCACACTGGTTGCTGGAACTGTGGGAAAGAATGCGTAATATGCTTATTTGTGGTATTTGTTGCTGAATGGATCCTAATAACGAAGATAGACACAAACGTCACCCATTCCTTCTCTCCACAGATGCTGCCTGACCCACTGAGTCACTCCAGCACTCTGTGAAACGTCACCTATCCATGTTCTCCACAGATGCTGCCTGACCCACTGAGTTACTCCAGCACTCTGTGAAACGTCACCTATCCATGCTCTCCACAGATGCTGCCTGACCCGCTGAGTTACTCCAGCACTCTGTGAAACGTCACCTATCCATGTTCTCCACAGATGCTGCCTGACCCGCTGAGTTACTCCAGCACTCTGTGCCTATCTTTGGTTTAAATCAGCATCTGCAGTTCCTTCCTATACGTTAAGTGGATCCTAATAATGTTGGCGTTTAAAGAAAGAGAGAGATGCAGCGTGGAGTTGTAGTGAGGAACTGCAGATGCTGGTTTAAACTGAAGACAGGCAGAAAATGCTGGAGTAACTCAGCGGGACAGGCAGCAGTGAAGGCCTGGATAGAGTGGATGTGGAGAGGATGTTTCCACTAGTGGGAGAGTCTAGGACCAGAGGTCACGGCCTCAGAATTAAAGGACGTTCCTTTAGAAAGAAGATGAGGAGGAATATCTTTAGCCAGAAGATGGTGAATCTGTGGAAATCATTGCCACAGATGGCAGCGGAGGCCAAGTCAGTGGATATTTTTAATACGGGTGTCAGGGGTTATGGGGAGAAGGCAGGAGAATGGGGTTTGGGAGGGAGAGATAGATCAGCCGTGATTGAATGGCGGAGCCGACTCGATGGGCCGAATGGCCTAATTCTGCTCCTATGACTTATGATCTTAGATGATAATCAAAACACACACACACACGCGACTCTCTCACTGTGGGCTGTTCACATTCTTGCCTCTGTGATGAATAATGTCTCCATTTGAGGTCTGCATATTTCATACAAAAAAGGTCACATAACTGAACACAAGCCCTGATTTCCATGGATTGTGGAGAGAGTTACATTTAACATGGATATTAACATAGATACACCACCCATGTTTCAGTGGATACTCTTAAAGCAGAGATAGACAGATTCTTGATCAGTGCGGGTGTCTGGGGTTATGGGGAGAAGGCAGGAGAATGGGGTTAGGAGGGAGAGATAGATCAGCCATGATTGAATGGCGGAGTAGACTCGATGGGCCGAATGGCCCTAATTCTGCTCCATAACCAGTTATGAATGGCACGGTGGCGTAGCGGTAGAGTTGCTGCTTTGCAGTTCCAGAGACCGAGGTTCGATCCCGACCACGGGTGCTGTCTGTACGGAGTTTGTACGTTCTCCCCGTGACCTGCGTGAGTTTCCTCCCACACTCCAAAGACTTGTGGGATTGTAGGTTAATTGGCTTGGTGTAAGTGTAAATTGTCCCTAGTGTGTGTAGGATAGTGTTAGTGTGCGGGGATCGCTGGTCGGTGTGGACTCAATAGACAATAGGCAATAGGGGCAGGAGGAGGCCATTCGGCCCTTCGAGCCAGCACCACCATTCAATGTGATCATGGCTGATCATTCTCAATCAGTACCCCGTTCCTGCCTTCTCCCCATACCCCCTGACTCCGCTATCCTTAAGAGCTCTATCTAGCTCTCTCTTGAATGCATTCAGAGAATTGGCCTCCACTGCCTTCTGATGCAGAGAATTCCACAGATTTACAACTCTCTGACTGAAACAGTTTTTCCTCATCTCAGTTCTAAATGGCCTTACCCCTTATTCTTAAACTGTGGCCCCTGGTTCTGGACTCCCCCAACAATGGGAACATGTTTCCTGCCTCTAACGTGTCCAACCCCTTAATAATCTTATACGTTTCGATAAGACTCGGTGGGCCGAAGGGCCTGTTTCCGCGCTGTATCTCTAAACTAAACTTATTTTCACCAACCCCTGCTCTTTCTAGTCACCTACAGTTACATTTTATCATTGTACACCTCATTGTCATCTTGCCCTCAGCTAACAATAATTTATCCTACATTATCCTTGAACTTCATCCCCTTTTTGTTCTTTCTGTTTTCACACCTTACCCTTCCATATCTCTGTGTCTCCCTCTCCCCTGACTCTCAGTCTGAAGAAGGGTCTCCACCCAAAACGTCACCCAGTCCCTCTCTCCAGAGATGCTGCCTGTCCCGCTGAGTTACTCCAGCATTTTGTGTCTGTAGTTCAGTTCAGCTTTAGTTTATTGTACCGAGGTACAGTGAAAAGCTTTTGTTGCGTGCTAGCCAGTCAGCGGAAAGACTGTACATGAAACAGAGAAACATAGAAAATAGGTGCAGGAGGAGGCCATTTGGCCCTTTGAGCCAGCACCACCATTCATTGTGAACATGGCTGATCATCCACAATCAGCAACCCGTACCTGCCTTCTCCCCATATCCCTTAATTCCACTAGCCCCTAGAGCTCTATCTAACTCTCTTTTAAATTCATCCAGTGAATTGGCCTCCACTGCCTTCTGTGGCAGAGAATTCCACAAATTCACAACTCTCTGGGTGAAAAAGGTTTCGTCTCACCTCAGTTTTAAATGGCCTCCCCTTTATTCTTAGACTTTGCGGCCCCTGGTTCTGGACTCCCCCAACATTGGGAACATTTTTCCTGCATCCAGCTTGTCCAGTCCTTTTATAATTGTATATGTCTCTGTAAGATCCCCTCTCGTCCTTCTAAACTCCAGTGAGTTGGCACTGATTTAATTTGCAACAAACCACGGCGATCTCCGCTTGACTATTTCAGGGGAGAAGTGGGGGAAGCAGAACCAAACGCAGGGGCTGATTCAGCAGCTCAGCAGCTGAGCTCAGGGCTTTGCTCTCTGGGAGACAACTCCCGAGGAACTGCAAGGCAGGGCTCTGGAGATCACCACAGCGCTTGTCAAAACACGCCGGGACTGCCACCTGCCCCCACCGCTGCGCCGAATTCTCCTCAATCTAACATCTGCCAAACGAAGTTAAGTTTCCACTGAAATAATAAAAAAACCAGTCGCTCAGTCTTTTGGAAATTGCAGCAAAAGAAAAAAAAGTTGTGGCAGGAAAGTTGTGAGCTGTGGAGAGAAGGACGGGTTTATTTCTGCAGGCGACGTGAGTTGAGAGTTCTGCTGTCTTACCTTCGGCTGAGGTGAAGCTGGCTGTGCTGCTGTTTGTTGGTGTGTTGATGCCTCGGGCTTGCCGGAGCGAGGGGGTGTGAATTCAGATACGAGAGCTTCCCCCCTCTGGTGCAGACCGCCTCGATGAGGAAGTGCAGCCCATCGAGCAAACCACTCCTCTCTCACACATAGTGCTTTGCATAAATTCCAAGTAACCATAGCAATGCCCGGTACACCTTCCCACCCTCACCACCTCCCTCTCCGCCCGGTAACCTTGGGAGCAGAATCAGCCACGCTGATATACAGCAGCTTGGTGGATTCAGCTGTGGGGGGCAGAGGTTTCATAGGAACCACAGAGTGCTGGAGTAACTCAGCGGGTCAGGCAGCATCTGTGGAGAACATGGATAGGTGACGTTTCACAGAGTGCTGGAGTAACTCAGCGGGTCAGGCAGCATCTGTGGAGAACATGGATAGGTGACGTTACAAAATACTTAAGGGGTTGGACAGGCTAGATGCGGGAAGATTGTTCCCGATGTTGGGGAAATCCAGAACAAGGGGTCACAGTTTAAGGATAAGGGGGAAGTCTTTTAGGACCGAGATGAGAAAGTTTTTTTTCACACAGAGAGTGGTGAATCTGTGGAATTCTGCCACAGAGGGTAGTTGAGGCCAGTTCATTGGCTATATTTAAGAGGGAGTTAGATGTGGCCCTTGTGGCTAAATGGATCAGGGGGTATGGAGAGAAGGCAGGTACAGGATACTGAGTTGGATGATCAGCCATGATCATATTGAATGGCGGTGCAGGCTCAAAGGGCCGAATGGCCTCCTACTGCACCTATTTTCTATGTTTCTATGTTTCACAGAGTCCTGGAGTAACTCAGCGGGTCAGGCAGCATCTGTGGAGAACATGGATAGGTGACGTTTCACAGAGTGCTGGAGTAACTCAGCGGGTCAGGCAGCATCTGTGGAGAACATGGATAGGTGACGTTTCACAGAGTGCTGGAGTAACTCAGCGGGTCGGGCAGCATCTGTGGAGAACATGGATAGGTGACGTTTCGGGCCGAGACCCTTCTTCAGGCCCCACTGAATAGAGTGTACTAATAAAGCTTGGTGGTTTCAGGGGTGGGAGGAAGAGTTTTATTAGGAACTTGTCGAGCAACTTTCTCACACAAAGGGAAGTGGGTGTGTGGATTGAGCTGACGGACGAGGTAGTTGAGGCAGGGACTATCGCAACGTTTTAAAAAACATTGAGATATTCTGAAGAAGGGTCTCGACCTAAAATGTCACCCATTCCTTTCCTCCAGAGATGCTGCCTGACCCGCTGAGTTACTCCAGCTGTTTGTGTCTATCTTTGGATATTTGGACAGAAATGTTATAGAGGGATATGGGCCAAACACAGGCAGGTGGGTCCTGTTTAGTTCAGTTTATTGTCACGTGTACCGAGGTACAGTGAAAAGCTTTTTGTTGCGTGCTATCCAGTCAGTGGAAAGACAATACACGATTACAATCAGCCATTTACAGTGTACAGATAGAGCTCTAGGGGCTAGTGGAATCCAGGGATATGGGGAGAAGGCAGGCACGGGGTATTGATTGGGGACGATCAGCCATGATCACAGTGAATGGTGGTGCTGGCTCGAAGGGCCGAATGGCCTCCTCCTGCACCTATTTTCTATGTTTCTATGATAAGGGAATAACGTTTAGTGCAAGGTAAAGCCAGCAAAGTCCGATCAAGGATAGTCCGAGGGTCACCAATGAGGTAGACAGTAGTTCAGCACTGCTCTCTGGTTGTGGTGGGTTGGTTCAGTTGCCTGATAACAGCCGGGAAGAAACTGTCCCTGAATCTGGAGGTGTGCGTTTTCACACTTGAGTACCTTTGGCGCAATGGGGCAACTGGTGGAATTCTCTGCCTCAGAAGGCAGTGGAGGCCAGTTCGTTGGATGCTTTCAAGAGAGAGCTGGATAGAGCTCTTAAGGATAGCGGAGTGAGGGGTATGGGGAGAAGGCAGGAACGGGGTACTGATTGAGCGTGATCAGCCATGATCGCATTGAATGGCGGTGCTGGCTCGAAGGGCTGAATGGCCTACTCCTGCACCTATTGTCTATTGTCTATTGTCTATTGTCTATTGTTGGCCCGGGCTCCGCCTAATGGAGGTTGCATAGCAACCCGCCTCCCGGCCCGGGCGGCCGCCATAGGTGGAGCGGGAGCACGTGGCCGCTGACCGCGTGAGGTCACGTGGGGCGCGGGGACGGTGACGTCACCCTTTGTCCCTTATTTGGGAGTGAGGAAGTTGGCAACCCCTGCTCCACCACTACCCCTGGCAGTGTGCTGATGATATCATGATGGTTCTTGATTGATTCAGGTTATTCCCATTTCTTGCCAAACTTGCCCAACATGCTTGCCTCATGACAGATGTCTGACCCCAGCCACTGGCCTTTCTCAGAAGCTACTGTCTATCGGGTTACATCACAGATTGCCCAACACCGCACAAAATTACACAGGAGTTGTAGATGTAGCCCAGCCCATCACACACCCCACACTCGCCACCATCTTAGATGTAGCCCAGTCCATCACACACACCACACTCCCCACCATTGTAGATGTAGCCCACTCCATCACACACACCACACTCCCCACCATTGTAGATGTAGCCCAGTCCATCACACACACCACACTCCCCACCATTGTAGATGTAACCCAGCCCATCACACACACCACACTCCCCACCATTGACCATAGTTTAGTGTTTAGAGACACGGGCCCTTCGGCCCACTGAGTCTATGCCGCCCATTGATCACCCGCTCACCCTAGTTCTGTGTTATCCCACTTTCGCATCCACTCCCTGCACACGAGGGTCAATTTACAGAGGGCCGATTAACCTACAAAGTCTCTGTAAACCAGAAAACCCAGAGGAAACCCACACGGTCACAGGGAGAACATGCAAACTCCACACAGGCAGCACCTGATGTCGGGATCGAACCCGGGTCTCTGGCGCTGTGAAGCAGCGGCTCTACCCGCTGCGCCACCGTGCGGCCCCAGTGCCATGGTGTCCAAGTCACACATCTCCCCATGTCCAACGCACTCTGGGAACTTATAGAAACATATCAAATTCAGAAGGGATTGGACAGGCTAGATGCAGGAAACATGTTCCCAATGTTGGGGGAGTCCAGAACCAGGGGACACACAGTTTAAGAATAAGGGGGAGGCCATTTAGGACTGAGATGAGGAAAAACTTTTTCACCCAGAGAGTTATGTGGAATCTGTGGAATTCTCTGCCACAGAAGGCAGCGGAGGCCAATTCTCTGAATGCATTCAAGAGAGAGCTAGATAGAGCTCTTAAGGATAGTGGAGTCAGGGGGTATGGGGAGAAGGCAGGAACGGGGTACTGATTGAGAATGATCAGCCATGATCACATTGAATGGCGGTGCTGGCTCGAAGGGCCGAATGGCCTCCTCCTGCACCTATTGTCTATTGTCTATTATCTCGGAAGAGACCCAATGGAATCAAGAGATATGGGGATGAAAGCAGAGACGGGGGACTGATTTTGGATAATCAGCCGTGATCATATTGAATGGCGGTGCTGGCTCGAAGGGCCGAATGGCCTATTTTCTATGTTTCTCTGTTTCTGTGTTTCTAATCCAGGTCTGGACAAGTGCTGATGAGACGATGGGGAGAATCTCAGAGTCAGTCACCCTCTCTGGATGGGAGTAAGCGTGTCGATGATGGCTCAATGATCTGACTGTCTCTGGAGCTGTGAACCCTGGGGGAGGCAACACTTCCACTTCCCACCTGAGGGGCAGTTCAATTCAGTTTATTGTCACGTGTACCGAGGTACAGTGACAAGCTTTTGTTGCGTGCGAACCAGTCAGCGGAAAGACAATACATGATTACAATCGAGCCGTCCACAGTGTCCAGATACACGGTGAGGGAATAACGTTTAGTGCAAGGTAAAGCCAGCAAAGTCCGATCAAGGATAGTCCGAGGGTCACCAATGAGGTAGATAGTAGTTCAGCACTGCTCTCTGGTTGTGGTGGGATGGTTCAGTTGCCTGATAACAGCTGGGAAAAAAACTGTGCAGGAAGGAACTGCAGATGCTGGTTTACACCGAAGATAGACACAAAGAGCTGGAGTAACTCAGTGGGACAGGCAGCATCTCTGGAGGGAAGGAATGGGCGACGTTTGGGTCGAGACCCTTCTTCAGATTCAAAACCCATTCCATTTCTCCAGAGATGCTGCCTGCCCCGCTGAATTACTCCAGCTTTTTTTGTCTATGTTTGGGAATAAATTGTTCCAGAATGTAAATAGTATTTCATGTATTGAATAACCACTAGATGGGGCTGTAAGATCGTGGACAAAATCTTGTGACAGAAAACTACTGCAACAAGTAGGTTACAGTATGTTACAGACAGAATCTCCCATAAGATGTTCGTCATATCAATCCATCCTTAAAGGTGTGTGGCTCTTATAGTCAGAACCGAATAGGGACACAGAGTGCTGGAGTAACTCAGCGGGTCAGGCAACATCTGTGGAGAACATGGATAGGTGACGTTTCACAGAGTGCTGGAGTAACTCAGCGGGTCAGGCAGCATCTGTGGAGAACACGGATAGGTGACGTTTCACAGAGTGCTGGAGTAACTCAGCGGGTCAGGCAGCATCTGTGGAGAACACGGATAGGTGACGTTTCACAGAGTGCTGGAGTAACTCAGCGGGTCAGGCAGCATCTCTGGAGAAAAAGGGATTGGTGATGTTTTAGGTAGGGACCCGCTGAGTTACTCCAGCATTTTGTGTCTACCTTCGATTTAAAACAGCATCTGCAGTTTTTTGCCCCACAAAGCTAATGGCATGTTGGCCTTCATAACGAGAGGATTTGAGTATTGGAGTAAAGAGGTCCTTTGGCAGTTGTACAGGGCCCTGGTGAGACCACATCTGGAGTATTGTGTGCAGATTTGGTCTCCTAATTTGAGGAAGGGCTTCCTTGCTATTGAGGAAGTGCAGAGTAGGTTCACGAGGTCAATCCCCAGGATGGCGGGACTGTCATATGAGGAAAGATTGGAAAGTCTGCTTATATTCACTGGAATTTAGAAGGATGAGAGGGGATCTTATAGAGACGTATAAAATTATAAAAGGACTGGACAAGCTAGATGCAGGAAAAAAATTCCCAATGTTGGGCGAGTCCAGAACCAGGGGCCACACAGTCTAAGAATAAAGGGGAGGGCATTTAAAACTGAGGTGAGAAAAAACTTTTTCACCCAAAGAGTTGTGAATTTGTGGAATTCTCTGCCACAGAAGGCAGTGGAGGCCAATTCACTGGATGAATTTAAAAGAGAGTTAGATAGAGCTCTAGGGGCGAGTGGAATCAAGAGATATGGGGAGAAGGCAGGCACGGGTTACTGATTGTGGATGATCAGCCACGATCACAATGAATGGCGGTGCTGGCTCGTAGGGCCGAATGGCCTCCTCCTGCACTTATTTTCTATGTTTCTATGTTTCCAGACCCGGGTTCCATCCCGACTACGGGTGCTGTCTGTACGGAGCTTGTACGTTCTCCCCATGACCTGCGTGGGTTTTATCCGGGCGCTCCGGTTTCCTCCCACTCTCCAAAGACGTGCAGGTTTGCAGGTTGTGCAAAGAATAAACTGCAGACGCTGGTTTAAACCGAACATGGACACAAAACGCTAGAGTAACTCAGCGGGACAGGCAGCATCTCACCCATTCCTTCTCTCCAGAGATGCTGCCTGTCCCGCTGAGTTACTCCAGCTTTTTGTGCCTGTCCAGGTTTGTAGGTTAATTGGCTGCTGTAAATTGTCCCTCGTTTCAAGGATAGCGCCAATGTACGGAGTGATTACTGGTCGACATGGACTCGGTGGGCAGAAGGGCCCATTTCCACACTGTATCTGTAAAGACTAAATATCCTTCTTAAAAATATATGTAGAAACATAGAAAAACAGGTGCAGGAGTAGGCCATTCGGCCCTTCGAGCCAGCACCGCCATTCAATATGATCACGGTTGATCATCCAAAATCAGTACCCTGTTTCTGCTTTCTCCCCATATCCCTTGATTCCGTTAGCCCTAAGAACTAAATCTAACTCTCTCTTGAATAACATCCAGTGAATTGGCCTCCACTGCCTTCGGTGACATTTTCATACTTTTAGAGTCATAGAGTGACACAGTGTGGAAACAGGCCCTTCGGCCCAACTCGCCCACTCCGGCCAACAATGTCCCAGCTACACTAGTCCCACCTGCCTGTGTTTTCTATTGATGTTTCCTCAAAAATCATTCATCTACTCAATCTAAGCAAAAACAAAAAAAACTGTCGTTAGTGAAGCCACAAATATTGTTGAATTGAAATATATATAGTTTTTATTTGAAGGTAACAAGACATTAAAAATGGCAGGAATTTTCAAACATGGAAATATTTGACTCTGAGTCGCCTCCACTCCCATCTTTTCCCGAGGAACATTAACTTCCAACTCAGTATCACCAAAGAATTTAGGTTATGTCTGTAGAATTATTGGCTGGAGGTTCCCAACTGGGATGTGGCGATGTTAAGGTAGGCCCTGCTGCCTGGCCAATACCGGCAACTCCCACTGTACCTGCAACGTGAAATACATCAGAAAAGGTATTTGAATGGCACGAAGCAAAAACAGACCAAAGTAATTATAAATTGCAATAAACCCAGCTTTAGACTTTAGGGTCGGCTTGCCAACTTCCTCTCTCCCAAATACGGGACAAGGTGACGTCACTGCCCCACGCCCTCACCCAGCCAGCGGCCACGTGCTCCTGCTCCACCAATGGCGGCTGCCCGGGCCGGGAGGTGGGTTGCTACGCAACCTCCGCTAGGCAGCGACTCGGCCTACACTGTCCGGGCCTACAGTGCCCGGGCCTACAGTGCCCGGGCCTACAGTGCCCGGGCCTACAGTGCCCGGGCCTACAGCGCCCGGGCCTACAGTGCCGTCTGGGCCTACAGTGCCGTCTGGGCCTACAGTGCCGTCTGGGCCTACAGTGCCCGGGCCTACAGTGTCCGGGCCTAGAGTGTCCGGGCCTACAGTGCCCGGGCCGATAGCATCGGGACCTACAGTGCCCGGGCCTACAGTGTCCGAGCCTACAGTGCCCGGGCCTACAGTGTCCGGGCCTACAGTGTCATCTGGGCCTCCAGTGTCTGGGCCTACAGTGTCCGGGCCTACAGCTTCCCCCCCGGGCCTAATACGGGACAAGAGCGGTCCCGTACTGGACAAACCACTTTAGCCACTTGGGCTAGTTTAGGGATATAGCGCAGGAACAGGCCCAAGCGTCTGGCCGACCAGCGATCCCCGCACTCCAGCACTATCCTACTGCACACTGGGGACCATTTACAATTTTACCGAAGCCAATTATCCTACAATCCCACAAGTCCTTGGAGTGTGGGAGGAAACCGTAGCACCCGGAGAAAACCTACGCGGTCACGGAGAGAACGTACAAACTCTGTACAGACAGCACCCGTAGAGAGGGTGTCAAAGGTTACAGGGAGAAGGCAGGCGAATGGGGTTGAGAGGGAGAGATAGATCAGCCATGATTAAATGGAGGAGCAGACTTGATGGGCCGAATGGCCTAATTCTGCTCCTACGATGAATCGACTTCATAATAACTTCATTGTAGGTAAAGCACATCCCGATTTTCTGAAGCTGTTAAAGGTGCCATAGAGTCTAGAGTCATAGAGTGATACAGCGTGGAAACAGGCCCTTCGGCCCAACTTGCCCACACCGGCCAACAATGTCGCAGCTATACTAGTCCCACCTGCCTGCGCTTGGTCCATATCCCTCCAAACCTGTCCTATCCATGTACCTGTCCAACTGTTTCTTAAACGATGGAGTGAGGAGGAAGAAGTCAATGTTCATACCACTGGGGTGCAAGCTACCCAAGCGAAATATGAGGTGCTGTTCCTCCAATTTGCGCTGGGCCTCACTCTGACAATGGAGGAGGCCCAGGACAGAAAGGTCAGATTGGGAATGGGAGGGGGGAGTTGAAGTGCTGAGCCATCGGGAGATCAGGTAGGTGAGCGGAGGTGTTTCTTAAACGTTGGGATAGTCCCAGCCTCAACTACCTCCTCTGGCAGCTCGTTCCATACACCCACCTCCCTTTGTGTGAAAACGTTACCCCTCAGGTTCCCATTAAATCTTTTCCCCTTCACCTTGAACCAATGAAATGCAAGTTTTACTTTCTTGCACGTTCTCCGTGAGTCTCACCGGAAATTGGTGGCATCGAACTGAGAGGATAATGAGTCGTGTGGGAGATCGAGTCTGTACTGCTTTTGTGACACACTTCATCCTCACCTGGTGTGGAGAAAACAAGAGCATAAAATTACTTTAATAGAATGCTCTAACTGAGGTTATTAGAGTCACAGAGTGATACAGTGTGGAAACAGGCCCTTCATAGAGTCACAGAGTGATACAGTGTGGAAACAGGCCCTTCGGCCCAACTCGCCCACACCGGCCAACAATGTCCCAGCTACACTAGTCCCACCTGCCTGCGCTTGGTCCATATCCCTCCAAACCTGTCCTATCCATGTACCTGTCCAACTGTTTCTTAAACGATGGGATAGTCCCAGCCTCAACTACCTCCTCTGGCAGCTTGTTCCATACACCCACCACCCTCTGTGTGAAAAAGTTACCCAACAGATTCGTATAAAATCTTTTCCCCTTCACCTTGAACCTATGTCCTCTGGTCCTCGATTCCCCTACTCAAGGCAAGAGACTCTGTGCATCTACCCGATCTATTCCTCTCATCATTTTGTACATCTTCATAAGATCACCCCTCATCCTCCTGTGCTGCAAGGAATAGAGACCCAACCTGCTCAACCTCTCCCTGTAGCTCACACCCTCTAGTCCTGGCAACATCCTCGTAAATCCTTTCTGAACCCTTTCAAGCTTGACAATATCTTTCCTATAACACGGTGCCCAGAACTGAACACAATACTCTAAATGCGGTCTCAAGTCAAGTCAAGTCAAGTTTATTTGTCACATACATATACAAGATGTGCAGTGAAATGAAAGTGGCAACGCCTGCGGATTGTGCCAAACTGCAAACAGAATAGAATTTCAGAATAGAATAGAACACAAAAACACAGTAAATTAGTCCCTGGTGATATGAGAGTTAACAGTCCTGATGGCCTGTGGGAAGAAACTCTGTCTCATCCTCTCCGTTTTCACAGCGTGACAGCGGAGGCGTTTGCCTGACCGTGGCAGCTTCAACAGTCCGTTGCTGGGGTGGCAGGGGTCCCCCATAATGTTGCTGGCTCTGGATCTGCACCTCCTGATGTATAGGTCCTGCAGGGGGGCGAGCTAAATCTCCTCAACTGTCTGAGGTGGTAAAGGCGCTGCCTTGCCTTACTCACCAGTGCGGCAATGTGTGTTGTCCATGTCAGATCCTCTGTGATGTGGACTCCCAGGTATTTAAAGCTGCTCACCCTATCCACAGTAGACCCATTTATCTCCAGTGGCGTGTACGTCCTCGGATGTTGAGCCCTTCTAAAGTCTACTATCAGCTCCTTAGTTGTAGTGACATTCAAGAGGAGGCTATTGTCCTGACACCAGAGTGCCAGATCAGCCACCTCCTCCCGGTAGGCATTCTCATCGTTGTTGGAGATCCGGCCCACCACCACAGTGTCGTCAGCAAACTTGATGATGGAGTTTGAGCTGAACCTGGCCACACAGTCATGTGTGTACAGGGAGTACAGTAGGGGGCTAAGGACGCAACCCTGGGGGGATCCTGTGTTCAGGGTGAGGGGCCTAGATGTGTGTTCCCCCATCCTGACCACTTGGGGCCTGGCGGTGAGAAAGCCCAGGACCCAGGCACACAGAGGGGTGCTAAGCCCCAGTTCCAGCAGCTTCTCAGCAAGTCTGGTGGGGACTATTCTATTGAAAGCTAAACTAAAGTCAATGAACTGCATCCTCACATAGCCCACCAACATCTTATACGTTATTGTTAAAGAGAAGATAGACACAAAATGCTGGAGTAACTCAGCGGGTCAGGCAGCATCTGTGGAGAGAAGGAATGGGTGACGTTTCGGGTTGAGACCCTTCTTGAATCCTTCCCTTTATCATCGTTACTTTTTTGCAGATCTTCCATTCATTTGTTCTACAACTACATCATCATCTCCATCTCTCGTTTCCCTTTCCCGTGACTTTTAGTCTGAAGAAGGGTCTCGACCCGAAACGTCGCCCATTCCTTCTCTCTGGAGATGCTGCCCTGACCCTCTGAGTTACTCCAGCATTTTGTTGTCTTTCTTTGGTTTAAACCAGCATCTGCAGTTCCTTTCCTACACTTAATGTTGAGGAGATTTGACAGGGAAGTTGACAAGGGCTAAGTACAGACACAATGGAGAGGTTGGGCAAACTGGGAATGTTCTCTCTGGAATGCCCAAGGCTGGGGGGCTGCCTCAGCCGGTCAGGCATTTAGTGTACGGTTGCCAACTTCCTCACTCCCAAATACAGGACAAGGTGACGTCACCGCCCCGCGCCCCACATGACCTCACCTTACCAACATTCTCTCATTCTCTCTATCTCTCTCATTCACCATCTCTCTGGATCTCATCTCATTCTCTTACCATCTCCATCTCTCTCTCTCTCTCTCTCTCTCTCTCTGGCCACTGGACCCCGGTCACTCCCTCTTCTCCCCTCTCCCATTAGGCAAGAGGTATAGAAGTGTGAAAATCTACACGCTGTAAATGGATGGATTGTAATGATGGATTGTCTATCCACTGACTGGAAAGCACACAACAAAAGTTGTGTTCACCATACCTTGGTGCACGTGACAATAAACCATGGTGGGATATTTTCTCTCTGTCTCTCTCCATCTCTCTCTCTCTCTCCATCTCTCTCTCTGTCTCTCTCCATCTCTCTCTCCATCTCTCTCCCCGTCTCTCTCCGTCTGCCTCTCCTTCTCTCTCTCTCTGTCTCTCTCTCTCCGTCTCCCTCTCTCTCTCTCTGTCTCTCTCCGTCTCCCTCTCTCTGTCTCTCTGTTCTGTCTCTCTGTTTCTGTCTCTCTCCGTCTCTCTCTGTGTCTCTTTCTGTCTCTGTTTCTGTCTCTCTCTGTGTCTCCGTCTCTCTCTCTGTCTCTGTCTCTCTCTGTCTCTCTGTTTCTGTCTCTGTTTCTGTCTCTCTCTGTGTCTCTCTCCGTCTCCGTCTCTCTCTCTCTCTCTCTCTCTGTCTCTCTCCGTCTCCCTCTCTCTCTCTGTCTCTCTCCGTCTCCCTTTCTCTGTCTCTCTGTTTCTGTCTCTCTCCGTCTCTCTCTCTGTGTCTCTTTCTGTCTCTGTTTCTGTCTCTCTCTGTGTCTCTGTGCCTCTCTCTGTCTCTGTCTCTCTCTGTCTCTCCGTCTCTCTCTCTCTCTCTGTCTCTCTCTCTCTCTCTCTGTCTCTCTCTCTCTCTCTCTCTGTTCCCCTCTGTCTCTCTCTCTCTTTTAATGGGTGACTATTTGGGAATGTAAGCAATGGAGTTGAATTTAATTTACAACTTGGCAGGAGAAAGTTTGCGGTGTCTACTTACGCCATACTCATTGGAAGGACAATCGGATGCATCTATGACCACCCCAACTTGATCGCAGATGGCCTCCATCATGATGAATCTAACTTCATACAGAGTTCGTTGATTCTTACTCTGGAGAGGAAATGAAACAGCAAAGAAATTATCAGTAAGAGTTTGTGCAAACAGACACAACATTCTGTGGATGCTTTCAAGAGAGAGTGAGATAGAGCTCTTAAAGATAGTGGAGTCAGGGGAGATATGGGGAGAAGGCAGGAACAGGGTACTGATTGTGGATGATCAGCCATGATCACGGCGGCACGGTGGCGCAGCGGGAGAGTTGCCGCCTTACAGCGAATGCAGCGCCGGAGACTCAGGTTCGATCCCGACTACGGGCGCCGTCTGTATGGAGTTTGTACGTTCTCCCCGTGACCTGCGTGGGTTTTCTCCGAGATCTTCGGTTTCCTCCCACACTCCAAAGACGTGCAGGTTTGTAGGTTAATTGGCTGGGCAAATATAAAAAATCCCCCTAGTGTGTGTGTAGGATAGTGTTAATGTGCGGGGATCGCTGGGCGGCGCGGACCCGGTGGGCCGAAGGGCCTGTTTCTGCGCTGTATCTCTAAATCTAAATCTAAATCTAAAAAAAAATCACAGTGAATGGCGGTGCTGGCTCGAAGGGCCGTATGGCCTCCTCCTGCACCTATTGTCTATTGTCTACTGCACCCAACCCTGTCCAATGCTAGGTTTTAGCACTCTAACCATTGTACAAGTGATGTGTCTCCCGGCGTTTATGCTTGCTTGCATCGTCCACCCTTGCTCGATCAGCTGCCCGTTTCCCTGAGGCCCCACACATTACCTGGGTTTTCACAGCGTTCACCTGCAGCAGCTTGAATGTGCTGGGTGGAGCGGTCTGGTTGTTGTAGTGGACCACGGCCGCCAAAGCCACATCCCTCCCGGTGTAGCGAGAAGCAGAGGCCACGACAGCCAAAGACAGGCACCCCACCAGCAAAGCAACCCTCTCCACAGCCTTCATCATTCCACCGTGTGTCCACACCACACAGGACTATGTACTCTGACGCAAGGCAGAATGCCACACTCACAAACACACGCAGTGGCATTGAAGACCGTTAATGATTAATATTACAGTTTGCTGAACATTTTGTCAGATTTCAAAACTTGTTTTTCTGAACTTAAGTTAAATCCTGACGATTTGTCCATGTTTTTTCAGTTCAGTTTATTATCACGTGTACCGAGCGAGGTACAGCGAAAAGCTTTCTTATTGCGTGCTGTCCAGTCGGCCAAAAGACTAAATCATGAGAGGAATAGATCGGGTAGATGCACAGAGTCTTTTACCCAGAGTAGGGGAATCGAGGACCAGAGGACATAGGTTCAAGGTGAAGGGGAAAGATTTAATAGGAATCCGAGGGGTAACTTTGTCACACACAGGGTGGTGGGTGTATGGAACAAGCTGCCAGAGGAGGTAGTTGAGGCTGGGACTATCCCATCGTTTAAGAAACAGTTGGACAGGTACATGGATAGGACAGGTTTGGAGGGATATGGACCAAGCGCAGACAGGTGGGACTAGGGTAGCTCTGCTGCTGCCAATCTCCTATCCCCCCACATCTGGACCAAACTCAGATCCTGGGGGGACAGGGCTTTCTCCATCGCTGCTCCCACCCTATGGAACTCACTACCCCAAACCGTCAGAGACTCCTCCTCACTCACCACATTCAAAACATCACTGAAGTCTCACCTGTTCAGCACTGCCTTCAACCACTGAAGGTCACCTCACCTTCTGTCTCCTTTCTCTGTTCGTTTACTTATTTATCTATTTATTCACTTCCCTATGCTCTCTAAATCCCTGTAAAGCGTCTTTGAGTGTTTGAAAAGCGCTATATAAATGTAATGCATTATTATTATTATTATTGTTGGCCGGTGTGGGCGAGTTTGGCCGAAGGGCCTGTTTCCAAACGGTTTTACTCTATGACTCTATGACTATACGTGATTACAATCAAGCTGTCCACAGCGTACAGATACAGCATAAAAGGAATTACGTTTAGTGCAAGATCAAGTCCAGCAAAGTCCGATCAAGGATAGTCCGAGGGTCACCACAGAGGTAGATAGTAGTTCAGCACTGCTCTCTGGTTGTGGTGGGATGGTTCAGATTTTTTAGATTTTAGAGATACAGCGCGGAAACAGGCCCTTCGGCCCACCGAGTCCGCGCCGCCCAGCGATCCCCGCACACTAACATTATCCTACACCCACTGGGGATAATTTTTACATTTTACCCAGTCAATTAACCTACAATCCTGCACGTCTTTGGAGTGTGGGAGGAAACCGAAGATCTCGGAGAAAACCCACACAGGTCACGGGGAGAACGTACAAACTCCGTACAGACAGCACCCGTAGTCGGGATGGAACCTGAGTCTCCGGCGCTGCATTCGCTGTAAGGCGGCAACTCTACCGCTGCGCTACCGTGCCGCCCCGTTCAGTTGCCTGATGACAGCTGGGAAGAAACTGCCCCTGAATCTGGACGTGTGCGTTTTCACACTGCGACTGGGTTTTTTCCCATTGAGGAATGATTCTCAAGTTAAAGTCTGTACTAATGATATGACCGCACGGTGGCACGGTGGCGCAGCGGTAGAGTTGCTGCCTTACAGCGAATGCAGCGCCGGAGACTCAGGTTCGATCCTGACTACGGGCGCCGTCTGTACGGAGTTTGTACGTTCTCCCCGTGACCTGCGTGGGTTTTCTCCAAGATCTCCAAAGTGTTTACTCAAAGATCTTCGGTTTCCTCCCACACTCCAAAGACGTGCAGGTTTGTAGGTTAATTGGCTGGGCAAATGTTAAATTGTCCTAGTGGGTGTAGGATAGTGTTAGTGTGCGGGGATCGCTGGGCGGCACGGACTCGGTGGGCCGAAGGGCCTGTTTCCGCGCTGTATCTCTAAATCTAAATCTAAAATAATTTAATTTAATTTACAGTTCAGTTTATTGTCACGTGTACCGAGGTACAGTGAAAAGCTTTTTGTTGCGTGATAACCAGTCAGTGGAAAGACAATACATGGTTACAATCGAGCCGTCCACAGTGTATAAGAAATGTTTTGGACACACTGTAAACGGATCGATTGTAATGTGTGATTGTAGATCAGCTTCTGTGGCTGGCTCGCAAATAGTCACCTGGGTTGGGAGGGGGAGGGGGAGGGGGGAGAGAGAGAGGGAGGCGGTGAGGGGAGGGGTGAGGGGAGGGGGTGAGAGGAGGGGGTGAGGGGAGGGGGTGAGGGGAGGGGGTGAGAGGAGGGGGTGAGGGGAGGTAGTGAGAGGAGGGGGTGAGGGGAGGGGGGTGAGGGGAGGGGGTGAGAGGAGGGGGTGAGGGGGAGGGGGGTGAGAGGAGGGGGTGAGAGGAGGGGGGTGAGGGAGAGGTCGTGAGAGGAGGGGAGGGGGTGAGGGGAGGGGGGTGAGAGGAGGGGGTGAGGGGAGGTCGTGAGAGGAGGGGAGGGGGTGAGGGGAGAAGGAAAGGGGAGGGTAGGGGGAGAGAGGGGAAGGTAGGGGAGAGGGAGGGGGGGAGGGTGAGAGGAGGGGGTGAGAGGGGAAGGGGGGCACGTGTTGCGGTGTATTGGATACAGTGCGCGGGTCACGTGGGGGTGGGGATACATTGTGAAGGTCAGGGGGCGCGTGTTGCTGAGATTGGATAGTGTGGGGGGGGGGAGAGAGAGAGAGAGAGAGGAGAGAGGAGAGAGGGAGAGGGAGAGAAAGGGAGAGGGAAAGGTTGAGTGACAGGGAGAGAGAGAGGGGAGGAGAGGAAGGGAGAGGAGAGAGAGAGAGGGGGAGAGAGAGAGGGAGAGAGAAGAGAGAGAGGAGGGGGAGGTGAGAGAGAGCGGGAGGTAGAGAGGAGAGAGAGAGAGGAGGAGGGAAGAGAGAGAGAGGGGGAGAGAGGAGAGAGGTTGAGGGACAGAGAGGGGGAGGGAGAGAGAAGAAAGGGAGAGGAGAGAGGGGGTGCGGGGGAGAGAGAGTGAGAGAGAGAGAGAGGGAGAGAGAGGTAGAGAGAGAAGAGAGAGAGGGAGGGAGGGAGGGAGAGAGGGAGGGGGGAGAGAGGGAGGGGGGAGGAGAGGGAGGGGGGGAAGGTTGAGTGAGAGAAATAAAGAGAGGAGAGAGGGAAAGATACTCAAGAGGAGGGAGAGAGTAGGGAGAGCGAGGGGGGAGAGTAGGGAGAGAGTAGGGGAGAGAGTAGGGAGAGAGTAGGGAGAGAGTAGGAGAGAGTAGGGAGAGAGAGGTAGGGGAGGGAGGTAGAGGAAGAGAGAGGGGAGAGAGGGTAGAGGAGAGAGAGGGGAGAGAGTAGGGAGAGCGAGGGGAGAGAGTAGGAGAGGAGAGGGGAGAGAGGTAGAGGAGAGCGAGGGGAGAGAGAGTAGGGAGAGCGAGGGGAGAGAGGTAGAGGAGAGAGAGATAGGGGAGGGAGGGAGGGAGGGAGGGAGGGAGAGAGGGAGAGAGAGAGAGAGAGAGAGAGAGAGAGAGAGAGTGAGAGAGAGAGAGAGAGAGAGAGAGAGAGAGAGAGAGAGAGAGAAAGAAGGAAGGAAAGAAGGAAAGAAGGAAAGAAGGAAAGAAGGAAAGAAGGAAGGAAAGAGGAAGAAGGAAAGAAGGAAAGAAGGAAAGAAAGAAAGAAAGAAAGAAAGTAAGGGGGAGAGGCAACCACAACAGCCTGACGCGGGAGAAGACGGCAGGGAAGGGAAAAGACTGTGGCCTTCCATCACAGTGAGGAGGTGACTAGAGGAGACTCACTGGGATGGATGGTTCTTTGTTTTTGTGTGTTGGTTGGGGTTGTGTAATTTGCTTATTTGACTGCTTTTATTGTTGGACTGTCGGTGACTAAATTTCGTCGACAAATAAAGATATCTTGAATCTTGAAAGGTTGAGTGACAGAGAGATAGGGAGAGAGAGGTGGAGGGAGGGGGGGAGAGAGAGGTGGAGGGAGGGGGGAGAGAGGGAGGGGGGGAGAGAGAGGTGGAGGGAGGGGGGGAGAGAGAGGTGGAGGGAGGGGGGGAGAGAGAGGTGGAGGGAGGGGGGAGAGAGGGAGGGGGGAGAGAGAGGTGGAGGGAGGGGGGGAGAGAGAGGTGGAGGGAGGGGGGAGAGAGAGGTGGAGGGAGGGGGGGAGAGAGAGGTGGAGGGAGGGGGAGAGAGGGAGGGGGGAGAGAGAGGTGGAGGGAGGGGGGAGAGAGGGAGGGGGGGAGAGAGAGGTGGAGGGAGGGGGGGAGAGAGGGGTGGGGGGAGAGAGAGGTGGAGGGAGGGGGGGAGAGAGGGGTGGGGGGAGAGAGAGGTGGAGGGAGGGGGAGAGAGAGGTGGAGGGAGGGGGGGAGAGAGAGGTGGAGGGAGGGGGGAGAGAGGGGGGAGTGAGAGGGTGGGGGAGTGGGGGGGAGGGGAGGGAAGCACGTGTTGCGGTGTATTGGATACAGTGCGCGGGTCACGTGGGGCGGGGATACATTGATTGGATACATTGTGGAGGTCAGGGGGCGCCGTGTTGCTGAGATTGGATACAGTGTGGGGGGGAAGAGATGAGCAGTAGAGAGAGAGGGAGGGAGAGAGAGGGAGAGAGAGAGAGAGAGAGGGAGAGAGAGAGAGGGGGGGGAGGGAAGGGAGAGGTGAGAGGTTGAGGGACAGAGAGAGATAGAGGGAGAGAGAGTGAGAGAAGGAAGAGAGAGAGAGGGGAGGGAAAGGTTGAGTGACAGGGAGAGGGGGGCACGTGTTGCGGGGTTGGTGTATTGGATACAGTGCGCGGGTCACGTGGGGCGGGGATACATTGATTGGATACATTGTGGGTGGGGGGGAGGAGAGAGAGAGGGAGGGAGGGAGAGAGGGAGAGAGGGAGAGAGGGAGAGAAGGAGAGAAGGAGGAGAGGAAAGGAGAGAGAAAGAGAGGGGAGAGAGAGATACAGAGAGAAGAGAAGAGAAGGAAGAGAGGGACAGGGGAGACCCGGGTCGGGGTGGACATGTTCCCGCAGCTGAGCGACATCCTCGCCTCCAGTGCGGCGGCGGGCCGGCAGGTAAACCTCCTCCAGCGTCCCCGCCCTAAGGTGGGGAGACGGAGACTCTCACACCCACCCCAGCACCCCCTCACCCACCCACCCCAGCACCCCCTCACCCACCCCAGCACCCTGACGGTCACACACACTGCACTCATCCCGGCACCCCCCCCCCCCTTCATAGAGTGATACAGTGTGGAAACAGGCCCTTCATAGAGTCACAGAGTGATACAGTGTGGAAACAGGCCCTTCATAGAGTCACAGAGTGATACAGTGTGGAAACAGGCCCTTCATAGAGTCACAGAGTGATACAGTGTGGAAACAGGCCCTTCATAGAGTCACAGAGTGATACAGTGTGGAAACAGGCCCTTCGGCCCAACTCGCCCACACCGGCCAACATGTCCCATCTACCCTAGTCCCACCTGTCTGCGCTTGGTCCATATCCCTCCAAACCTGTCCTATCCATGTACCTGTCGAAGTGTCTTTTAAATGTTGTCATAGTACTTTCCCCGACTACCTCCTCTGACAGCTCGTTCCATAGAGGTTTAGATTTATTATTATCACGTGTACTCAGGTACCAGCTTTGTTCTGCATGCTGTTCAAACAGATCAGGTAATACAATAGACAATAGGTGCAGGAGGAGGCCATTCGGCCCTTCGAGCTAGCACCGCCATTCAATGAGATCATGGCTGATCATTCTCAATCAGTACCCCGTTCCTGCCTTCTCCCCATACCCCCTGACTCCGCTATCATTAAGAGCTCTATCCAGCTCTCTCTCGAATGCATTCAGAGACTTGGCCTCCACTGCCTTCTGAGGTAGAGAATTCCACAGATTTACAACTCTCTGACTGAAAAAGTTTTTCCTCATCTCCGTTCTAAATGGCCTACCCCTTATTCTTAAACTGTGGCCCCTGGTTCTGGACTCCCCCAACATTGGGAACATGTTTCCTGCCTCTAACGTGTCCAACCCCTTAATAATCCTATATGTTTCGATAAGATCTCTCATCCTTCTAAATTCCAGTGTATACAAGCCTAGTCGCTCCAGTCTTTCAACATATGACAGTCCCGCCATTCCGGGAACTAACCTAGTAAACCTACGTTGCATGTACTGGGGTTGCCAATCGTACCGTATTAGCCGGGACTTCCCGTATTTTGGGCTAAATTGATTTCTGTTTCTGTTTTCTACTGCACAAACGCCAACAGCTGGGCTATCTCGTGCAGGATCGCCCTTGTCCTCTATTCGGCCCATAACCCACGCTTTAGGCCCGGACATTATTGCTATTGAGTTTGTGCAGCGTACGTTCACTAGGTTAATTACCGGGATGGAGGGATTGACATATGTTGAAAGACTGGATCGACTGGGCTTGTATTCACTGGAATTTAGAAGGATCTTATAGAAACATATAAAATTCTTAAGGGATTGTTCAGGCTAGATGCAGGAAAAATGTTCCCCAATGTTGGGGGAGTCAAGAACCAGGGGTCATACAGTTTAAGAATAAGGGGAAGGCCTCCACTCCCTTCTGAGGCAGAGAATTCCATAGATTCACAACTCTCTGGGTAAAAAATGTCTTCCTCATTTCCGTTCTAAATGGCCTACCCCTTATTCTTAAACTGTGGCCCCCTGGTTCTGGACTCCCCCAACATTGGGGACATGTTTCCTACCTCTAGCGTGTCCAATCCCTTAATAATCTTATATGTTTCAATAAGATTTCCTCTCATCCGTCTAAATTCCAGTGAATAGAAGCCCAGTCGCTCCAGTCTTTCAACGTATGACAGTCCCACCATCCCGGGAATTAACCTGGTGAACCTACGCTGCACGCCCTCAATAGCAAGAATGTCCTGTGCAGGATAAAGTCTGACGTAGGTGTCTCTCTTCCCCAGCAGTTGCAGAGGTGAGTGTAGGATCTTGTGCTGAACATATTATAGTCATGGAGTGATACAGTGTGGAAACAGGCTCTTCGGCCCAACTCGCCCACACCGGCCAACAATGTCCCAACTACCCTAGTCCCACCTGCCCGCACTTGGTCCATATCCCTCCAAACCTGTCCTATCCATGTACCTGTCTAACTGTTTCTTAAACGTTGGGATAGTCCCAGCCTCAACTACCTCCTCTGGCAGCTTATTCCATACACCCACCAGATTAAGTTACCCTTCGGATTCCTATTAAATCTTTCCCCCTTCACCTTGAACCTATGTCCTCTGGTCCTCAATTCCCCTACTCTGGGCAAGAGACTTTGTGCATCTTCCTGATCTATTCCTCTCATGATTTTGTACACCTCTGTAAGATCTCCCCTCATCCTCCTGCGCTCCAAGGAATAGAGACCCAGCCTACTCAACCTCTCCTTGTAGCTCACACCCTCTAGTCCTGACAACAACACATTAAAAAAAAAAAAAAAAAAAAAATTTCTTTTTCTGAAACAGGGAATTGGCATACTGCTGTGTGACAAGCAGACTGATGGAGGTTTCCTGCTACACCATTTCCTCTCCTTCTATCTGAAAGGTGAGTGGTGTGGTAAACTCTGTATTCTGTTGGATCTGTATTATAATAGTCCTGAATGCAATAGGTTTGTGCAGATGCTGGTTTAAATCGAAGATAGACACAAAATGCTGGAGTAACTCAGCGGGTCAGGCAACATCTCTGGAGAGAAGGAATGGGTGACGTTTCGGGTCGAGACCCTTCTTCAGACTTGGTTTAGGTTCGTTTAGAGACACAGCGCAGAAACGGGCTCTCCGGCCTACCGAGTCCGCAACGCCCAGCGATCCCCGCACACTAACACTATCCTACACACACCAGCGACAATTAACATTTATACTAAGCCAATTAACCTACAAACCTGCAACAGACCTTCAAACTGCTCACACCAGCGCCTTATCGAGCTTCAGCATTACATCTTTGCTCCGGTTTCCTCCCACGCTCCAAACGCGTACAGATGTGTAGGTTAGTGTGTGTAAATTGTCCCTAGTGTGTAGGATAGTGTTAGTGTGCGAGGGTGATGGCTGGTCGGCATGGACTCGGCTAGCCCAAGGCCCTGTTTCACTGCTGTATCTCTAAACTAAACTAAACTGAACTGAACTGGTGTGCAGGAAGGAACTGCAGATGCTGGTCTAAAGTGAAGACAGACACAAAAGCTGGAGTAACTCAGCGGGTCAGGCAGCATCTCTGCAGAGAAGGAATGGGTGACGTTTCTGGTCAAGGCCCTTCTTCATACTGATAATCAGGGGAGAGGGTCTTTAATTAGGTTTAGTTGATTATTATTATTGTCACGTGTACTGAGGTACAATGAAAAGCTTTTTTGTTGCCTGCTCTCCAATCAGTGGGAAGACTATACCCGATTACAATCAAGACGTATTGAGATACAGCGTGGAAACAGGCCCTTCGGCCCACCGGGTCCGTGCTGACCAGCGATCTCCGCACATTATAGAAAATAGACAATAGATGCAGGAGGAGGCCATTCGGCCCTTCGAGCCAGCACTACCATTCAATGTGATCATGGCTGATTATTCTCAATCAGTACCCCGTTCCTGCCTTCTCCCCATACCCCCTGACTCCGCTATCCTTAAGAGCTCTATCCAGCTCTCTCTTGAATGCATTCAAGTCAAGTCAAGTCAAGTCAAATTTATTTGTCACATACACATACACGATGTGCAGTGAAATGAAAGTGGCAATGCCTGCGGATTGTGCACAAAAAGAATTACAGTTACAGCATATAAATAAAGTTAATAAGTTACTATTAGTGTCGACAAAAATTTAGTCTCTGGGGTTATAAAAGTTGACAGTCCTGATGGCCTGTGGGAAGAAGCTCCGTCTCATCCTCTCCGTTTTCACAGCGTGACAGCGGAGGCGTTTGCCTGACCGTAGCATCTGGAACAGTCCGTTACTGGGGTGGCAGGGGTCCCTCATGATCTTGCTTGCTCTGGATCTGCACCTCCTGATGTATAGGTCCTGCAGGGGGACGAGTGTAGTTCCCATGGTGCACTCTGCCGAACGCACTACTCTCTGCAGGGCCATCCTGTCCTGGGCAGAGCTGTTCCCAAACCAGACTGTAATGTTGCCGGACAGGATGCTCTCTACAGCCCCAGAGTAGAAGCAATGAAGGATCCTCAGAGACACTCTGAATTTCCTCAGTTGTCTAAGGTGGTAAAGGCGCTGCTTAGCCTTACCCACCAGTGCGGCAATGTGCGTTGCCCACGTCAGATCCTCTGTGATGCGGACTCCCAAGTATTTAAAACTGCTCACCCTATCCACAATAGACCCATTTATCTCCAGTGGCGTGTATGTCCTTGGATGTTTAGCCCTTCTGAAGTCCACAATCAGCTCCTTTGTTTTAGTAACATTCAAGAGGAGGCTATTGTCCTGACACCAGAGTGCCAGATCAGCCACCTCCTCCCGGTAGGCCTTCTCATCGTTGTTGGAGATCCGGCCCACCACCACAGTGTCATCAGCAAACTTGATGATGGAGTTTGAGCTGAACCTGGCCCCACAGTCATGTGTGTACAGGGAGTACAGTAGGGGGCTAAGGACGCAGCCCTGGGGGGATCCTATGTTCAGGGTGAGGGAGCTAAGATGTGTGTTCCCCCATCCTGACCACTTGGGGCCTGGCAGTGAGAAAGTCCAGGACCCAGGCACACAGAGGGGTGCTAAGCCCCAGTTCCAGCAGCTTCTCAACCAGTCTGCTGGGGACTATTGTGTTGAATGCTGAACTAAAGTCAATGAACAGCATCCTCACATAGCCCCCCTGGCTGTCCAGATGAGAGAGAGCAGTGTGTAGAACCTGGGAGACCGCATCATCCGTGGACCTGTTCGGACGGTATGCGAACTGTAGTGGGTCCATGTTGCGAGGAAGGAGGGCGCAGATGTGTTTCTTGACTAGCCTCTCAAAGCATTTCATGACAACCGAGGTGAGGGCCACCGGTCGGTAGTCATTTAAACACGCTGGAGAGGCATTCTTTGGCACCGGTACAATGATGGATCTTTTGAAGCATGCAGGGACCACGGACTTTGCCAAGGAGAGGTTGAATATTGTGGTGAGCACTGGAGCAAGCTGAGTAGCACAAGACTTTAGTACTCGCCCAGATATACCATCTGGGCCTCCAGCTTTCCTCGTGTTCACACGCGTCAGAGCCCACCTCACCTCATGCTCGGACACCGAGAATGTGTGCACATCCCCGGCAGTGGATCCCCCTCCAGCCTCGCTAGCCAGCGCCCCTTCAGTGCTGTTTGTAGACGGCGAGCTGGTGGTGTTACCCGTCTCAAACCGTGCATAAAAAGAGTTCAGGTCATCAGCTAAGGAGGAGCCGGCACTTCCGGTTGAGGGGGTGCTGGACCTGTAGCTAGTTATAGTCCGTAGCCCCTGCCAAAGGCGCCTGGTGTCCTGCTGCTCCATCTGTGACTCCATCTTGTCCCGGTACCTCCTTTTCGCATCCTTCACTGCCCTTCGCAGTCGGTAGGACTCTCCCTTGTAGTGGTCCATGTTGCCGGATGCCAGACCGGAGTTGTAAGCAGCGGTGCGAGCATTCAAGGCCACGCGAATAGACCTGTCCACCCAGGGTTTTTGGTTAGGGAAGATACTGACCCTTACCTTGGGGATGATGGTATCGGCTATTGTTGCAATGAAGTCCGTAACCGCTTCCGCAAACTCATTGACGTCTCTGGAACTTGCTTGGAACATGTTCCAGTCGACTTCGCTCAGTGCATCCTGCAGCATGGCCTCTGAATGGTCAGCCCACCGCTTTACATCCCTCGTCACTGTCGCTTCCCGTACTATCCGTTGTTTGTACTCCGGCAGCAGGAAAATGGCAGCGTGGTCAGATTTCCCAAAAGGAGGGAGAGAAACGGCCTTGTAGCCTTTCCTGAACGGCGTGTAGCAGTGGTCCAAAGTTCTTTCCCCCCTGGTGACACACGTGATGTGTTGGTAGAAGTTGGGCATGACCTTTTTGAGATTTCCCCTATTGAAGTCTCCAGCCACCATCACTGCCGCATCAGGGTTCTTGTTTTGGTGTTGACACAACACATCGTGTAGGGTGGACAGTGCCACGTCGGTGTCCGCATGCGGTGGGATATAGACGGCTGTGATGATCACCGAGCTGAACTCCCGGGGTAGGTAGAATGGTCGGCATAGGATAGTTAGATGTTCCAGGTCCGGCGAGCAGGAACGAGAAAGTGTCTTAATATTCCCAGGATTACACCAGTTATTATTGGTCAAGAAGCAGACTCCTCCGCCCTTGGATTTCCAGGATTCTTCCGTTCTGTCCGCCCGGAAAACAGTGAAGGACTCAGATGGGCAGATCACCTGGTCAGGCACCAGCGGGGTCAGCCATGTTTCAGTCAGACAAAGGATGTTACAGTTCTTTATGTTCCTCTGGAATCTGATCCTTGCCCTCAGGTCATCCAGCTTGTTCTCCAGGGACTGGACGTTGGCCAGAAGTATGCTGGGCAGAGGTGGACGTAAGGCTTGGGTTCTCAGCCTGTTCCCAATCCCCCCTCGCTTCCCTCGGTGTTTTTTCCGACTTTCCCACAGACCTGCGCTCCCACTGCTGCTGCCGCGGTGCGCTCCTTTGATGATCTCTATCGGTATATCGGTGAGTAGTATACTGTTTAATAGTGCTCCGGTAACGCTCGAGTTTAATTTTACGAGCGTTTCCCGGTCGTACATTGGTTAATGCTAAGTGCTAGCACACGCTAGAGCACTTAGGGATAATTTTAAAGTAAACATACCAGTTTAAAACGCACAGTTCCCGCAGAGCTACCACGACGGCGACTGGACTGGACTGCGCCATCAGAGAATTGGCCTCCACTGCCTTTTGAGGCAGAGAATTCCACAGATTCACAACTCTTTGACTGAAAAAGTTTTTCCTCATCTCAGTTCTAAATGGCCTACCCCTTATTCTTAAACTGTGGCCCCTTGTTCTGGACTCCCCCAACATTGGGAACATGTTTCCTGCCTCTAACGTGTCCAACCCCTTAATAAACTTATACATTTCGATAAGATCCCCTCTCATCCTTCTAAATTCCAGTGTATACAAGCCTAGTCGCTCCAGTCTTTCAACATATGACAGTCCCGCCATTCTGGGAATTAACCTAGTAAACCTACGCTGATCGCCCTCAATAGCAAGAATGAGATAGATGGGAGGTCAGGACCACTCTCTAGTTGGTGAGAGGACGGTTCAGTTGCCTGAAAACAGCCGGGAAGAAACTGTCCCTGAATCTGGAGGTGTGCGTTTTCACACTTCTGTACCTCTTGCCTGATGGGAGAGGGGAGAAGAGGGAGTGGCCGGGGTGAGACTGGTCCTTGATGATGCTGCTGGCCAAGAATCAGTCTCGCCCCCTCTTCAGGTTATGCAAGTTCTTAAACTCGGTGGGCCGAAAGGCCTGTTTTCATGCTGTATCATCATAAGGGACAAGGGACATTCTTGCCCCTAATCTGAGGAAAGACATTCTTGCCACAGAGGGAGTACAGAGAAGGTTCACCAGATTGATTCCTGGGATGGCAGGACTTTCATATGAAGAAAGACTGGATAGACTCGGCTAGTACTCGCTGGAATTTAGAAGATTGAGGGGGGATCGTATAGAAACTTACAAAATTCTTAAGGGGTTGGACAGGCTAGATGCAGGAAGATTGTTCCCGATGTTGGGGAAGTCCAGAACAAGGGGTCACAGTTTAAGGATAAGGGGGAAGTCTTTTAGGACCGAGATGAGAACGGTTTTTTTCACACAGAGATTGGTGAATCTGTGGAATTCTCTGCCACAGAAGGTAGTTGAGGCCAGTTCATTGGCTATATTTAAGAGGGAGTTAGATGTGGCCCTTGTGGCTAAAGGGATCAGGGGGTATGGAGAGAAGGCAGGTACGGGATACTGAGCTGGATGATCAGCCATGATCATATTGAATGGCGGTGCAGGCTCGAAGGGCCGAATGGCCTCCTCCTGCACCTATTGTCTATGTTTCTATCACACTTTATTAGCCAAGTATGTTTTGCAACACACGAGGAACTTCATTTGCCGTACAGTCATAACAATGAAAAGCAACAGGACACACAAAATACACTTTAACATCAACATCCACCACAGTGACTCCTCCACATTCCTCACTGTGATGGAAGGTGGAAAACAGTTCAATCTCTTCCCTTCTTTGTCCTCCAACAGTCGGGGGCCTCGTACCTTCTGTTGACGGGACGATCTTGATTCCCGTAGCCGGCGTTCGGGCCCTTGCTTCGGGGCGATCAAGCTCCTGCATCGGGGGGAATCTCAGCACCCCCACGCCGGGCGATCTACCTCCTCTAATCTCTAAGATGCTGCCTGACCTACCCCTTATTCTTAAACTGTGGCCCCTGGTTCAGGACTCCCCCAACACTTGAGTTCCTCCAGCACTTTATGCTCATGATTAGAAACATAGAAAACAAGTGCAGGAGGAGGCCATTCGGCCCTTCGAGCCTGTATGCACCACCATTCAATGTGATCATGGCTGATCATCCACAATCAGTAGCCCGTTCCTGCTTTCTCCCCATATCCTTTGATTCCGTTTGCACTCAGAGCTAAATCTAACTCTCTCTTGAAAACATCCAGTGAATCGGCCTCCACTGCCTTCTGAGGCAGAGAATTCCACAGATTCACAACTCTCTGGGTGAAAAAGTTTTTCCTCATCTCAGTCCTAAATGGCCTACCCCTTATTTTTAAACTGTGTGACCCCTGGTTCTGGACTCCCCCAACATTGGGAACATTTTTCCAGCATCTAACCTGTCCAATCCCTTAAGAATTGTATATGTTTCTATAACCATACGCCATCTTCTACGGAGTGGTCTGCTGGAGCAGCAGCATCTCAGCGTCGGAGGGGAAGAGACTCGACAAGCTGGTCAGGAAGGCCAGCTCTGTCCTGGGTTGCCCCCTCGACTCAGTGCAGGTGATGGGAGAGAGGAGGATGATGGCAAAGCTAACATCGCTGCTGGACAACGACTCCCACCCCATGCAGGACACTGTCACTGACAGACTCCTTCATCACAAGTGCGTGAAGGAGAGATATAGGAGGTCCTTCCTTCCCGCTGCTGTGAGACTGCACAACTAGCACTGCTCCCAGCAGACCAGTCAACAATAACAGTTAAGAACACACAGAAAACTGATGACAATGTATCCTTGTCTTTACTTTTATTTATAATGAATGATCTCTTGCTATCCACTTTGCTGCTTTAACACTGTCAAGTTCCCTGGTGTGGGACAAATAATCAATAGACAACAGGTGCAGGAGGAGGCCATTCGGCCCTTCGAGCCAGCACCTCCATTCAATGTGATCATGGCTGATCATCCTCAATCAGTACCCCGTTCCTGCCTTCTCCCCATACCCCCTGACTCCGCTATCCTGAAGAGCTCTATCCAGCTCTCTCTTGAATGCATCCAGAGAATTGGCCTCCACTGCCTTCTGAGGCAGAGAATTCCACAGATTCACAACTCTCTGACTAAAGGAATATTTTATTAAAAGATCCCCTCTCGTCCTTCTAAATTCCAGTGATTCCAGTATCTGCAGTTGTTTCCTACTCAGTTATATTGGAAATAGTGACTGTGGGGAATGAACTAAATCAAAAGACACCTCCACTGGTTCTGTTTCCTCGCTGTTTGGAAGATTTCCCAAGGCTCTGGGACAATGTTCTGGCCCGATGAACCCAGCAAATATCACAACACTGGCACAGCAGCAGGGCAAGGTCCTCAAAGTGACGTGTGGTTCCGTTGTCCCTGAAAGATGATTTATACCTGGTGTGTCAAGCTGGAAAGGGTTCAGAAACAGATTTCCGAGGACGTTGCCAGGACTAGAAGGTGTGAGCTACAGTGAGAGGTTGAGCAGGCTGGGTTTCTATTCCATGGAGCGCAGGAGGATGCGGGGTGATCTTATAGTGGTGTACAAAATCACGAGAGGAATAGATCGGGTAGATGCACTGAGTCTCTTACCCAGAGTAGGGGAATCGAGGACCAGAGGATATAGGTTCAAGGTGAAGGGGAAAGATTTAATGGGAGTCCGAGCGGTAACATTTTCACACAGAGGGTGGTGGGTGTATGGAACGAGTTGCCAGAGGAGGTAGTTGAGGCTGGGACTATCCCATCGTTTAAGAACCAGTTGGACAGGTGCAACTTTGCCCCTTTCATGATACAGCTATGCCATCACCTAGTATTTGAGATGTCTACTATGGGTAGGGTTGCCAACTGTCCCATATTTTGGGCTAAATTGGTTTGTCCCGTATGGGACCCCCCTTGTCCCGTATTAGGCCCGGGGGGCGCTGTAGGCCAGGACGCTGTAGGCCCGGACGCTGTAGGGCCGGACGCTGTAGGGCCAGAGGCCCAGGCGGCTGCCATTGGTGGAGCGGGAGCACGTGGCCGCTGGCTGTGTGAGGTCACCTTTTGTCCCTTATTTGGGAGTGAGATAGTTGGCAACCTTAACTATGTGGGTGGGGGGGGGGGAACAGATCCTAACTATTCACACACTATTCATGGCACAATTTTATATATTTCTATCATGTCTCCCCTCAACCGATGATGTTTAGTTTAGAGATGCAGTGTAGAAGCAGGCCCTTCGGCTCAACTTGCCCACACCCACCAACATGCCCCATCTACACTAGTCCCACCTGCCTGTGTTTGGCCTATATACCTTTAAACCTGTCCTCGCAATGTACCAATGTTTCCTATATGTTGCGATAGTCCCAGCCTCATCTACCTCCTCCGGCAGCTCGTTCCATGCACCCACCACCCTCTGTGGGGAAACAAAAGTTCCATCTTGGGTTCTTGTCTTCCTTCCCCTCACCTTGAACCTATGTCCTCTGGTCCTTGATTCCCCTACTTTGGGCAAGAGACTCTGTGCATCTACCCAATCTATTCCTCTCATGATGTTGTACACCTCTATAAGATGACCCCTCATCTTCCTGTGCTCCAAGGAATAAAGTCCTATCCTGCTCAACCTCTCCCTGTAGCTCAGGCCCCTCGAGTCCTGACAACATCCTCGTAAATCTTCTCTGCGCCCTTTCCAGCTTGACAAACTCCTTTCCTGTAACATAGTGCCCAAAACTGAACACAATACTCTAAATGCGGCCTCATCAACATCTTGTACAACTGCAACGTGACCTCCCAACTTCTGTACCCAATATACACACAAAATGCTGGAGTAACTCAGCGGGACAGGCAGCATCTCTTGAGAGAAGGAATGGGCGACGTTTCAGGTCGAGACCTTTCTTCGGACTTAGTTTAGGTTCGTTTAGAGATGCAATGCAGAAACAGGCCCTTCGGCCCACCGAGTCCGCACCGACCAGCGATCCCCGCACACTAACACTATCCTACACACACCAGGGACAATTTACATTTATACCAAGCCAATTAACCTACAAACCTGCACGTCTTTGGAGTGTGGGAGGAAACCGAAGATCACGGAGAAAACCCACGCAGGGGAGAACGTACAAACTCCGTACAGACAGCGCCCGTAGTCGGGATGGAACCCGGGTCTCCGGCGCTGCATTCGCTATAAGGCGGCAACTCTGTCGCTGCGCCACCGTGCCGCCCCAATACTTTGACTGATGGAGGCCGATGTGCCTTTTTGACCACCCTACCTACTTGTGATTCCACCTTCAAGGAAAGTGCTATTTTCTCTGCCGTTTAAGCCTCGTGATAGATTAGAGTCCAGAGTGTTTTATTGTCGTGTGTCCCAGATAGAACAATGAACTTCTTACTTGCTGCAGCCAACACAATATGGAAACAGTACACTGTAAGTAATGTAATAAATGAGAGAGAAAAAAGGTCAGTGTGTGTATATACACATACTCACAAGTACACACACGTATACACACACACATGTATATATATATATACACACATACTCACTACACACACACACACATATATATAAATATATATACATACATACACACACATGCACACACCTATATATATATATATATACACATACACACACGCACACATACGTACACACATTTTTAAAAAATATATATTTTATTTAAGTTTTAACAGAACCCATACGTTATACATTTTACATTCCTTAGTAAACAATAGTCACTGACCTATAACTTCGATTATACACGTATTGTTCTGTATTTTCTCCCCACCCCCCCACCCCCCAGTTCAAAAGAAGGAAAAAGAAAAAGCAGAAGAAAGAAAGAAAAAGAAAAACCTGGAGTCCCGAGGGAGTCACTTCCGAGTAATTTCTTTTTAAATTCTTGTTAGGTATCAAAGCAATCCTGAATTTAACTACTTCCTATTCTTAATCCTAGCTTTGCCATGAATGGGTTCCACACCTTCAAAAAGAAGTCATATCCATTTCTCAGATTATACGTTGCTTTTTCTAATGGGATACAACTCCGCATTTCTGCGTGCCATCTTTCAAATCTTATTTCATTTTGTTCTTTCCATGTGACCGCAACACATTTTTTTGCTACTGCTAATGATATTTTGAGAAATCTTTCCTGATGTTTATCCAAACTTAGCTTTGGTATTATTCCTTTTGTATCTCCTAGCAAAAACAACCTTGAATCCATTGGTATGATCTTATTCATCAATTGATCTAAAAACTTTTTTAGGTCTTGCCAAAAAGGAATTACCTTCTGACATGCCCATGTAGAGTGTATAAAAGTGCCCACGTCTTGGTTGCATCTAAAACAACTTTCAGATGAGTTTGGTTTAAATTTATTTAATTTTTCCGGGGTTAAATATAGTTGCTGCAAAAAATTATACTGTACTAAGCTGTACTAAGCTGTATCTCACATTAATAGTATTTTTCATACTATCTAAACACAGTCTTTCCCAACTTGGTTCATCAATAATAATATTAAGATCTGTTTCCCATCTATGAATTCCTATCTTTGGACTAGATATCTGTAGTAGTTTATACATTGATGATATAATTTTTTTCATTCCCTTGCCCTGAATCAAGGATTCGATTCCTTTAATCTGAAATAGACATTTTCCCTTAAAAAAGATTGTAATTGATAATAGAAAAAAATACTATTCCCTGGAATTTGATATTTATTTCTCAATTGCGAAAATGTCAAAAAGATATTCCCTTCATAGCAGTCTCCTATATTTTTAATACCCTTCTGTTCCCAGAGTTGTAGTATTTGATTATTCCAAGCAAACGGCAATAATCCATTTTTTACTAATGGAGTTTTAGCTGTTAAGAAAAATCTTTTATCCTTAACTTTAACTGTTTTCAACAGTGTATTAATTAAATGTTTTAGCAAAGGTGACTCTTTATCCTTAACTAATAGCTTCGCTTCCCATTTATATATAAATTCTTCTGGACAAGATTCTTTTATTTTATCCATTTCAATTTTAACCCATGCTGTTTTTCCACCCTCTTGATAAAAGGATGAAATAAAACTCATTTGTGCTGCCAGATAGTAATTTTTAAAATTTGGTAATTGCAATCCACCTAATTCAAATTTCCATGTTAATTTTTCCAGAGACACTCTTGGCATTTTACCTTTCCAAAGGAAATTCCTCACAGTTTTGTTCAATTCTTGAAAAAATTTATTTGGCAAAGGTATAGGCAGTGTTGAAAATAAATACTGTATCCTCGGAAAAATATTCATCTTAATACAATTCACTCTCCCTATCAATGTAATTGGAAGATTCATCCATTTCTTCAGGTCCTCATCTATTTTTTTTATTAGTGGTTTATAATTTAATTTATACAAATTATTTAACTTATTATCTACATTAACTCCTAAAAACTTAATGCCTTCTTTTTGCCATTTAAACTGACTTTCTCTTTTACATTGATCATAATTGCCTTCAACAAGAGGCATTATTTCAGTTTTATCTTTATTAATTTTATATCCTGATACTTTCCCATATTCTTCCAGTCTGAAATATAATTTTCTTAAGGATTCCAATGGTCTAGTAAGACAAATTAAGACATCATCAGCAAATAAAGTAATGTTGTGATCTTCCTGATTAACTTTAAATCCTTTAATATCTAAATCTGCTCTTATTAGCTCTGCCAGAGGTTCAATGGCCAATACAAATAAAGCCGGTGACAAGGGACATCCCTGTCTACTAGATCTTTCCAAATTAAATGATTGAGAAGATTGGCCATTTGTCACCACTTTGGCTTTAGGTTGTTTATAAAGAGCTTTTACCCAGTTAATAAAACCATTTCCTAATCGGTACTTCTCTAATACTTTAAATAAAAAATCCCATTCTAACCTGTCAAACGCCTTTTCAGCATCTAAGGCAACTGCTACGCTCAATTCCTATCTTTTCTGTGCTAAATGTAAAATACTTATAAATCTTGCTACATTATCAGATATTTTCCTTTTTTTGACAAATCCAGTTTGGTCCTCTTTAACCAGCTTCGGTAAATATTCCGCCAATCTCCTTGCTAAAAGTTTAGCAACTATTTTATAATCTGCATTCAACAATGATATTGGTCTATAAGAAGATGCATTTAAAGGGTCTTTCCCTTTTTTTTTAATTACAGTTATAATTGCCAATGAGAAGGAGTCTGGTAATGTAGAAGTTTTTCCGCTTGATGTATCACTTCCATAAATAGTGGTAACAACAAATCTTTAATTTTTTTATAGAACTCAGGCGGAAAACCATCTTCCCCTGGAGATTTATTACTTGGTAAAGAATATAATACTTCCTCCACCTCTCTCAAAGTAAAGGAGGCATTTAGTCCCATCTGCTCCTCATTAGAGATTGTTGGTAATTGTATCTTGGATAAAAAATTATTTATCTTAATTTCATCCTTTTCAGATTCAGAATGGTACAGATTAGTGTAGAATTGCTTAAATACCTCATTGATTTCTCTAGGTTTATAAGTAATAATGTTCTGATCTGTTCTAATTGAATTTATTGTTCTTGATATTTGTTCTTCTTTCAGTTGCCATGCCAATACCTTGTGCGCTCTTTCTCCTAATTCATAATATCTTTGGTTAGTTCGTAATATTAGTTTTTCTGTTCTGTGAGTATGTAAAGTATTGTATTGAAATTTTTTATTTGCAAGTTGTGTTTTTTTTGTATCTGAAGAAGTTTTCTGTAAGTCTTTTTCTAATACGGTGATTTCTTTTTCTAATCTTTCAGATTCCTTCCTATAGTCTTTTTTTATCTTAGATGAGTAGCTTATAATTTGGCCTCTCAAATAAGCCTTCATTGCATCCCATACAATAAATTTATCATCCACTGAATTTAAATTTGTCTCCAAATATAATTCAATTTGTCCTCGAATAAAATCACAGAAGTCTTGTCTTTTCAATAGTAAAGAGTTGAGTCTCCATCTATACACTGACTGTTCTTTATCTGGCATCGTAATTTTCATTAATAATGGTGAGTGATCCGATAACAATCTAGCCTTGTAATCTATTTGTATTATTCTACCGCTTAATTGAGCTGAAATCAAAAATAGATCTATTCTAGAATATGTATCATGTCTATTGGAATAAAAAGAGTAATCTCTTTCCTTGGGATGGCTTTTCCTCCAAACATCTATTAAATTTAAACTTTCCATTAAATTCAAGGTTGTCTTCGCTGCTCTTGTCCTTGTCGTTGTCCTTGATGATCTATCCATTACTGGATTTAAACAAAAATTGAAATCTCCCCCTATCAATATATTTTCATGTGCTTCTGCTAGATTTAGAAAAGTATCCTGCACTCTGTCGCTGCGCCACCGTGACGCCCCAATACTTTGACTGATGGAGGCCGATGTGCCTTTTTGACCACCCTACCTACTTGTGATTCCACCTTCAAGGAAAGTGCTATTTTCTCTGCCGTTTAAGCCTCGTGATAGATTAGAGTCCAGAGTGTTTTATTGTCGTGTGTCCCAGATAAAACAATGAACCTCTTACTTGCTGCAGCCAACACCATATGGAAACAGTACACTGTAAGTAATGTAATAAATGAGAGAGAAAAAAGGTCAGTGTGTGTATATACACATACTCACAAGTACACACACGTATACACACACACGTATATATATATATATACACATACTCACTACACACACACACACACATATATATAAATATATATACATACATACACACACATGCACACACCTATATATATATATATATATACACATACACACACGCACACATACGTACACACATTATGCACCAATGGAGTGGCAATAATAATTTTGTTGTATGCAGTGCTTTCAACGCAATAAAGGCATTCATTCATTCATTCATTCATTCCCAAAAATCAAACAATGGTAGTGCAATAATAATAATAATACTAGCCTATTGTAGTCCAGAGTTTATTTAGAGGTTGTGGTGTTTAATAGCCTGATGGCTGTTGGGAAGAAGCTGTTCCTGAACCTGGACCTTACAGTTTTCAGGCTCCTGTACCACCTTCCCGATGGGAGGGGTGAGATGAGTGTGTGGCCAGGGTGGTGTGGGTCAGTGAGAGTGTGGCCAGGGTGGTGTGGGTCAGTGAGAGTGTGGCCAGGGTGGTGTGGGTCAGTGAGAGTGTGGCCAGGGTGGTGTGGGTCAGTGAGTGTGTGGCCAGGGTGGTGTGGGTCAGTGAGTGTGTGGCCAGGGTGGTGTGGGTCAGTGAGAGTGGCCAGGGTGTGTGGGTCAGGGTGGTGTGGGTCAGGGTGTGTGGGTCAGTGAGAGTGTGGCCAGGGTGGTGTGGGTCAGTGAGTGTGGCCAGGGTGGTGTGGGTCAGTGAGTGTGGCCAGGGTGGTGTGGGTCAGTGAGTGTGTGGCCAGGGTGGTGTGGGTCAGTGAGTGTGGCCAGGGTGGTGTGGGTCAGTGAGAGTGTGGCCAGGGTGGTGTGGGTCAGTGAGTGTGTGGCCAGGGTGTGTGGGTCAGTGAGAGTGTGGCCAGGGTGGTGTGGGTCAGTGAGAGTGTGGCCAGGGTGGTGTGGGTCAGTGAGAGTGTGGCCAGGGTGGTGTGGGTCAGGGTGGTGTGGGTCAGTGAGAGTGTGGCCAGGGTGGTGTGGGCCAGGGTGGTGTGGGTCAGTGAGAGTGTGGCCAGGGTGGTGTGGGTCAGTGAGTGTGTGGCCAGGGTGGTGTGGGTCAGGGTGGTGTGGGTCAGTGAGAGTGTGGCCAGGGTGGTGTGGGTCAGTGAGAGTGTGACCAGGGTGGTGTGGGTCAGGGTGTGTGGGTCAGTGAGAGTGTGGCCAGGGTGGCGTGGGTCAGTGAGAGTGTGGCCAGGGTGGTGTGGGTCAGGGTGTGTCGGTCAGTGAGTGTGTGGCCAGGGTGTGTGGGTCAGTGAGAGTGTGGCCAGGGTGGTGTGGGTCAGTGAGAGTGTGGCCAGGGTGGTGTGGGTCAGTGAGAGTGTGGCCAGGGTGGTGTGGGTCAGGGTGGTGTGGGTCAGTGAGAGTGTGGCCAGGGTGGTGTGGGTCAGTGAGAGTGTGGCCAGGGTGGTGTGGGTCAGTGAGTGTGTGGCCAGGGTGGTGTGGGTCAGTGAGAGTGTGGCCAGGGTGGTGTGGGTCAGTGAGAGTGTGGCCAGGGTGGCGTGGGTCAGTGAGAGTGTGGCCAGGGTGGTGTGGGTCAGGGTTTGTGGGTCAGTGAGAGTGTGGCCAGGGTGGTGTGGGTCAGTGAGAGTGTGGCCAGGGTGGTGTGGGTCAGTGAGAGTGTGACCAGGGTGGTGTGGGTCAGGGTGTGTGGGTCAGTGAGAGTGTGGCCAGGGTGGTGTGGGTCAGGGTGGTGTGGGTCAGGGTGGTGTGGGTCAGTGAGAGTGTGGCCAGGGTGGTGTGGGTCTCTGATGTGGCAGCGACTCCGGTAAATCCCTTCGATGGTGGGGCGGTCAAAGCCGGGGATGGACCGGGCAGTGTTCACGACTTCTTGCAGTGTTTTCCGCCCCTGGGCATTCAAGCTGCCGAAGCAGGCCGTGATGCAACCAGTCAATGTGCTCTCTGCTGCACACATTAGTGTCAAAGTTGCATCCTGAGAACAGGCTTTCAGTCCAACAAGTTTATTCCAGTGTTAATACTCTGAGAGACTGCTCCCACTCAAATTACCCTTCTCCGATCCTTCTCACGGCGGCACGGTGGCGCAGCGGTAGAGTTGCCACCTTACAGCGAATGCAGCACCGGAGACTCAGGTTCGATCCTGACTACGGGTGCTGTCTGTGCGGAGTTTGTACGTTCTCCCCGTGACCTGCGTGGGTTTTCTCCGAGATCTTCGGTTTCCTCCCACACTCCAAAGACGTGCAGGTTTGTAGGTTAATTGGCTTGGTAAATGTAACAATTGTCCCTAGTGGGTGTAGGATAGTGTTAATGTGCGGAGATTGCTGGGCAGCGCAGACCCGGTGGGCCGGTGGGCCGAAGGGCCTGTTTCCGCGCTGTATCTCTAAATCTAAATCAGTCGCTCTCTGACAACCACCCTGTTTATATATCAACCCTCCCTGAAAGTCTTGAATTAACTTGATGAAGAATTAATTTGATATCCAGCAGTTCTTTGTTCCGGATTCAAACACAAACATGTTGTCACAAGACTAGCAAATCCCCACCGAGTTTTATGGGATTTCTGATATTTATTTTGACAATATTACGGAAGAATTTATATGAGGAACACGTTGGTCCTAATAAAAGACACAGAGTGCTGGAGCAACTCAGCGGGTCAGGCAGCATCTGTGGAGAACATGGATAGGTGACGTTTCACAGAGTGCTGGAGTAACTCAGCGGTTCAGGCAGCATCTGTGGAGAACATGGATAGGTGACGTTTCAGCATCAATTCAGAAGAAGGGTCCCGACCCGAAACATCAATTCTCTGCCTCAGAAGGCAGTGGAGGCCAATTCTCTGAATGCATTCAAGAGAGAGCTAGATAGACCTCTTAAGGATAGCGGAGTCAGGGGGTATGGGGAGAAGGCAGGAACGGGGTACTGATTGAGAATGATCAGCCATGATCACATTGAATGGAGCTGCTGGCTCGAAGGGCCAAATGGTCTACTCCTGCACCTATTGTCTATAGTCACCTATCCATGTTCTCCACAGATGCTGCCTGACCCGCTGAGTTACTCCAGCACTCTGTGAAACGTCACCTGTCCATGTTCTCCAGAGATGCTGCCTGACCCGCTGAGTTACTCCAGCACTCTGTGAAACGTCACCTATCCATGTTCTCCAGAGATGCTGCCTGACCCGCTGAGTTACTCCAGCATTTTGTGTCTACCCACAGTTCCTTGTTTAGGCAGATTGGTAATAATTGTTGTTTTAAACATGAACGATCGATTCCTTAGTGTTTTAATGAAAGCACAATTGTGCGGTCTTTGCTGCAGCTTGTGTGTGTGTGTGTGTATGGGGTGTGGCTAAATGGCTTTGGCTCCTGGTATTTCCTGGCCACTGTGTTTTTTCAGCTTGCAACGTGGTTTTAGTGGAATTACTGGAACTGAGTCTGACTGAGGATGGTTTGGAACCGAATCAAGACGTCCTGAGGGAGTGGTGGTGTAGGTGGAAATATATATATTTTAAAAGAGGGAGTCAGATTGAACAAAGGTGCTTTCTCAGCGTGGCATTGAACCGAATGTTAACTTGTTTTGCAGGAGGTTGCAAAGTTTGCTTCCTTGGGCTGCAGCAGTCCTTCAACCATTACAACCTTGTTGCGCAAAAGCTGGTAAGTTTGCATTTGTTAGCTTAGAGATACAGCGCGGAAACACGCCCTTCGGCCCACCGAGCCCGCGCCGACTAGCGATCCCCACACACTGAGAAACGTAGAGAATAGGTGCAGGAGTAGGCCATTCGGCCCACCGAGCCCGCGCCGATCAGCGATCCCACCCAGCCCGCGCCGACCAGCGATCCCCACACACTGAGAAACGTAGAGAATAGGTGCAGGAGTAGGCCATTCGGCCCTTCGAGCCAGCACCGCCATTCAATATGATCATGGCTGATCATCCACAATCAGTACCCCGTTCCTGTTTTCTCCCCATACCCCTTGATTCCTTTAACCTCAAGAGCTAAATCTAACTGTATTGAGGTACAGTGAAATTAACTTTTGTTTACAGTTCAGTACAAGTATCACTGTACATAAACACTTTGATACATCTTAGATAACCCTCTCAGATACAGTGCAGTATAAGAAAATGACTGCAGATGCTGGTACAAATCGAAGGTATTTATTCACAAAATGCTGGAGTAACTCAGCGGGTCAGGCAGCATCTCAGGAGAGAAGGAATGGGTGACGTTTCGGGTCGAGACCCTTCTTCAGACTGATCGTTTCAGGTCGAGACCCTTCTTCAGACTGATACAGTGCAAGTGTATATCAGCAGTGCACTGAGACAGTGTACAGAGTCGCCAGTTTGGGTCCATTTTCAAGTCCCAGTTGTAAGTGCAGGGATCGTGACCTAGAAACATAGAAAATAGGTGCAGGAGGAGGCCATTCGGCCCTTCGAGCCAGCACCGCCATTCACTGTGATCATGGCTGATCATCCACAATCAGTAACCCGTGCCTGCCTTCTCCCCATATCCCTTGATTCCACTAGCCCCTAGAGCTCTATCTAACTCTCTTTCAAATTCACCCAGTGAATTGGCCTCCACTGCCCTCTGTGGGAGGGAATTCCACAAATTCATAACTCTCTGGGTGAAAAGGTTTCTTCTCACCTCAGTTTTACATGGCCTGACCGTGAAGGCCCGTTGTCATGGCGACGCTGCAGGGTCGGCCAGGCCAAGCGTAGCCGTGGTGATCGCGGCCGCTCCAACGGTGTGCTGTTCTAAGGTCAGTCGTGGTGGAAGCAGCTTAGAAGGACGAACAGACCACAGCTGTTGCCATTTGTCATCTTCATTCACCATTGGTAGATTCTATCTCCAATCATTTTTCATACAGTCTGGTCAGCGATAGTCTCGCCCGGAAACGTCACCCATTCCTTCTCTCCAGAGATGCTGCCTGTCCCACTGAGTCACTCCAGCATTTTGTGTCTACCTTCGACTTAAACCAGCATCTGCAGTTCTTTCCTACACATTTTGTCAGCGGTAGTTTAGTTTAGTTTAGAGATATAGCGTGAAAACAGGCCGTTCGGCCCAACGAGTTTGCACCGACCAACGATCCCCACACATTAACACCATCCTACACACACTAGGGACAATTTTACATTTACACCAAGACAATTAACCGACAAACCTGCACGTCTTTGGAGTGTGGGAGGAGACCGAAGATCTTTGAGTAAACACATTGGAGAGCATGCAAACTCCGTACAGACAGCTCCCGCAGTCGGGGTTCAACCCGGGTCTCTGGCACTGTAAGCGCTATAAGGCAGCAACTCTACCGCTGCACCACCGTGCCCGCCCTTTCCAAGTTCTCCAGAAAAACTTTGAAACATGGAAACATAGAAAATAGTTGCAGGAGGAGGCCATTCAGCCCTTCGAGCCAGCACCGCCATTCATTGTGATCATGGCTGATCATCCAAACTCAGTACCCCGTTCCTGCTTTTCCCCATATCCTTTGATTCCGTTAGCCCTAAGAGCTAAATCTAACTCTCTTTTGAAAACATCCAGTGAATTGGCCTCCACTGCCTTCTGAGGCAGAGAATTCCACAGATTCACAACTCTCTGGGTGAAAAAGTTTTTCCTCATCTCAGTCCTAAATGGCCTACCTCTTATTCTTAAACTGTGTGACCCCTGGTTCTGGACTCCCCCAACATCGGGAACATTTTTCCTCAATCTCGCTAGTCCAATCCCGTAAATTTTTTAGACAATAGACAATAGGTACAGGAGGAGGCCATTCGGCCCTTCGAGCCAGCACCACTATTCAATGTGATCATGGCTGATCATTCTCAATCAGTACCCCGTTCCTGCCTTCTCCCCATACCCCCTGACTCCGCTATCCTTAAGAGCTCTATCTAGCTCTCTCTTCAAAGCATTCTGAGAATTGGCCTCCACTGCCTTCTGAGGCAGAGAATTCCACAGATTCACAACTCTCTGAGTGAAATAGTTTTTCCTCATCTCTGTTCTAAATGGCCTACCCCTTATTCTTAAACTGTGGCCTCTGGTTCTGGACTTCCCCAACATTGGGAACATGTTTCCTACCTCTAACGTGTCCAACCTCTTAATAATCTTATACGTTTCAATAAGATCCCCTCTCATCCTTCTAAATTCAGGTGTATACAAGCCTAGTCGTTCCAGTCTTTCAACATACGACAGTCCCGCCATTCCGGGAATTAACCTAGTAAACCTACGTTGCACGCCCTCAATAGCAAGAATATCCTTCCTCAAATTTGGAGACCAAAACTGCACACACTTCAGGTGCAGTCTCACTAGGGCCCTGTACAACTGCAGAAGGACCTCTTTGCTCCTATACACAACTCCTCGTTATTCCATTGGCTTTCTTCACTGCCTGCTGTACCTGCATGCTTCCTTTCAGTGACTGATGCACTAGGACACCCAGATCTTGTTGTACGTCCCCTTTTCCTAACTTGACACCATTCTGATAATACTCTGCCTTCCTATTCTTACCATCAAAGTGGATAACCTCACACTTATCCACATTAAACTGCATCTGCCATGCATCCGCCCACTCACACAACCTGTCCAAGTCACCCTGCAACCTCATAGCATCTTCCTCACAGTTCACACTGCCACCCAGCTTTGTATCATCTGCAAATTTGCTAATGGTACTTTTAATCCTTTCATCCAAGTCATTAATGTATATTGTAAATAGCTGCGGTCCCAGCACCCAGCCTTGCGGTACCCCACTAGTTACTGCCTGCCATTCTGAAAGGGACCCATTTATCCCCACTCTTTGCTTTCTGTCTGCCACCCAATTTTCTATCCATGTCAGTACCCTACCTCCAATACCATGTGCTCTAATTTTGCCCACTAATCTCCTATGTGGGACCTTGTCGAAGGCTTTCTGAAAGTCAAGGTACACCACATCCACCGGCTCTCCCCTGTCAATTTTCCTAGTTACATCCTCCAGAAGATTCCAGTAGATTAGTCAAGCATGATTTCCCCTTCGTAAATCCATGCTGACTCGGAACGATCCTGTTACTGCTATCCAAATGCTCCACAATTTCGTCTTTTATATGTTTCCATAAGATTCCCTCTCATCCTAAATTCCAGTGAATATAAGCCCAGTCGACCCATTCTTTCATGTGTCGGAAAGAAATGCAGATGCTGGTTTAATCTGAAGATTGACACAAAAAGCTGGAGTAACTCAGCGGGTCAGGCAGCATCTCTGGAGAGAAGGAATGGGTGACCCTTCTTCAGAACCATGGCCTGAACCTGAAACGTCACCCATTCCGCCTCTCCAGAGATGCTGCCTGACCCACTGAGTTACTCCAGCACTCTGTGAAACGTCACCTATCCATGTTCTCCACAGATGCTGCCTGACCCACTGAGTTACTCCAGCACTCTGTGAAACGTCACCTATCCATGTTCTCCACAGATGCTGCCTGACCCGCTGAGTTACTCCAGCGGTCTGTGTCTACGACCCATTCTTTCATCATCTCCCGAAGTTTGTTGTTGCGCCCTGCTGACGATATTTCCTCATGTGTGCATGTCTTGTGCGCTGTGTTAACAGGGGGTGAATCTGTCTGCAGCCAAAGAGAAAGGCCAGCTCGTGTTTTTCGAAGGTCTGCGCTCAGCTCTCGACGTCTTGCTCGATGATAAACCAGACGGCACGCTGCAAGGCTCATCCCCCCTACAATTCCTGAGGTAATGGACCATCAACACTAGCAACTCTGCGGATGACACAAAGCTGGGTGGCAGAGTGAACTGTGAGGAGGATGCTCGGAGGTTGCAGGGTGACCTGGACATAGAAACATAGAAAATAAGTGCAGGAGTAGGCCATTCGGCCCTTCGAGCCTGTACGCACCGCCATTCAATATGATCATGGCTGATCATCCAACTCAGTATCCCATACCTGCCTTCTCTCCATACCCCCTGATCCCTTTAGCCACAAGGGCCACATCTAACTCCCTCTTAAATATAGCCAATGAACTGGCCTCAACTACCTTCTGTGGCAGAGAATTCCACAGATTCACCACTCTGTGTGAAAGAAAACTTTCTCATCTCGGTCCTAAAAGACTTCCCCCTTATCCTTAAACTGTGACCCCTCGTTCTGGACTTCCCCAACACCGGGAACAATCTTCCTGCATCTAGCCTGTCCAACCCCTTAAGAATTTTGTAAGTTTCTATAAGATCCCCCCTCAATCTTCTAAATTCCAGCGAGTACAAGCCGAGTCTATCCAGTCTTTCTTCATATGAAAGTCCTGCCATCCCAGGGATCAATCTGGTGAACCTTCTCTGTACTCCCTCTGTGGCAAGAATGTCTTTCCTCAGATTAGGAGACCAAAACTGACCATCAACACCAGCAACTCTGCAGATGACACAAAGCCGGGGTGGCAGAGTGAACTGTGAGGAGGATGCTCGGAGGTTGCAGGGTGACCTCGACAGGTTGAGCGAGTGGGCAGATGCGTGGCAGATGCAGTATAATGTGAGCTTATCCACTTTGGAGGCAAGTACAAGGAGGCTGATTATTAGGGTTAGGGTTCGGGCAATTTCAACAGCCTGACCGCGGGAGAAGACGACAGGGGAAGAGAAATGACATTCTGGCCTTCCATCACAGTGAGGAGGGGACTGGAGGAGACTCACTGTGATGGATTGTTCTTTTTTTTGTTTTATGTTAGTTTGTGGTTGTGTAATTTGCTTATTTTATTGCTCTTATTGTTGGACTGTGGGTGACGAAATCTCGTCCAAAAGACTTGTTTTTTGGATGACAATAAAGATAATTCCGATTCTGATTCTGATCTCAATAGGGTCAGATTAGGACAAAGGGAAGTGCAACAAGACCTGGATATCCTTGTACACCAGTCACTGAAAGCAAGCGTGCAGGTACAGCAGGCAGTGAGGAAAGCTAATGGCATGTCGGCCTTCATAACGAGAGGATTTGAGTTTAGGAGTGAAGAGGTCCTTCTGCAGATGTACAGGGCCCTGGTGAGACCGCACCTGGAATACTGTGTGCAGTTTTGGTCTCCAAATTTGAGGAAGGACATCCTTGCTATTGAGGGAGTGCAGCGTAGGTTCACCAGGTTAATCCCAGGGATCGCAGGACTGTCATATAAGGAAAGATTGGAAAGACTAGGCTTGTATTCATTGGAATTTAGAAGGACGAGAGGGGATCTTATAGAAGCATAAAATTATCAAAGGACTGGACAAGCTAGATGCAGGAAATATGTTCCCAATGTTGGGGGAGTCCAGAACCAGGGGAGGAGGGGGGAGAGGGCTCTACAACACTCCCCAGAGGCCTACCATTCACTGTGTAGGTCCTGCCCATGTTAGACTTCCCAAAATGCAACACCTCACACTTCTCTGTATTAAATTTCATCAACCATTCCTCAGCCCACCTGGCCAATCGATCCAGATCCTGCTGCAATCGTTAACAACCATCTTCACTATCTGCAAAACCACTCACTTTGGTATCATCAGCAAACTTGCTAATCTTGCACTGTCTGTTCTCATCCAAATCATTGATGTAGATGACAAACAGTAACGGGCCCAGCACCGAACCCTGAGGCACACCACTAGTCACAGGCCTCCAGTCCGAGAAGCAACCTTCCACCATCACCCTCTGCTTCCTTCCATGGAGCCAATTTGCCATCCACTCAGCTATCTCCCCTTGAATCCTTTGATTATGTTTGCTGCTTTTCCAAGACAGCGTGAAGTGTGGATGGAGTCGATGGTGGGGAGTGTGGTCTACTATTTATCACCGATTCCCACTTACTCATCCACTCTCGATACGCTAGGAGGCAATTTGCAGAGGGCCAATTAACCTACCAACCTTTCGGGCGGTCACGGTGACGCAGCGGTAGAGTTGCTGCCTCACAGCGCCGGAGACCCGGGTTCCATCCCGACTACGGGCGCCGTCTGTACGGAGTTTGTACGTTCTCCCCGTGACCTGCGTGGGTTTTCTCCGAGATCTTTGGTTTCCTCCCACACTCCAAAGACGTGCAGGTTTGTAGGTTAATTTGCTTGGTAAATGTAAAAATTGTCCCTAGTGGGTGTAGGATAATGTTAGTGTGCGGGGATCGCTGGTCGGCGCGGACCCGGTGGGCCGAAGGGCCTGTTTCCGCGCTGTATCTCTGAATTAAATTAAACTAAACTCGTATGTCTTTGTGACGTGGGAGGAAACCGGAGCGCCCGGAGAAAACCCACGAGGGCCAACGTGCAAACTCCGCACAGGCAGCACCGGTAGTCGGGATGGAACCCGGGTCTCCGGCGTTGTGAGGCAGCAGCTCTACCCGCTGCGCCACCGTGCTGCCCCGCCCCTCCCCAGACTTGCTCCCAGTTTCCCCACAGTGTGAACTTTCACCTGAATGTCTGTTCTGTTTTTTGACCGTGACTGCATCATTGTCCTTGGCTTTTCATCAACATTTTGAGAGTTGTTATCTGCCCATTGAAACATGACTTTGCCTTGCAGCCGTCGAAACAGGTCGATCACTCGGCCTTGTCCTGACTGACTCTGTTTACCAACCTGGTGCTTATGCAATCCGTGCGCCTGAACTAAAGTCGTTGCACGAGTTGTAGATGTAGCCCAGCCCCCCCACACACCACTCCCCACCATTGTAGATGTATCCCAGCCCGTCACACACACCACACTCCCCACCATTGTAGATGTATCCCAGCCCCCCCACACACCACACTCCCTACCATTGTAGATGTAGCCGAGCCCATCACACACACCACACTCCCCACCATTGTAGATGTATCCCAGCCAATCACACACACCACACTCCCCACCATTGTAGATGGAGCCCAGCCCATCACACACACCACACTCCCCACCATTGTAGATGTATTCCAGCCCCCCCACACACCACTCCCCACCATTGTAGATGTATCCCAGCCCCCCCACACACACCACACTCCCCACCATTGTAGATGGAGCCCAGCCCATCACACACACCACACTCCCCACCATTGTAGATGTAGCCCAGCCCCCCCACACACCACTCCCCACCATTGTAGATGGAGCCCAGCCAATCACACACACCACACTCCCCACCATTGTAGCTGTAGCCCAGCCCATCACACACCCCACACTCCCCACCATTGTAGATGTATCCCAGCCAATCACACACACCACACTCCCCACCATTGTAGCTGTATCCCAGCCCATCACACACACCACACTCCCCCCACTCCCCCATTCCGCGTTTCCACTTTATCCCCCATCTTTCCCTTCCATCTATATTCATCCAGTTTATTGTCACGTGTACCGAGGTACAGTGAAAAGCTTTTGTTGCTATCCAGTCAGTGGAAAGACAACACATGATTACAATCGAACCATTTACAGTGTACATATGCATGATAAGGGAATAACGTTTAGTGCAAGGTAAAGCCAGCAAACTCCGATCATCAGACTCTATAATCAGACTTTATTTGACTTTATCTTGCACTAAATGCACCCTTTATCCTGTATCTGTCCACTGTGGATCCTCAATTGTAATCATTTATAGTCTTTTTGTTTTGCGGGATCGCATGCAATCAAGCTTTGCACTGTACCTCAGTACACGTGACAATTTGAGTATAGGAGTAAAGAGGTCCTTCTGCAGTTGTACAGGGCCCTGGTGAGACCGCACGTGGAGTGTTGTGCGCAGTTTTGGTCTCCTAATTTGAGGAAGGACGTCCTTGCTATTGAGGCAGTGCAGCGTAGGTTCACGAGAATAATCCCCGGGATGGCGGGACTGTCATATGAGGAAAGATTGGAAAGACAGGGCTTGTATTCACTGGAATTTAGAAGGATGAGAGGGGATCTTATAGAAACATATAAATTTGTAAAAGGACTGGACAAGCTACATGCAGGAAAAATATTCCCAATGTTGGGGGAGTCCAGAACCAGGGGCCACAGTCTAAGAATAAAGAGGAGGCCATTTAAAACTGAGGTGAGGAGAATATTTTTCACCCAGAGAGTTGTGAATTTGTGGAATTCTCTGCCGCAGAAGGCAGTGGAGGCCAATTCACTGGATGAATTTAAAAGAGAGTTAGATAGAGCTCTAGGGGCTAGTGGAATCAAGGGATATGGGGAGAAGGCAGGCACGGGTTACTGATTGTGGTTGATCAGCCATGATCACAGTGAATGGCGGTGCTGGCTCGAAGGGGCCAAATGGCCTCCTCCTGCACCTATTTTCTATGTTTCTGTGCAATAATAAGCTAGATTTCATTCCCCTCTTTGTTTGCAACCATTTTGTCCCCATTTCACCTCTAACCTTTGTCACTTATTCCAGGCATCTGCTGATCAAACCCGCTCCCAAACGTTCACCTTAGTTCTGTTTAGAGTTACAGCGCAGAAACAGGCCCTTCGGCCCACCAGGTCCGCGCTGCCCGACGATCCCTGCACACTAACACTATCATACACCCACTAGGGACAATTTACAGAAGCCAATTAACCTATAAACCTGCACGTCTTTGGAGTGTGGGAGGAAACCGGAGCACCCGGAGAAAACCCACGCAGGTCACGGGGAGAACGTGCAAACTCCGTACAGACAGCACCCGTAGTCGGGATCGAACCCGGGTCTCTGGCGCTGTGAGGCAGCAGCTCTACCAATGAGCTGCCTTCTATCAACCTATCACTTGCCTGCCCTCGCATCTCTTTTCCAGCTTTCTCCCCCATCAGTCTGATGAAGGGTCCCGACCCAAAGCATGTTCTCCACAGATGCTGCCTGACCCGCTGAGTTACTCCAGCACTCTGTGAAACGTCACCTATCCATGTTCTCCACAGATGCTGCCTGACCCGCTGAGTTACTCCAGCACTCTGTGAAACGTCACCTATTCATGTTCTCCACAGATGCTGCCTGACCCGCTGAGTTACTCCAGCACTCTGTGAAACGTCACCTATCCATGTTCTCCACAGATGCTGCCCGACCCGCTGAGTTACTCCAGCACTCTGTGAAACGTCACCTATCCATGTTCTCCACAGATGCTGCCCGACCCGCTGAGTTACTGCAGCACCCTGTGATGTGCTGACGTCTCGGTTGTTTTGGAATAACCAATGTTGCTGAAGGATGTAAGTGAGGCCAGGAGTGTTTAACGTTTCCGATTGCCACAGCCTGAGTTATTGAGTGAATATTCTATCTTCCAGCTCCCCCAGTACCAGTCTGCGGTCCCTTTACGAGTTTGTTTGTACGTCGCTATCGGACGCCAACGAAACCACTTGGAAATTTCCGGTGCTGATCATAGATGATTTGAGTGTCCTGCTCAGTCTGGGAGTGACAACCGAAAACATTCTCGACTTCATGCACTACTGCAGGGCCACACTTTGCTCAAAGTTACAGGTAGGTTTTTACGTGTAGACAATAGACAATAGGTGCAGGAGGAGGCCATTCGGCCCTTCGAGCCAGCACCGCCATTCAATGTGATCATGGCTGATCGTTAGGAGTGTAGGAGGGAACTACAGATGCTGGTTTAAATGTAGAAGGATGAGAGGAGATCTTATTGAAACACATAAGATTATTAAGGGATTGGACACATTAGAGGCAGGAAACATGTTCCCAATGTTGGGGGAGTCCAGAACAAGGGGCCACAGTTTAAGAATAAGGGGTAGGCCATTTAGAACGGAGATGAGGAAAAACTTTTTCACCCAGAGAGTTGTGAATATGTGGAATTCTCTGCCTCAGAAGGCAGTGGAGGCCAATTCTCTGGATGCTTTCTGGAGAGAGTTAGGCAGAGCTCTTAAGGATAGCGGAGTCAGGGGGTATGGGGAGAAGGCAGGAACGGGGTACTGATTGTGGATGATCAGCCATGATCACAGTGAATGGTGGTGCTGGCTCGAAGGGCCGAATGGCCTACTCCTGCACCTATTGTCTAATGAATGGCGGTATTGGCTCGAAGGGCTGAATGGCCTCCTCCTGCGTCTATTGTCTATAGATGCTGGTTTAAATCGAAAATAGACACAAAATGCTGGAGTAACTCAGCGGGACAGGCAGAGTCTCTGGAGAGAAGGAATGGGTGGATGTTTCGGGGTCGAGACCCTTCTTCAGACTGTGAATGCTTCTGAGGGAGGTATGGGTGGATCCAATGCAGTCTGTAGAAGGGTCTCGACACGAAACGTCACCCATTCCTTCTCTCCAGAGACGCTGCCTGTCCTGCTGAGTTACTCCAGCATTTTGTGTCTATCTTTAGGTAGGTTTGCATGCAGTCTCCCTAAACACACTTTATTTCTCACTGGTCTATAGTTCATTGTTTTTTTCTTTGCAGCCCTTCTTAAATAGAGGCACAACATTAGCCACCTTCCAGTCTTGATGGTACACCTCTATAAGAAAAGATCTATAAGGATTTAGAAGGATGAGAGGGGATCTTATAGAAACATATAACAAACATCTTAAGGGATTGGACAGGCTAGATGCAGGAAAGATGTTGGGGGAGTCCAGAACCAGGGGTCACAGTTTAAGAATAAGGGGTAGGCCATTTAGGACTGAGATGAGGAACAACCTTTTCACCCAGAGAGTTGTGAATCTGTGGAATTCTCTGCCACAGATGGCAGCGGAGGCCAATTCACTGGATTTATTTAAGAGAGAGCTAGATAGAGCTCTTAGAGCTAACAGAATCGAGGTGTATGGGGAGAAAGCAGGAATGGGGTACTGATTTTTGATGATCAGCCATGATCATATTGAATGGTGGTGCTGGCTCGAATGGCCTCCTCCTGCAGCTATTGTCTATGTTTCTATAAGATCACCCCTCATCCTCCTGCGCTTCAGTCTAACGTTGATTCATACATCTCAGCACTATATATATATGACTAGCCAGGCGTGGACCCATTATAGACAATAGACAATAGGTGCAGGAGTAGGCCATTTGGCCCTTCGAGCCAGCACCCCCATTTGATGTGATCATGGCTGATCATTGGGTCCAAACCTCTCCTGCGGGCCTGGCAACCCTCCCCCAACTGACGACTCTCACCCCCACTCCATCCCTCCTCAACCCTGCTTTAGACTCCCCCAGGTACAGGGGCGGGCGAGAGGGTAGAGGGAGCCACTCATCCCGGCCCCGGTGCGACCATCGCGAAGGCCAGCAACAGGAGAGCTCACCACCCCCCCCCCCCCCTCATTGGCCGCCACTCCCGTTACTCAGGCGGGTCCCATTGTGACGTAGAACGCGGCTGACGGGCAGGGTAATGTGGAGAAGGGATTTATTTAACAAATATATATATAAACTAATAAGATGAGAGTTTTAGTGATATTTAGATAGAAGCACTTTCGTAACAGGGTCACACGGCATGAAAACAGACCCTTCAGCTCACATCTTTTTCAGTCAGAGAGTTGTGAATTTGTGGAATTCTCTGCCTCAGAAGGTAGTGGAGGCCAATTCTCTGAATGCATTCAAGAGCGAGCTAGATAGAGCTCTTAAGGATAGCGGAGTCAGGGGGTATGGGGAGAAGGCAGGAACGGGGTACTGATTGAGAATGATCAGCCATGACCACATTGAATGGCGGTGCTGGTTCGAAGGGCCGAATAGCCTCCTCCTGCACCTATTGTCTATTGTCTAGCATGCTGACTCTGGTGTACCATCTTTGCCAGTCCCATGTGCCTGCACTTGGACCAAATCCCTCTAAACATTTCCTATGCATGTACCTGTCCAAATGTTTTTTAAATGTTGTGAGTGTACCTGGCTCAACTTCCACCTCTGGCAGCTCGCACCATATGCTCACCACCCTTAATGTGAAACGTTGCCCCTCTGGTTCATATTTAATCTTTCCCGTCTCACCTTAAACTTCTGTCTCCTAGTTCTTGATTTCTCAGGGCAGCACGGTGGCACAATGGTAGAGTTGCTGCCACACAGCGCCAGAGACCCAGGGTTTGACCCTGACTATGGGTGCTGTCTGTACGTAGTTTGTACGCTTTTCACTGTACCTCTCAATACAATACAATACAATACAATATATCTTTATTGTCATTGTACAGGGGTACAACGAGATTGGGAATGCGCCTCCCATACGATGCAATAAATTAATTAGCTAGTCAGTATTAATTTAAACAACAACAACCCAACGAAACAGATTGTAACAGTTTTAAGACAGAATAAAGTGCAAGTAGATCTGTGCCGGTTCACTGTGCGATGTGACCGTCCGGCTCAGCAGGACCGGTTCATAGCAGCTATGGCCCTGGGGATGAAGCTGTTCCTGAGTCTGGAGGTGCGGGCGTAGAAGGCCTTGTATCGTCTGCCCGATGGTAGAAGTTCGAACAGACTGTTGCAGGGGTCTGAAAACCCTCGTAACTTACATTTTTCTTAGAAATTAAATGTTATTTTGCGTTGCAGGGAAACATCGTGGTGTTGGTTCACGACACAGACGATCTGGGCGATGAAGAGAATGATCTTATGGTCAAGTCACTGTGTTATGTCTCCCACCTGATCTTAAACGCAGAAGCACTACCCACTGGCTACTGCAAGGACATCCATGGCCAGGTAAGCTCGCTGGCGTTAACGTTTAAAAACTGTTAAGCATTAGGTATCCTGCAAGACGATCAACAATAGATGTTTCCAGAACTAGGGGCCACACAGTCTAAGAATAAAGGGGAGGCCGTTTAAAACTGAGGTGAGAAGAAACTTTTTCACCCAGAGAGTTGTGAATTTGTGGAATTCTCTGCCACAGAGGGCAGTGGAGGCCAAATCACTGGATGGATTTAAGAGAGAGTTAGATAGAGCACTAGGGGCTAGTGGAATCGAGGGATATGGGGAGAAGGCAGGCACGGGTTACTGATTGTGGATGATCAGCCATGATCACAATGAATGGCGGTGCTGGCTCGAAGGGCCAAATGGCCTCCTCCTGCACCTATTTTCTATGAGAGACACAGATACAGTGTGGAAACAGGCCCTTCAGCCCACCAAGTTTTGGGGTGGTCATGGTGGCGCAGCGGTAGAGTTGCTGCCTTACATCGTTTGCAGTGCCGGAGACCCGGGTTCCATCCCGACTACGGGCGCTGTCTGTACGGAGTTTGTACGTTCTCCCCGTGACCTGCGTGGGTTTTCTCCGAGACCTTCGGTTTCCTCCCACACTCCAAAGACGTGCAGGTTTGTAGGTTCATTGGCTTGGGCACAGGTGTAAATTGCCCCTAGGATAGCGTGGATGTGCGGGGATCGCTGGTCGGCGCGGACCCGGTGGGCCAAAGGTCCTGTTTCCGCGCTGTATCTCTAAACTAAACTAAAAGTAGATTTATCATCGTTCCACAACATGGCCAGTTAATATAAACACCTTCATCGTATGGTATCTCCGGTCTGATTGGATAGCATGCAGAACAAAGCTTTTTACTGTACCTCAGTAGACGAGGGAATAGTCAAACTAGACCTGGACTCCAACAAATACATTGACATTTCCCTTCACTAATTTTGATTTCCTCTTTCCTGGCAGTTGAAGATCACCGAGCGTACACTCTCACCTGCGAAGGCGGAGAAGAATATCACGAACATCTTTCAATACAAAATACAGGACAAAAACGTTTCCTTCTTTGCCAGGGGGACCTCCTCTGCTGTTCTCTAGAAGATTCTTTTGGAATTGGTTTACATAATGGTGGAGCGTGAATGATCCTAGACCCAGATACTAGGAGGGCGCCACAGTGGCGCAGCGGTGGAGTTGCTGCCTTACAGCAAATGCAGCGCCGGAGACTCAGGTTCCATCCCGACTACGGGCGCCGTCTGTACGGAGTTTGTACGTTCTCCCCGTGACCTGCGTGGGTTTTCTCCGAGATCATCGGTTTCCTCCCACACTCCAAAGACGTGCAGGTTTGTAAGTTAATTGGCTGGGCAAATGTAAAAATTGTCCCTAGTGTGTGTAGGATAGTGTTAATCATCATATCATATCATATATATACAGCCGGAAACAGGCCTTTTCGGCCCTCCAAGTCCGTGCCGCCCAGTGATCCCCGCACATTAACATTATCCTACACCCACTAGGGACAAATTTTTTTTTTTTTAACATTTACCCAGCCAATTAACCTACATACCTGTACGTCTTTGGAGTGTGGGAGGAAACCGAAGATCTCGGAGAAAACCCACGCAGGTCACGGGGAGAACGTACAAACTCCTTACAGTGCAGCACCCATAGTCAGGATCGAACCTGAGTCTCCGGCGCTGCATTCGCTGTAATGTGCGGGGATCGCTGGGCGGCGCGGACCTGGTGGGCCGAAGGGCCTGTTTCTGCGCTGTATCTCTAAATCTAAATCAATTGATTGAAATCACATCTCTTTCCTTTCACGGAATAGCACACGTAAAGCTTTTCACTGTACGTCAGTACCGGTGACAATAGTAAGCCAAACTAAACCCAACCCGTCAATTTCCCGTTCACACTAGTTCCATGTTATCCCACTTTCTCATCCACTCCCTGCACACTCGGGCAATTTACAGAGGGCCAATTAACCCACAAACCCGCAGGCCAAACTGCTACGGTCAGGCAAACGCCTCCGCTGTCACGCTGTGAAAACAGAGAGGATGAGACAGAGTTTCTTCCCACAGGCCATCAGGACTGTTAACTCTTATATCACCAGGGACTCATTTAATTTACTGTATTCATTTATTTTTTGTGTTAACATTTTTTTCCTATTGTGTTTTGTAGTTTAGCACAATCCGCAGGCGTTGCCATTTTCATTTCACTGCACATCTTGTATATGTACGTGACAAATAAACTTGACTTGACTTTGGAGTGTGGGATGAGACCCAGAGGAAACCCACGCGGTTACAGGGAGGACGTGCAAACTCCACCCAGACAGCATTGAGTTGTGAGACAGCAGCTTGCCTCTATGTTGACCATTTCATTCATACTTTCCTGGACATATTTCTTCTGCATAATTGTCTCTTGCATATGTGATTTATCGGTTTTCTTGTATTTTACAGAAAGGAAATAAATCAATTTGCTGCAACAATTGAAAGTTTCTGGTTTCCACCGTCAAAGAAAATCTCTGTATCACTGGGCATTATTATCTATATACTAAAACTCTCGTTTGTTATCTTGTTTGTGACTGAACTTCAGCGATAGCGCGGCAATGTTAGGCCCACCTTACTCACCATCGTCACTTTAGTGAGAATGCAAGTAGTTTTATTGAAATCGGTGTTATATATTTTAAGTTATTCACATTTTAAAGTTTAAATCTATCTCCGAGGGGGGGAGGGGGAGGGAGGTGGGGGGGAAGGTGGATAAGGGGGGTTGAGGGGGAGGGAGGGAGGGAGGGGGAGGAGAGGGTGCTGCACCAATGCAGGAGAGGTTTGGGCCCAACGGGTCCACTTGGTCTAGTGTTTTATGAAAATGTGCATTTTAAAAGGGGCTTTGAAGAATAACCTTTTTCACGAGCAAACAAAAACGGGTTTCGAAACATAACAGAAACATAGAAAATAGGTGCAGGAGTAGGCCATTCAGCCCTTCGAGCCTGCACCGCCATTCAATATGATCATGGCTGATCATCCAGCTCAGTATCCCGTACCTGTCTTCTCTCAATACCCCCTGATCCCTTTAGCCACAAGGGCCACATCTAACTCCCTCTTAAATATAGCCAATGAACTGGCCTCAACTACCTTCTGTGGCAGAGAATTCCACAGACTCACCACTCTCTGTGTGAAGAAATGTTTTCTCATCTCGGTCCTAAAAGACTTCCCCCTTATCCTTAAGCTGTGACCCCTGGTTCTGGACTCCCCCAACATCGGGAACAATCTTCCCGCATCTAGCCTCTCCAACCCCTTAAGAATTTTATATGTTTCAAGGTAAGCAAAAAGCAAAATGTGGCAGATTTCAAAGTCTGACAAAAGTCTTATGAAATAGAAGAAGTGCTTCTCTTTCCTCCCACATCCCAAAGACGTGCGGGTTTGTGGGTTAATCGGCCCCTCTGTAAATGGACCCCCTAGTGTGCAGGGAGTGGATAATGTAGAGCTAGTGTGAGCGGGTGATCGATGGTCGGTGTGGACTCCGTGGGCCTGTTTCCATGCTGTATCTAGAGTCATACAGTGGAAACGGGTCCATCGGCCCAACTTGCCAATGCCGACCAACATGCCCCATCTACACTAGTCCCACCTGCCTGTGCTTTGCCCTTAACCCTCTAAACCTGTCCTATCCATGTACCTGTCCAAATGTCTCTCAAATTGTTATGATAGCACCTGCCTCAACTACCTTCCCTGGCAGCTCGTTCCATATACCCACCAAAAATAGTTCCCCCTCAGGTTTGTATTTAATCTCTCCCCCTCACCTTAAACGTATGTACTCTGGTTCTCAATCCTCCCACTCTGGTTCGCAGTAGCAAGAGAAACAAGGTCAACGCTTGAGGTCAGAGACCCTTCGCCAGAACTGGAAAGGAGTCAATAGACAATAGACAATAGGTGCAGGAGGAGGCCATTCGGCCCTTCGAGCCAGTACTGCCATTCAATGTGATCATGGCTGATCATTCTCAATCAGTACCCCGTTCCTGCCTTCTCTCCATACCCCCTGACTCCGCTATCCTTAAGAGCTCTATCTAGCTCTCTCTTGATTGCATTCAGAGAATTGGCCTCCACTGCCTTCTGAGGCAGAGAATTCCACAGATTCACAACTCTCTGACTGAAAAAGTTTTTCCTCATCTCAGGTCTAAATGGCCTACCCCTTATTCTTAAACTGTGGCCCCTTGTTCTGGACTCCCCCAACATTGGGAACATGTTTCCTGCCTCTAACGTGAACAACCCCTTAATAATCTTATACGTTAATCTTATACGTATAGAACCACCTTCGACGTCCTACTTCTCAGACTTCTTCCCAACTCTCCAAACTCACGTTGCAGTATCTCCTTCCTCTTCCTCCCGACGTCGTTTACCCCATCCGCTCCTTGTGATTTTGTACCGATGGCTGAAAGAGAGTAAGTGTGAATTGGAGGTAAATGTCCGTTTAAAAAAGAGCGCCAAAGGGACGCTAGCAGTCAGTCAGTAAAGGTCAGGAGAGCAGGAGCAAGGATGACCGTTGGCTGAAAGAAAGTAAGTGCGAATTACAGGTAAAAGTCCGTTTAAAAAAGAGTGCCAAAGGGCTAGCAGGCATTCAGTGAAGCACACACATCCAAGCTCGTCAGAGGAAGGCAGGATCGGAGTATAAGAAAATAACTGCAGATGCTGGTACAAATCAAAGGTATTTATTCACAAAATGCTGGAGTAACTCAGCAGGTCAGGCAGCATCTCGGGAGAGAAGGAATGGGTGACGTTTCGGATCGAGACCCTTCTTCAGACTGATGTCAGGGGGGGGCGGGACAAAGGAAGGATATAGGTGGAGACAGGAAGATAGAGGGAGAACTGGGGAAGAGAGGGACAGAGGAACTATCTATAGTTGGAAGTTGAGTGAAAGCAGGATAGGAGTGAGTGGTTGGATTGGCTGAGCAATTAAATTAGAAGCTTGGTAAATTGGCCAATTAGTCAATTTAGTGACTGATAGAAACAAGGTTTGCACAAGGGGTGTGGGTGGCCGGCCCTGTCTGGGTGTTGCCTTGTCGAGGGAAGTGCCCTGTGAGAAAAGTGCGAGTCTTCAGCTGCGAGTCTTCGGCGAGGAGGCTGAGGTGAGGAGGTTACGCTTGTTTTTAAGCCTGAGTTGTTTTTGACTTCACTAAAGTAATGGCGGACAAGTTGGTGCAGTGTGTTTCCTGCAGGATGTGGGAAGGTAGAGACACCGCTGGGGCTTCTGGGAGCTACACCTGCAAGAACTGTGTCCAGGTGCAGCTCCTGAATGGACGTGTGGCAGAGTTGGAAAAGCAGCTGGATGACCTCAGGGCCATCCAGGAATGCGAGAGTTTCCTGGACAGGACCTACTGTGAGGCTGTCACGCCAAGGGTCCAGGTCAAGCGAAGGTGGGAGTGAACGTGGACTACAGGAGACCCCGGTGGCTGTGCCTATTGCAAACAGGCACACCCTTTTGGGTCTGAAGAAGGGTCTCGACCCGAAACATCACCCATTCCTTCTCTCCCGAGATGCTGCCTGACCTGCTGAGTTACTCCAGCATTTTGTGAAATAATACCTTTGATTTGTACCAGCATCTGCAGTTATTTTCTTACACCCTATTGGGAACTGTTGGGGCAGAAGACGCTTCCAGTCCAAGCGGCGGACGTGTTGGCAGATCTAACCCAGGCAAGGAAACTCGACCGGGGAGACCGAAGTCAGGAAGAGCCATAGTAGTCGGTGACTCCATTGAGTAGATTCTGTGGCGACAGGCGGGAGTCGAGGATGGTTTGTTGCCTCCCTGGTGCCAGGGTTCAAGACATCACGGAGCGGCTTCAGAACATCCTAGCGAGGGAAGGCGATCAACCGGAAGTAGTTGTGCACGTGGGCACAAACGACGTCGGGAGGAAGAGGAAGGAGATACTGCAGCGTGAGTTTAGGGAGTTAGGAAGAAGACTGAGAAGTAGGACGTCGAGGGTGGTTATCTCTGGACTGCTGCCTGTACCTCGTGCTGGTGAGGGCAGGAACAGAGAGATCGGGGATATGAATGTATGGCTGAGGGGCTGGTGCAGGGAGCAGGGATTTAGATTTCTGGACCACTGGGATCTCTTCTGGGGTAAGGGTGATCTGTACAAAAGGGACAGGTTACACCTTAACAGCAGGGGGACCAACATTCTGGCAGGCAGGTTTGCTAGTGCTACGAGCGTGGCTTTAAACTAAGTAGTGGGGGGGAGGGGTTGACAAATTGGGAATATGGAGATGGAGTTAAAGGGGAAGCGAATACAGGAGAAATTGCAAAGGGCTCTCGAATGAATGGGGAGGGAAGTTCTAGAAGGGATATGAGAGTAAGGTCAGGGTCAATTGTGACCGGTGTGAGAGGGGAGGTAAATACCGAAGTTAAAGTGTTGTATTTAAATGCGCGAAGTATAAAAAATAAAGTGGATGAGCTTGAGGCTCAGTTAGACATTGGCAAGTATGATGTTGTGGGAATCACTGAGACATGGCTACAAGAGGACAAGGGCTGGGAGCTGAATATTAAGGGGTACACAACGTATAGAAAAGACAGACAGGTGGGCAGAGGGGGTGGGGTCGCTCTGTTGGTGAGGAATGATATTCACTCTCTTGCAAGGGGTGACATAGAATCAGGAGATGTAGAATCAGTATGGATCAGTAACCTCTCCTTGGCAAAGTCCGTGGTCCCTGCATGCTTCAAAAGATCCATCATTGTACCGGTGCCAATGAATGCCTCTCCAGCGTGTTTAAATGACTACCGACCGGTGGCCCTCACCTCGGTTGTCATGAAATGCTTGGAGAGGCTAGTCAAGAAGCACATCTGCGCCCTCCTTCCTCGCAACATGGACCCACTACAGTTCGCATACCGTCCGAACAGGTCCACGGATGATGCGGTCTCCCAGGTTCTGCACACCGCTCTCTCTCATCTGGACAGCCAGGGGGGCTATGTGAGGATGCTGTTCATTGACTTTAGTTCAGCATTCAACACAATAGTCCCCAGCAGACTGGTTGAGAAGCTGCTGGAACTGGGGCTTAGCACCCCTCTGTGTGCCTGGGTCCTGGACTTTCTCACTGCCAGGCCCCAAGTGGTCAGGATGGGGGAACACACATCTAGCTCCCTCACCCTGAACATAGGATCCCCCCAGGGCTGCGTCCTTAGCCCCCTATTGTACTCCCTGTACACACATGACTGTGTGGCCAGGTTCAGCTCAAATTCCATCATCAAGTTTGCTGATGACACTGTGGTGGTGGGCCGGATCTCCAACAACGATGAGAAGGCCTACCGGGAGGAGGTGGCTGATCTGGCACTCTGGTGTCAGGACAATAGCCTCCTCTTGAATGTCACTAAAACAAAGGAGCTGATTGTGGACTTCAGAAGGGCTAAACATCCAAGGACGTACACGCCACTGCAGATAAATGGGTCTACTGTGGATAGGGTGAGCAGTTTTAAATACTTGGGAGTCCGCATCACAGAGGATCTGACGTGGGCAACGCACATTGCCGCACTGGTGGGTAAGGCTAAGCAGCGCCTTTACCACCTTAGACAATTGAGGAAATTCAGAGTGTCTCTGAGGATCCTTCATTGCTTCTACTCTGGGGCTGTAGAGAGCATCCTGTCCGGCAACATCACAGTCTGGTTTGGGAACAGCTCTGCCCAGGACAGGATGGCCCTGCAGAGAGTAGTGCGTTCGGCAGAACGCACCATGGGAACTACACTCGCCCCCCTGCAGGACCTATACATCAGGAGGTGCAGATCCAGAGCAAGCAAGATCATGAGGGACCCCTGCCACCCCAGTAACGGACTGTTCCAGATGCTACGATCAGGCAAACGCCTCCGCTGTCACGCTGCGAAAACGGAGAGGATGAGACGGAGTTTCTTCCCACAGGCCATCAGGACTGTCAACTTTTATAACCCCAGAGACTAAATTTTTGCCGACACTAATAGTAACTTATTAACTTTATTTATATGCTGTAACTGTAATTATTTTTTGTGCACAACCCGCAGGCATTGCCACTTTCATTTCACTGCACATTGTGTATGTGTATGTGACAAATAAATTTGACTTGACTTGACAGAAATTAGGAAAATCAGGTTGGTACTGGACCCCAGGAAAGAGAATTTGTGGAGTGCCTCCGAGATGGATTCTTAGAACAGCTTGTACTGGAGCCTACCAGGGAGAAGGCAATTCTGGATTTAGTGTTGTGTAATGAACCTGATCTGATAAAGGGGACTCGAGGTAAATGAGCCATTAGGAGGCAGTGACCACAATGTGGTAAGTTTTACTCTACAAATTGAGAGGGAGAAGGGAAAATCGGAAGTGTCAGTATTACAGTATAGCAAAGGGGATTACAGAGGCATGAGGCAGGAGCTGGACAGATTTGACTGGAAGGAGGCCCTCGCAGGGAAGACGGTGGAACAGCAATGGCAGGTATTCCTGGGAATAATGCAGTAATTGCAGGATCAATTTATCCCAAAGAGGAGGAAAGATTCCAAGGGGAGTAAGAGGCACCCGTGGCTGACAAGGGAAGTCAAGGACAGCATAAAAATAAAAGAGCAGAAGTATAACATAGCAAAGAAGAGTGGGAAGCCAGAGGATTGGGACTCTTTTAAAGAGCAACAGAAGATGACTAAGAAGGCAATACGGGGAGAAAAGATGAGGTACGAGGGTAAACTAGCCAATAATATAAAGGAGGATAGTAAAAGCTTTTTTAGGTATGTGAAGAGGAAAAAAATAGTCAAGGCAAATGTGGGTCCCTTGAAGACAGAAGCAGGGGAATTTATTATGGGGAACAAAGAAATGGCAGAAGAGTTGAACCGATACTTTGGATCTGTCTTCACTGAGGAGGATACAAACAATCTCCCAGATGTTCTAGTGGCCAGAGATCCTAGGGTGACGGAGGAACTGAAGGAAATCCACATTAGGCAGGAAATGGTGTTGGGTCGACTGATGGGACTGAAGGCTGATAAATCCCCAGGGCCTGATGGTTTGCATCCCAGGGTATTTAAGGAGGTGGCTGTAGAAATCATGGACGCATTGGTGATCATTTTCCAATGTTCTATAGATTCAGGATCAGTTCCTGTGGATTGGAGGGTAGCTAATGTTATCCCACTTTTTAAGAAAGGAGGGAGAGAGAAAACAGGAAATTATAGACCAGTTAGTCTGACATCAGTGGTGGGGAAGATGCTGGATTCAGTTATAAAAGACAAAATTGCAGAGCATTTGGATAGCAGTAACAGGATCATTCCGAGTCAGCATGGATTTACGAAGGGGAAATCATGCTTGACTAATCTTCTGGAATTCTTTGAGGATGTAACTAGGAAAATTGACAGGGGAGAGCCGGTGGATGTGGTGTACCTCGACTTTCAGAAAGCCTTCGACAAGGTCCCACATAGGAGATTAGTGGGCAAAATTAGAGCACATGGTATTGGGGGTAGGGTACTGACATGGATTGAAAATTGGTTGGCAGACAGAACGCAAAGAGTGGGGATAAATGGGTCCCTTTGAGAATGGCAGGCAGTGACTAGTGGGGTACCGCAAGGCTCGGTGCTGGGACCGCAGCCATTTACAATATACATTAATGACTTCGATGAAGGGATTAAAAGTAACATGAGCAAATTTGCAGATGACACAAAGCTGGGTGGCAGTGTGAACTGTGAGGAAGATGCTATGAGGTTGCAGGGTGACTTGGACAGGTTGTGTGAGTGGGCGGATGCATGGCAGATGCAGTTTAATGTGGATAAGTGTGAGGTTATCCACTTTGATGGTAAGAATAGGAAGGCATGATTATTATTTGAATGGTGCCAAGTTAGGAAAAGGGGACGTACAACGTGATCTGGGTGTCTTAGTGCATCAGTCACTGAAAGGAAGCATGCAGGTACAGCAGGCAGTGAAGAAAGCCAATGAATGTTGGCATTCATAACAAGAGGAGTTGAGTATAGGAGCAAAGAGGTCCTTCTACAGTTGTACAGGGCCCTAGTGAGACTGCACCTGGAGTACTGTGTGCAGTTTTGGTCTCCAAATTTGAGGAAGGATATTCTTGCTATTGAGGGCGTGCAGCGTAGGTTTACTAGGTTAATTCCCGGAATGGCGGGACTGTCGTATGTTGAAAGACTGGAGCGACTAGGCTTGTAAACACTGGAATTTAGAAGGATGAGAGGGGGTCTTATTGGAACATATAAGATTATTAAGGGGTTGGACACGTCAGAGGCAGGAAACATGTTCCCAATGTTGGGGGAGTCCAGAACCAGGAGCCACAGTTTAAGAATAAGGGGTAGGCCATTTAGAACAGAGATGAGGAAAAACTTTTTCAGTCAGAGAGTTGTAAATCTGTGGAATTCTCTGTTTCAGAGGGCAGTGGAGGCCTGTTCTCTGAATGCTTTCAAGAGAGAGCTAGATAGAGCTCTTAAGGATAGCGGAGTCAGGGGGTATGGGGAGAAGGCAGGAACGGGGTACTGATTGAGAATGATCAGCCATGATCACATTGAATGGTGGTGCTGGCTCGAAGGGCCGAATGGCCTACTCCTGCACCTATTGTCTATTGTCTATCTTCATAAGATCAGGGCTCTATGGTAGAGTTGCTGCCTTACAGCGAATGCAGCGCCGGAAACCCAGGTTCCATCCCGACTACGGGTGCTGTCTGTACGGAGTTTGTACCGTCTCTCCGTGACCTGCGTGGGTTTTCTCCGAGATCTTTGGTTTCCTCCCACACTCCAAAGATGTAGAGATTTGTAGGTTAATTAGCTTGATAAATGTAAAAATTGTTCCTAGTGGGTGTAGGATAGTGTTAATATGTGGGGTTCGCTGGTCGGTGCGGACTCGGTGGGCTGAATGGGCCTGTTTCCGCACTGTATCTCTAAACTAAACTATACTAAATCACCCCTTAGCCTCCTGCACTCCAAGGAGTAAAGGCCTCGCCTGCTCAACCTCTCCCTGGAGCTCTGGCCCTCGAGTTTTTCAATCAATAAATCCTCCAGTGGTATTCGTCCACAACTGTGGTAGAAAATTCCAGCGATCCAGAGAAGAAAGAACAACATATCAGATATTCCAAGCAAACCAATGTTGATCCAAGGGCTGGGATTTTCCAAAATGTTTGAAAGAACCTAACTCCAACGAACAGGACAGGTACAGTTCTGGTGAAGGACCCAAAGTTTCTGTTTTTATTTCCAAACTTGGTATTGAACCTTTTGAGAGGTTTTGGATGTCTATTTGATTTTTTAATCATCCTTGATATTTAAGGTTATTTGCTTTTGCGATCACCCTGACCTCCAAAGATACAAGCTGTGGAGGACATGAATCTTGGCCAGGCACAAAATGCTGGAGTAACTTGGCGGGCAGGCAGCGTCTCTGGAATGGGTGACGTTTCAGGTCGAGAACATTTAGTTTAATTTAGAGATACAGCGTGGAAACAGGCCCTTCGGCCCACTATCCTACACACACTCGGGACAATTTACATTTATGCCAAGCCAATTAAGCTACAAACCCGCACGTCTTTGAGTTACTCTGGCATTTTGCGTCTCTCTTTGGTTTAAACCAGCATCTGCAGTTCCTTCCTACACATGAATCTTAGACCAAGTCAAGTCAAGTCAAATTTATTTGTCACATACACATACACGATGTGCAGTGAAATGAAAGTGGCAATGCCTGCGGATTGTGCACAAAAAAGAATTACAGTTACAGCATATAAATAAAGTTAATAAGTTACTATAGTGTAGACAAAAATTTAGTCTCTGGAGTTATAAAAGTTGACAGTCCTGATAGCCTGTGGGATGAAACTCCGTCTCATCCTCTCCGTTTTCACAGCGTGACAGCGGAGGCGTTTGCCTGATCGTAGCATCTGGAACAGTCCGTTACTGGGGTGGCAGGGGTCCCTCATGATCTTGCTTGCTCTGGATCTGCACCTAATGCACCTCCTAATGACCAGGAACTACACAAGGACCTGACAGATTTACACAACATCAAAACCGCGAGATGATTCATTAAAAGATTCCAGTTTTAAAGCTTCAAATTTACTTGTTGCAATGTCATGTTCTCAACAGGCCTGCGGATGATATGATTTTTTTCACGAAATGCTGGAGTAACTCAGCAGGTCAGGCAGCATCTCAGGAGAGAAGGAATGGGTGACCTTTCGGGTCGAGACCCTTCTTCAGACTGATGTCAAGGGGGAGGGACAAAGGCAGGATATAGGTGGACACAGGAAGACAGTGGGAGAACTGGGAAGGGGAGGGGAAGAGAGGGACAGAGGAACTATCTAAAGTTGGAGAAGTCAATGTTCATACCGCTGGGCTGCAAGCTGCCCAAGCGAAATATGAGGTGTTGTTCCTCCAATTTGCGGTGGGCCTCACTGTGGCACTGGAGGAGGCCCATGACAGAAAGGTCAGACTGGGAGTGGGAGGGGGAGTTGAAGTGCTCAGCCACCGGGAGATCAGCTCAGTTGGTGCAGAGGTTAAATGGAAGTTAACTGAGCTTAGTTTAGAGATACAGCGCAGAAACATGCCCCCTTGGTCCAGGCCGGCAATCGGCCATAGAGCCATTAACCTACAATCCCGCGTGTCTGTGGGATGTGGGAGGAAACCGGAGCACCTGCATAAAACCCACTCGGTGATGGGGAGAATGTACAAACTTCAGACATACAGACAGCGCCTGAGGTCAGGGTCGAACCTGGGTCTCTGGCGCTGTGAGGCAGCAGCGGTATAACTGTCTGAAGAAGGGATTTCTGACATTGGTTTAAACCAGCATGTGCTGTGCCTTCATACACATTCCCGACATAAACCTGGGTTGGGGAGGGAGAGGGAAGGGTGAGGATTAGATGGGGGGGGGTGATATGGGGATGGGGTGATTTGGGGTGATTTGGGGGATGGGGGTGATGATTTGTTTCTCTGGACTGTCTAAAGATTAGCTCATGAATTTATTGCATCGAATGGAAGTCGCATTCCCAATCTCATTGTACCCCTGTGCAATGATAATAAAGATATATTGTATTGTATTTGTGATTGGGGGTAATTTTGGGGTTGGGGTGATTTGGGGGATGGGGGGTGATTTGGGGGATGGGGTGATTTGGGGGATGAGGGCGTTATTTGGGGGATGGTGGGTGATTATTTGGGGGTTTGGGGTGATGATTTGGGGGATTGGTGTGATGATTTGGGGGATGGGGTGATGATTTGGGGGATAGGGGAGTGGTGATTTGGGGAATGGAGGTGTGATGATTTGGGGGACGGAGGTGTGATGATTTGGGGGATAGTGGGGGTGATGATTTGGGGGGTTGAGGTGATGATTTGGGGGATGGGGGTGATGATTTGGGGGTGATGATTTGGGGGTGATGATTTGGGGGATGGAGGTGATGATTTGGGGGATGGAGGTGTGATGATTTGGGGGATAGTGGGGTGATGATTTGGGGGATAGTGGGGTGATGATTTGGGGGGTGGAGGTGATGATTTGGTGGATGGGGGTGATGATTTGGGGGATCGGGGTGATGATTTGGGGGATGGGGTGATGATGGGGGGTGATGATTTGGGGGATTGGGGGTGATTCTATTTCTGTTTCTGCTTTCTACTGCACAACTACCATCAGCTGGGCTATCTCGTGCAGGTTTCGCTCGCGTGGGTACTGGTTTCAAAAGGGTTATTTAGATTTTTATGTGGGCAAGTTTGGTGAGATGATCCATATCCAAGTTCTCGAGCTGTGACTTGAAGAATGACATGGTTGGTGCACATCTGCTGGTGCCGGGGGATGGGGGTGATTTGGGGGATTGGTGTAGGATGGGGGTGTGATTTGGGGGATTTGTGAGGGATGGGAGGCGGTGATTTGGGTGATTGAGGAGGGATGGGGGTGATTGGTGGGGGATGGGGGGTGATTTGACAGATTGGTGGGTGGTGGGGGGTGATTTGGGGGATTGGTGAGGGATGGGGGTGATTTGGAGGATGGGGGGTGATTTGGGGGATTGATGAGGGATGGGGGTTATTTGGGTGATTTGTGGGATTGGGTGGTGATTTTGGGGATGGGGGTGATTTTGGGGATTGGTGGGGGATGGGGAGGTGATTTGTGGGGATTGGTGGGAGGGAGATTGGAGAGGAGTGATGGGTGGATGCTTGAGCTGCAATGCCGGCGGGAGAGAGAGAGGGGGCGTCCTGAGCGCACGTCCTACCGCGCCCGGACGCGAGGGCCACGTGACCAAAGACACTAGAGGAGCAAGATGGGCCACTCCGTTGTAATCGCCTACACTAAAGTGAACGTCCGCCATTTTAGTAAGCAATACCCCGCCGTT